>NC_136904.1:12864587-13012087 GCF_949606895.1 Notothenia rossii
TTATAAGTTAGGAGCACTGCCAGGAGGGTTTTTGTAAGGGTTCTTGAAAACATAATTTTATTTTTATCATGAAGATCGTGTTTGGGATAAAATAAGTACGTTTGTAATACTTTGTTATGTAAAGGCAGCATCAATACTTGGTTAGGTTAATGTAAATGTTGCAGAGTTGGTTGAATACATAGCTTATATTTTTTGCGTTACATTTGCCATTTGCTTAGGAGGTAACATTGGTTGAACATTGATCACGTGGGTTATACATGAATCACAGTGGATCAGCTTTACTTGTAGTAGGTCTAACAGTGATTGAGAACAGCCAGCATTCAGTCAGTAAAATAAATCCCAAACCCTGACAGTAATTGACAGATATAATGAACCTGGGAATAGAAAACCTTACTTAGCAGTTCACAGAAGGCCCATCACTGCTCTAAAGGTCTGAGGTTACCTGTACATGACAACGGGAGAAGCAGCTTCTCTCTCTTTCTCACACTTTTCAAACAACAGATGAGTTAGTGTCTCCATTAGCGGCTGATGCTGCCTGCATAAATAATGTCTTAATGAGCTTCTGCAAGCTGATTAGCCAGTAGCAATGCAATACTTAACTGCCAGTGACACACTACAGCAGCCGTGTTGGCCATGTGTTTAACATGTTTACTTGTTTTTTTTCTGCCTGGATGCACCGCAGACCCTGAATGAATGGAACGTCCATTTACATGCAATCAATAATTTTGAGGAGTAATTAAGCAGCATTAATGTCAGGAACCTTTGTAGAGGTGTTAGCACAGCCTCAATGAATCTCTTTTAATATGGAAAAGACACATTTGATCACCATGTGTTCTAAATCATGTGAAATGTGTATGTCTCAAAAGGAACTGTGCATCTGTCATCTGTCAATTACTATTGAATATAGAACATTGCACCTGTTATTGTGTTTTTAGTATTGATGTGGTTATGTTTCGGCCTGCAACAACCTGCATACTTCCGTTTGGACAAATTCTTTGTTAATGTGTGAGCCTGCCTCTATCGTGTCAGTGTGTATTTGTGTCTTTGTGCGTCAGTGTTTTTGGATCTGTCTGTGCATAAGAATGCCTGAGTGTGTGTGAGTGTGTGTAGTCGTGGCCCGTGGTAGTGTGTGCCCCTCCTGACCTTGAGAACAGAGCGGTGGGTTGTCAGTCTGAGAGCTATAGCTAATGCTAATGCAGAGAGAATAGCCCCATAAAGTGCAGCCTCTCATCCACTGCGGTTTGAAGTCTTTCACTTCCTGGGAAGAAGAGCTGTCCAATATCTCTTTTTGTTTCATTCAATATCTTTCTTTATTCCCTGTCTTCCTGAAACTTTACTGAATGTCTCTTTTCTCTCTCTGTCTTCTTCAGTTTGAAACCATGTTTCGGAATAATCTCTCTTTTGTCTCTCTGTCCGTTTCTTTCCTCCGTCTGTCCTCCCTTGACCCTGTAGAGAGTCTCTGTCTCACTGTTTTGCTTTCAATGCCTCATTTTCTCTCAAACATACTATTCCATTGTGTTCAACATGTCTTTTTTAAATACAGTTATTTCCATAGCTTGTGTATGTACGTTTCAATTACAAGTCAACACTACATCACCACTTGGTCCTCATATGCTAACAAGTAAATTCGCTCTGACCTCACCATTTTGGTCGGTCTCTTCCTCGGCCATTTAACTCTCACTTAATTTCTCTCTATCGCTCTTCTAACAGTATTTAGTCAATTTTCCCTTCTCTTAGTGTGTTTTATTACATGCTATATTCTTTACAAACCTTGCCAATTTCTGTGTGCCAAAAGTTAAGAGCTGGTAATGGACAGGGTGTTGACCCACTATAGAATTTCTCCCTATGCTGTTTGAACAAAATATATTTTTAATTCACTTCCATTCTCCTTATTCTCATTGGTTTCATTCTTCCTTTATTTGTCTGAGTCTTTGTCTGTCTCTTGTTACTAAAGCTGTAATCACTCTTTTCTGCTTTGTGTTATTGCTGCTGCTCTCCCTGTTTGACACTAAGACACACAATACAGGCTTCAGAATGGAAGAACTGTAGAATTAAACTACAGCTGTATATCCATTGACTCCTGAAGTGTGAGGAAGAGAGGGGGACAGTAATAGAATATCGTGGAGGAAGAAAGAGAGAAAGATGCCATATTGTGAGTGGGTATGCCCAGCAATCCTGTTAGAGACTATGTCTACATTCTCATTCAGTGTGATTGTATTTTCAGAGCAGCCAGAGTGCCTTTCACTCTGAAACTCAAAATTTAATTTGGGCCCATTGTTTAGTCTGCTTCAAATCCACAATCCTTAATTGTATGAAATGTGCTAAAGCCGTGATCCGTGATTGTGTGAGCGACTCAAATTATCTGGTCTGACCTGGCTTGGTTTTGTAAGGCCTGAACTCCATCTACAGAAATAAAAAGGAGACTTGAGGCGCCTGTGTATATCATTAAATGCAGCTATTATGGTGAGATAATACTATTGGCGCTCATGTGGCGTCTACATAGTGTGCATTGCTATGAGCCTGTAAGTCAGGCTCAGTAGAGTGCTGATAACTTTGGAGTGACATTGAACAGAATCAGTATACAACTCATGAAAGTGCCTGCCGGTTTTTGATATCCTATTGAATCTGATTTCAATAATTAATTTGAATTATTGTTGTTTTCTAAAGGCAGTTTGCAGAATTTCTGCTGTGACAGATAGTGTTAAATGGAGAGTTACTGCAAATACGATATAGATGGGAGAGGGTGTGGCATGCATTTAAATGTATGATGTTTCAATTTTATGGCACTTGTCTCCTGGTCATAACATTTTCATTTAAGAAAACAAAATAAATGTGTGATAAAGTTAGTTTGTTCACTAAATATGGTAATCTTTAGAAAGAAAGTAGCTCCAATCGAAATGGAGCTATTAAGAAGGTTGTCACATGTTGCCCTAATTTGGTTTATTATATTTTTTTCACGTATGACTACTGTGACTGCGTATTAAACTATTAAAGTAGCCAATGTGTCCAATTTCCGTGTTATCACACTATGTGTGTGTGTTTGTTCTTCTTGACGTGATGATAGTGGACAAAGTGCTAGGAGCTCGAGCTGTCAACCTGTCACACACTGACAGATATGCTGCTCGTACACCGTCCAGGCAACGCCACATGGATGCACACATTGCGTGTGTGTGTGTGTGTGTGTGTGTGTGTGTGTGTGTGTGTGTGTGTGTGTGTGTGTGTGTGTGTGTGTGTGTGTGTGTGTGTGTGTGTGTGTGTGTGTGTGTGTGTGTGTGTGTGTGTGTGTGTGTGTGTGTGTGTGTGTGTGTGTGTGTGTGTGTGTGTGTGTGTGTGTGTGTGTGTGTGTGTGTGTGTGTGTGTGTGTGTGTGTGTGTGTGTGTGTGTATTGGTCATATGCAGTCCAGGCATCGCCAGAATACCCAGGCACGTACTTAATCCCCAAACTGCTGTATGTGTGTCAGAGTGACAAAACACCGTGACAGATGATATATCGTATTTTTTAAATATTCCTAATAAATACTTTTTCACTTTTCTTGAGTTCATATTTAGGGAACGACAGAGGGGCCAAAGAAGCAATATGGGACATCTTGAAAGATTTACAGATTTTAAATATGATAATGTATCATGGCTTTAAATAGAAAGCACCATTTTAATTATTCCTCTTTTAGGTCAGCTTTTAAACTAAAACACTTTCAAAATCTGTGAACATTTTGAAATTCAAACACACACACACACACACACACACACACACACACACACACACACACACACACACACACACACACACACACACACACACACACACACACACGCTTCCCTGATCTCATGTATGTCCAGTACGCTGATAACATGCTGGTTTCCCTTTGGCTGAACCCTCAGAGCGGAGGATTCTGGGTAGAGCCAGGATTACCAACCATCCGGGAATGTGAGAGAGTGTTTTTAGGCATGTGTCTGCTTGCAGAGAAACCTTTTTTTTTATCAGCACAAGTCCTCATACAAACACTTTTACTTCATTTTCCAGTGAATTTGAGTGTGCGCATAATGTGCTTTTGTATGTATATTTTACCTGTGTGTGTGTGTGTGTGTGTGTGTGTGTGTGTGTGTGTGTGTGTGTGTGTGTGTGTGTGTGTGTGTGTGTGTGTGTGTGTGTGTGTGTGTGTGTGTGTGTGTGTGTGTGTGTGTGTGTGTGTGTGTGTGTGTGTGTGTGTGTGTGTGTGTGTGTGTGTGTGTGTGTGTGTGTGTGTGTGTGTGTGTGTGTGTGTGTGTGTGTGTGTGTGTGTGTGTGTGTGTGTGTGTGTGTGTGTGTGTGTGTGTGTGTGTGTGTGTGTGTGTGTGTGTGTGTGTGTGTGTGTGTGTGTGTTGGCAGAACAGATGGCATCGGGCTGAGAGACCTAGTGTGGGGTGAGACATCTCCCACTGAACTCTTCTACGCACACACACATTTGCAAAGATCCATCATTAATATCATTATCATAATACTCTCAGTGCGACGCAGCCTGTCTGTCACAAATATGATCATGCTCACTGTTTCACTGTAATTATTTAACTACCTTCGTGTGAGGAATCATCCGTGCCATCATGTATACCTGCCACACCATTTGGTATTAACATACACAATTTCCCTCTTAGTATAATTAATCACTTACTCTGCTTTCACCACAGTATTTTTATTAGAACAATTGAAGGTTATTTGCCATCACTCTGCCTGCAAAAATAATATAGTTTAATCAAATGTAAAGTGTTTATACAGAATTATACGTTTTTTGTATTTTCCATTACAAACAAATGTTTTCTTTCGGCATGCTTCAGTTAATAATGCAGGGTACATTTATACAAAAGGCTTTTATGATATATGATGTTATCATCTCTGATAGAGCAACAGTTTGGAACATGTTATAGTAGAATTAACAGTGGTCTTATTGAAAGGAATCGCACAATTAAAAAAAACATTTAACAATTCAAAAAAATGTCTGAGTGACAACAATTTAGCATTTCTTACTCTTGGCTCTTCATATCTGTCATGTTGATTCATCAAACACACACTGTGTTAAAACTGTCACACCATACACATGAGTTGCCGCTCTATGACTAACACATGACTAACTCTATGATAAACCCGGTCTATTGTGGTCAATAGAGTTTGCATCTGTTCTCCATGAACTACAACTTATGAAGAAGAAGGTCAACTATGTTTCACTCAATAGTGATTGGGATGTTTGTCCTATTGCTAAAAGTTGAGACAGTAGAGCACTGAATGATCATTCTTTACTGTTCAACTGGCTGAGAGAATAATTAAAGACCAGGAGGCTGGATGGGATGTTTTTGGGGTGAATGCCTCTGGAGCAGACTGACTGATTAACAGGGGAACTGACTGAAGTACAATCACACATGGTTGCATACATACAAGAGGCCTTGAAACACACACAGTCACACACACACACACACACACACACACACACACACACACACACACACACACACACACACACACACACACACACACACACACACACACACACTACACATCAACGTTTTCTGCAGGATATACTGTATATGTGTTTATGTCTAAGATCAACAATAAACAGAGCACTTGTACTTGCGCTTGTGTATGAATATCATGTTTTCCCTGTGTGTGTGTGTGTGTGTGTGTGTGTGTGTGTGTGTGTGTGTGTGTGTGTGTGTGTGTGTGTGTGTGTGTGTGTGTGTGTGTGTGTGTGTGTGTGTGTGTGTGTGTGTGTGTGTGTGTGTGTGTGTGTGTGTGTGTGTGTGTGTGTGTGTGTGTGTGTGTGTGTCTTTGTGTCTTTGTGTCTTTAATGTTGTTGTTTGCCTGAGCTTGCTGGAGCTCTTCTGTCTTTAAATGATCCACTCAGCTCTCACAGTTTAAATGGTAATTAAACAGTAGTTCCGCTGTCAACATTACACACATGCATACAGTCACACACACAGAGAGACTCTATCTCTCACACACACATATGCACACACATAAACACACACGCACACAGCCCCTGCTGTTTAGATGGTAATTAAAGAGCCATTCCAGTATCAACATCTGGGCATACTTATAAAGAATGACATTAGATCACACACAAACACTGAAACACAAGCACATACACACACACACACACACACACACACACACACACACACACACAAGCAAGCTGCTTGTAAGATAGGATGAACAGATACAGCACAGTAACACATATTTAATTGTGTCAAAGTGTTGAAACTGCGCAAATGTGGCAACTTTTTTGTCTCAATAAAACACACACATACACGTATACACAAACACACACACAGACACAATAAAACACACACATAAGGGCTGCTCCTCTGGTGCTTATTAGAGAGGATTACTGCACCCACATGTCTTCATTAATCACAGAATCAGACAGAATGTCACACACACACACACACACACACACACACACACACACACACACACACACACACACACACACACACACACACACACACACACACACACACACACACACATACATACATACATACATACACACACACACACACACACACACACACACACACACACACACACACACACACACACACAGTGGAGGTGTGACTCAGGTGCCTGCGTGCCTGCCAGCCCTTGGGCCCCCTATGGACAAGCCCAGTGTCCCCTTGTCTTTTTGTAGCTCCTCCCCTTTCCTCTCCGTCCATCCCATCATTCATCCCCCTCTTCCCTCGATGTGATCCTCATCCCTGCTGCAACCCAATCACATCATTTTGCTAACTTGCTTTATCTGTTAAACGTTTTTACCTAAATGGTCTCTTTCCACATACTTTACAGATGCTTTAATGTAAAATGATGGGTACGAAATGTTAACTGATCATTCAAAAGTTGTGTCCAATGACCAACACCTGTAACTGTGACTTCTGTTCTACAAAACATCTACTCATTTAGTAAAAGAATATATACTTTTTTGTCCAAGGTTGACATTGTGTTCAGTGGGATAAGGTAAAATGCCACATCTAACAGGTTTTAAATGTAGTTAAGTCTTTGTGTACCTTTAACACTGTACCATAATGTATGAACATCACATCAATAGATTTAATTGCAATATATGCCATTTTAACATAACCTCAAAGAAGAAGATGAAAGTATGTGATTATTATGTGATTTTATGCATGACCATGCTCTTGCATGGTCTTTGTTGATAAGATACATCAGACATCTACTTGTGAATTTGTTCAAGCCAAATAACATTGTGTTTTTTACAAAGCATTGAAAACAAAAAGTTCAAGTTGATTAGCACTTAAACATGTAAAAAGATACATTGATGTGGTGTGTCCCAAAAGTTTAAATGTATATTAAGCCATTCTGATACTGAAACAACTGATACTGAAATGACTTGACATGTGCTGTATAAACGACGTGTGCCATGCTTGTGTGTCTTCAGGCTTGTATATTGTTTTGCTTAGTTTCAGGGGACCAATAAAGATAAAGCAGATGCCAGCAGATGCCCTGTTTAAAGATTATCAGCCTCTCTTTCCATACTGTTAACGCTCACCAGGGACAGTACAACATTTAACACAGGCCATTTACACCACAAGACACATGGCAATGTGGAACCAAACGACGAATCAAAGCAGGAGGGGGGACTGGGACAGGGACGGGGGGAGGGGGCTGAATATATAAGAGAAAGCTAAAAGCTATTATAGGAGTGATTGATGAGAATGTGGTTTGGAAAATTAAACAAAGCTAAATAATTTAAAAATATAATTTCAGCTCACTTTCAGAAGCAATATATTTTTTTTTTAAACAATCAAAGCCATGGCCTTTGAAGAATATTTGTACAATTGTCAGATGAAAATGAAGGAAATAAATGTTTATAATATATTTGAAAGATTAACATCATACCTGGCTGATTGTTGCATTTAGCTAAAAAAGAATGAATTCAATTATTCTCTTATCCTGTTCATTGCAGGTCCAAAAGTGTCAAATTACTGTATATATATTATTGTTGTACTTGTTAATGTCCCCTTAACATCAAACTCAGAGAAATGTGACTTCAATGGAAGTTTTACTTTCCTTCACTAAAATATTTTAAGGAATATCTTCCAAAAATAAACATTACATCAGTAAACTGCAAACTAGCTAAAACACACCTTTAGTGCCCTAGTCCAGCTGGCATGTACAGTAACCACTCACACACACATGCACTCATTCACAGACACATTATTTCTTTTAGCTCAGCCCATCATGTTCACAAAAGATCAAAGTGTGTCCTTCTCTTTCGCTCTTTCTGTCTCTTTCTGTCTGCGCCAGCCCCCTCAGAGAGCATAATTACCAGCACAGAACGATAACGCCATTTCCAGTCAGAATGAGACAATTCCCAGCGTAAGACTCATTTCATGCTTTGACAATTCCTCCAGGAATCATGGCACACAAAGAAGCAAAGACCACTTCAGGATTTCTTATATTCCTACTACCGTCTGAATAAGAGTTTCTGGACTCTACTGTTCTCTTCTTCTTCCTCTTCTTCTTTCTTCTTCTCTTTACATTTTCTTTTCTCTCCTAACACTGCCCTAACCTTCCCTTTATTCCAGTCTGCTTTCGATCCATCTGTCTGTCCAATGTCCAAAAATGTACAGTATTTTCTTTTACGCTTTTACCATTTTGGCCTCATTTCCTAAAATCCTTCTTTCCCTGCCTCTCTCAGTCTGTTTACCCTTAACAGGCCATACATAGCTTACACTGTTTTATCTGAGCGCTGTCCTCTCTATGGTCTTCTTCCTCAATCTATTCATCTGTGCATCCATCATCTGTTTGTCCTCCTGTCCTTCGATCTTTCTCCCTCTGTCTTAATCCATTTACTTTTTTATTTTGCCCTTCCATTGATCCATCCTTCCATCCATCTGTCCGTCTTCTGGTTTACAAGTCATAAATCTACAGAGCTGTTTAACCAGAGCGCTGTCCTCTACACGGACCACACCAAGTCTGTGATTGTGCATAAACGTGTGCGGTGTATTTGTGTATACATACATTTATTATGTGTATCCCATTGAAGGGGTCATGCTGTTGGGGATATTCCATTCCCCCTTGGTGCGTAGGACTTTATTTTGGGTATATTTCTATAAATCATTTTGTCATTTACACATGCAGCGGCATTCTGGACACCACTGATTTGGAGTGAGGGGGGCGTTTTATAAATAAACGTATAAGGAGTAGACCTGAGATACGGACACACACGGTGTAAACACACACCAACTCAAATGTGGAACCACATAAACACACACCACACACACTCTATACCGTGACATGGCCATAACTCACCCCACGCTACCGGGTACTGTGAAATATGACAGCACCAAAATGTTGAAGTGGAGAGTGTTTGTGTAAGTGAGAGAGAAACCGAGTGTTTGTGCGTGTGCGTGTGTGTGTGTGTGTGTGTGTGTGTGTGTGTGTGTGTGTGTGTGTGTGTGTGTGTGTGTGTGTGTGTGTGTGTGTGTGTGTGTGTGTGTGTGTGTGTGTGTGTGTGTGTGTGTGTGTGTGTGTGTGTGTGTGTGTGTGTGTGTGTGTGTGTGTGTGTGTGTGTGTGTGTGTGTGTGTGTGTGTTTGTGCGTGTGTTTGTGTGTTTACGGCGGGCAATGACAAGAGTCCACCCCAATGTCCTTGTCCGTCTCTCAGTAAACTTTTCATTGGGTCAGACATTAGCATAGGCGGCTAACTATAACCCACATGATGGATGGAGCCACAACTCTATCTGTGATGTGACCCGTGCACGGAGCCTCAATGGATAGAAAGGGCACTTCCTGGTGGATCATGTTAATGCTTCTGGTGCGGCAGGGACCGCTGTAGAATTTCAATAATGTTGTCACTGAATCTATCTGTGGAGAATGCAAGATTTTGTGGTCCATCTCAAAAAATGGAAATTGGATAAAATACAAGAAATACAAACAATACATTTTTAAATGATTCATTTTAAAAAGGACAATGACAACACGTTTTAATATATCTTCTGTTCGGAACACAGTTGACTGTTTTTCAAATATACGCTGTACTTTACTCTGGGAGGTATGTTTTCCTCCGAAACTAATCAGTGGAAAAATACAAAGTTACATACTGCTATCTGTAATTTTTCAAGGTTTTTTAAACCGTGTTTTGACACTATATTATAGGCTCTCTGGCCATTACCACCCAGTCTATGTTTACAGTGTTGCAAAAATGCCCCCCCCCCCAAATATCACTCATCTAATTAAATAAGTTACAACCCTTTTTGTTTGCTAACCAATTTTGTCTGACCTTGATAGAACATTTAAAATGTTTACAGAATCCATGAAAAATAAATATAATTTGAATGACCTTAAAGAAGGTTATGTCATACAATGTCAGGAAAAACAACTTATTACATCAATATTTGTTCAGAAAAACTTTGAAAGAATATAAAATACTGAAAGCATGACTTGAAGCATCTCAAAGATCATTCTAACAACATACACTGGAAAAACACATAAATGCACCAGATGCACAGTACTGCATAGCAAGAAGTAGAGCCTCCTTTCTGTTTTTTGGTGTCTTTGACTGTCTATTGACCCCTGTTTGAACTTTTGTAAACTGCAGTTTTGAATCATATAATTTACATATACCTTTAAAGAAAGATACAAAATAGCACACTTGAAAACCAATTCAAGCATAATGTATACTCTTCTCAGAAGCCTTAAAATAAAACAATTGCTGTGAGTATGTTTTTGTTTTTTGTTTGTTGTTACAAGTCTTTTTATTTCATTATAGTGTACAGTAATCGATGCCATTTCATTTATATTGTTATCACAGTACCACAGTACACTCAGAGTATGTTTTTTCTAATAAGGTTTCATCCTTACAGATACAGAGGACAATCATGCCTGTAGCGATTACCACACAAACACACACTGACATGAGTACACAAACTTATACAAACACAGAGTTGCTAAATGTCTGTTTGTGCATAACCAAAGCATTTTAGGTCTCTAGAAAATTAGAACTCTACATTTAAGTTTATTGATAAAGTTAACTAGTAAATATTGTTTTCAAGCACAATTTGTATTATATTGTGATTTGTTTGTAGCACCAGTTGCCGGAGGATATTGTACTAAACACTTTTCAAGCACTCATCTTTCAAACCAGATACCTTAACCTTCCTTACAACTCTCTCTTTCCACCTACCCATTGCTGCATATCTCCAACAATTCAATCATCCTCCCTACCCCCTGCTGACTGCATCCCCTTCTGTATGGTCGTGGCCAATCACGGTGAGCCGTGTTGTTAAGGGATTAGTGACAGCCCAATCGGATGGCCTCCTAAAGCTTCTATCTCCTCAACTCACCGGGGAACAAATAAGAACACAAAGACACACAAGCCCACATCACTGGGAAAACCACATAACAGCAGAAGTCCAAAACATTCTCAATGGGAGTGTGGGACACGCTGAGGGCTTAGCTCTATGACAGGATGACAGCATGGTGTGTATGTGTAGGTTTGTGGTGTTTGTGTGTGCATCTGCTGCACATTCACTTTTGCAGTATCAGTGCAAATAACAATATGTATTCATGTGCATATATGTGGTTTATTTCATAAATCCTAATGTGCGAGCCAGGTATAGGAGCGAGGTGATGTAAGTAGATGATGGGGAGATGAAAAACGGATAATGACAACAGTCATTTGAAGTGAAATTGATGTCATGTCTATTCACTATAAGGAGGTTCCTATAATACACACCCCCTCTGTGCGTAAGAGTGATGTGTTTATGTGTGTCGATGAGAAAGAGTAGGTGTGTATACGTTACATGGTGTAATAACATAATACAGCAATTTAACGTCCCACTTCACTGCTGTCATACACAATCATGCAGGCTACAGCAGGTGAAGTATAAAAGCATGTGACACAGAGTGTGGGTGTTTGCAACTACGCATTAAAATTACATTTATCTACAAACAGACCAGCACACAGAGGTCAAATACACACAGCATACCTGTTAATTATCACATGCAGCAAACATGTTCATATAGAGCTGATAGATGTGAAAAATGGTGTTGTGACAATAAAGAAAAATTAACACACAACATGCAAGCATGCACTTAAGAAATGTACATGCACGCACACAATAACATGATGACAGAGTACATAATTATCCAGTTATCAATGAGACCATGCTTCTGCCCTTCTCTGGACCAGTGGAGTGTGTCATTACGTTTCCTCACAACCCCATCCGTCACACAGGCTCTCTCTCTCTCACACACACACACACACATACACAAAAACACACACATGCACACATTCTATAAGGAAAATATCATAGCCCATCACTGTACCCTGGACACGAGAGATTATGATAAGTCTAAGCATCTCCTCTCTTTATGATAATGGTGATGCTGCACAAGTGTTCATCAGCCACAACCAGTACAGCAACTTGACCATTGAAGCACAGCCGATTGTCATTGTATCCAGAAACCACACATTTGTCAATCCATTTGAAGATAAAAAGCCAACTTTTTCCTTGCAAAATAAGATAAACACTTTGGATTTTGTTTTCAAAATATGCCAATGTCTTGAATAAGAGTTAGGTCTTGTTTTGACGCCCTGAGGTTTCATCTTCATTCAAAGTGATGTCATGTCTCAAGGACAGGTTGGACTAAACCATAATTTATAGGCAAAATCAGCAGACTATACGGTAAATATCTATTTAGAATATAATGCTAGAGTTCAATTACAGTAAACACCTACCTGCCTAATAGTTAGGCTATCTTCAGTGATGATACTGACACATGACACCACAAAGCAAAGCTAATCTTTGTTAAACCCAAGGAATTAGCACCCGTTTTCAGCAGAACAGAGGTATTTGCTGTAGAGATGCACTGATATGGACTCTAAAATTAGTTTAAAAAAAAAAACAGTATTAAAGAACACTAAAAAAAGAGAGACACGAGACCAGACTTTTATTGAAACTCTTGTTAAGCCAAATTAGATTTTCACACAGCAGATCACGAAACGTTCTTATTTTGCAAAGTATGACATCAACAAAACATACCCAAACTGATCTGACTGAATCTTTTGGATTGGGTTTCAGGGAGGGATTTAGCAGAATTTAAGGATGTAAACAGTAAAAAATTGGTTAACATGATTGAATTGTCCATAACACCCTCATTATAGGAAAGGTATAACACTGCATGACAATGTCAACATACCACTGTTAAAAGTGTCTAGATGTTGGATGATCATATCTAAAGTGTTCACATGTGTTTCTTATGTGTGTGCATGTGTGCGCGCGTGTGTGCACGTATGTGACACAACTAATATCTCAGTTGCACTCAGTCATAAATTGCAATGGTAACCCTGCACCAGTCTTGTGGTTAAATCCTGTCAGTCTGGTGTATTCTGGGACCGGGAACCTGCAGCCTCCTCTTGCTCTCCCTTTATCTTCCACTTCTTTCTCTTTCTCCTTTTCTCTCTCTCTCTCTCTCTGTCTGTCTTTGTTATGTCTTTCCATCTCTCTCTACCTCCCTCTCTTTTTTTCAATCTCCTATTCTGTGTCTGTCTCTCCCTGCCAGAAGAGGAGGTGAGTATCTGTTGTCTTCTAATTTGTGTGTGTGTGTTTATGTGTGTGTGTGTGTGTGTGTGTGTGTGTGTGTGTGTGTGTGTGTGTGTGTGTGTGTGTGTGTGTGTGTGTGTGTGTGTGTGTGTGTGTGTGTGTGTGTGTGTGTGTGTGTGTGTGTGTGTGTGTGTGTGTGTGTGTGGGTATGTGTGTGTGTGGATGTGTGTGTGTGCGTATGTGTGTGTGTGTCTGTGTGAGTGTGTGTGCACACGCGTCTGTGGTCCATCCGGTGGTTTGGTGTAGGTTTCAGTCTTCAGCGACCCAGCGTGGCTAAACAAGGCTAAGGTTGCTGTGAGGGACAGAGGGAGACAGTGAGAGAGAGAGAGAGGGAAGACATTCAGACATAAAAAAATGCTCTTATACCCAAACACAAATACATTCAAAATATATTTGAATGCTTTTTCTATTCCTGACTCACAGTAGCAACAAATTATTAAGGACCAAATCCCGCATGTTCTCTAACCTAATGACAAAGTGTGACACAACAGAAAGAATCCTTAGCAACAAACTAGTAGATTATATGACATAAAATATGCATGAAATGTATTCAATTAACAGCAGTGATACTTTAAGAGCTGTAGGGGAGATTTTTAGTGATACCTTTAACCTGAAATATGTCTAAAGGGAAAGTATAAAAGTGTGTTTTTTTTATACAAATAGGCCTAAGCCAAAGCCATGTCCTATAAATGTATCACAAAAGTTTTTATTCAGACTTTCTGGCTGAGGTGACATTTAAGAACTGCCTTGCCGTGTAACAAAGCAGAACAAAATTGATATCAGCACTGCTGAGAGGCCAGATATCCTTTCCCCCGACTGAAACCAACCTGTTTCGACTGCAACTTGGCCAATAAAATCTATCAGACACACAAAAAAATGTGTAATGCACCATCACTTGAACATTTGTTGATATTTGAAGTACGTCTAGTTGTAGGTTTCTTGCTGCCAACTATTTGAATCTTCATTGTTGATTGGAGTTATTGTAAGATGCTTCTTGATAAAAAAAGTGTCAGTTAAATGATATGTAATGTAAAGAGATATACCACTTGGTTAAAATATAAATACATACATGTATAATACATTTAACTGACTTAAGTTTTATGTTCTTGATATTATAATAATTTAGCAGTAACTTTTTGATTACTTTTTGATCACTTTGGCAAATAAGGATTTAAATAATTTCCCATTCCTTACTGGGATTGACAGGTTTTGCAGTGCAGCTGCTAAAAGTGACAGGAAGTTTTGCAGTGTAGTCTGCAGAGAAGTGCGCTCTGAGTCGTATTGTGTAGCTTGTTGCCCTTTGCTACAACTTTTAGCATCATAGAAGTTGAGAAACAGAAGCAGCTAAGTCAAAAAATGTATTGAAGTTGAACGGATATCAGATAACAGTGAAACAGTTGCCCTTCAGAAGACGCAGGACCACCGGAAGTGCCTGTTTCATCCTAATTAGATGCACTTCACGTGTCAGGTAAGCTAGCTTCTCGGTGATGTTTTGCTAGTTTTACTGTGTTTTAGCAATTGGCATTAACACAATATAACCCATTCTAGCTTTTAACTGTGGTTTTGTTTTACCAAGTGTCCAAACCGAGATGTATAAGTGTTTCTTAGTGTTATTGACCGTTTTAATGGAGGACAGAAAAACGCCCTACCCCTACACACTCGCCCTCCGTGACGGAGTGAACCCCGTGGAGTGACACTCGCAGCTCAACGAGGCTCCCTCCTGTCAGATGGAGGGAGTAAATACAGCAGCAAGCTTTGGGATGGCCTCCCCTCTCTCCGGCAGAAACAGGAAATACCGTAACTGTATGTAACAACGGTTTCAAATCAGCATCTCTTAGACAAAAAAATAAAATTAATAACTAAAATAAAACTGCAAACATCTTTAATTGTGTTTTTTGTAAAGCTCTTTTAGTTTTAAACCTGATTTTTATAAGCTTCTTAGTTTTTGCAACAGTCTATAAATATACACAACTTTATAATAAAATGTACACATTTACCTTTTTCTAGACTAAACACAGGTATGATCCTAAGTAAAAAAAAAATGGGGTTATCTTGAGGTTGTTAACATTGCAATTTATCAGCGGATGTTTGCTGGAACTACTTGTTTCCTGACGGACACACACAGCGTTGAGACCGGTCAGGTAGAGACTGGTCTCAAGTCAGCACTTATGCAGACTCGCTGTTTGATGGCTTGATAGCCCACTCCGCCTCCACACTCGTTGGTTTGGAACAGCACATAATGTGGCGGACCCTCCGCGCGAACGCGCAAACGGAGGGATAGTGTGTAGTGTGTAGTGTGTAGTGTGTAGGTTGTAGGGTGTGGGATTGGGCCCTAGTCTGAACTTCAACAAATGTAAGACTGACCAATTTTCTCAATGGTTTTAAGCGCCAGTAGAAAGCTATTTTAGTTCAGACTCTATTTTTACATTTGTATTACCTTCTTGTGTGTGAATGTGTGTACATCCTTAAAAATATGTATTACTTGTGCCTCCGCAACAAATACACAAAATGGCAATTAATGGCAACAAAAAATACAATCGGACATACTTCTCTGGCATTCCCTTTATACACACACACACACACACGCACACGCACACGCACACACACAGTTAACATTTGCCTCCAGCATTAAGCTTACACCCTGATGTTTTCAGCTCCCCTTCCTTCCATTCCTGTGTCCATATCTGTTATTGCTGCTATACAATAAACCTCAGGAATATGAACACACTCACACTTATACACACACAGTACAGTATGTCTGACACCCCCTTTGGCGGGACTCAGATGCCATGCTCTGCTCTTTTCTCTCTTCTCCGTCTTGCCATGTTTGTCGGCTGTCTGTCTCGTAGTGACAGGCAGAACGGAATCGCGGTGCGCTTCAATGAGCAGTACTTTTGTGCACTCTTATTTCTGAGTTATATCATATACCATAATAGTGTTTTAACCACTTTTACATCGAAATGCATATGTTTTGTACATCTTTGTTTCCTCTTTTGTTGTCACACTTTGTGGGAATGTTGAATGCAGCAGTGATTGAGTTCAGTAGTGAAAATCTTTTCCCGGGTCGCCGAGGATGCTGGCGTTGTTTGTTTGCCGCTCTTCCGCCCCAAATATTGTTCTTTAGTCCAGATCAGAACCTCTCCTGTCTGGCTCTCTACTTTTGAAACGTCAGTCATCAGCAAAAATAGCAGCATCCCTATATCGAATCAACACAGATCTTTTTGTTGTCATCTCCTACCTGCTGGCTCTTTCCTGCTCACCGGTCCCTAGCCCGCTAGCTAGCTAGCATTATCGGCCCTAGCAGGCTGCTACCTAGATGCTCCTCGGCTCCCTGAAGTCTGCTGAGCTAACAATTCTGTCTCCACCCCAACTCCACCCTAACTCCACCCTAAATCCACCCTAACTCCGCGGCTTGTGTGGGTCTTCCCATCCCGCTGCGATGAGCCGGCTTCCCCGCTGACATCGTCTCTCCCTGCCGCCTACAGCCGGTGGCTATCAAGCTAGCTAACAAGCTAGTAGGCTGGTTACCCGGCTCCCACTCTGCACCAGGCTGTCAGCCCCTCCTACGATTCTCCTCCGGAAACCACTGGAATCATTCTCCTGATATGCTGTGGATTATCACTCTCATTTTATCTGGACTCACACCGCTTCTTCTTCCACGGTCATCCGGCTCCTGGTCTCTGCTGCCCGGGCCCCCAGCATTAGCTAGCTCCGTGCTAGCGCCACTTCGCGGGATCATGCCGCCGCTCTACTCCCTGTCAGATCTCCACTCCTTTAATAACCGCCTGCCTCCGGACTGCATGGACATCCTTGCAGATAATGAAATACTCCGCAAACGCCGTCCTCCACACAGAGGCTCTGGCCGTAAGTTTTTATTTCATTCCACGTCTCCACACTCCATCCCGTCCATTCGGTCCTGTCACACGCCCACACTACGCCATCACAACAAAAAACACGTGAATCTGACCAATCTCCTTCCACTCCCCCGGTCCACACAACCCCCCCAATGCAACATCACGTCAGAGCAGCCCTGCTCAACACACGCTCCATCCACAATAAAAGCCACATTCTGAATGAATTCATTAAAGACAATAACCTGGACTTTCTGTATCTGACCGAAACATGGCAAAAACCCCTGGACTATTTTTCTTTAAATCAAATAACCCCAGCAGGATTCACATACATTGACAAACCTCGCCGACAAGGGCGGGGTGGTGGTATAGCTGCTATTATCAGAAAGGAAATAAAAGCTACCATAATCCCCATCCCTGATGCTTCTTCATTTGAACACCTGATCTTTAAACTCTCTGGTCCCACTCCCCTGGTCACAGCCATCATCTACCGTCCCCCGAAGCCAAACCCCTCCTTTCTTTCCGACCTCTCTGACATTCTCACTGAGCTTTCTGCCATATCCCATCTGTTCTCCTCTCAGGTGATTTTAACATTCATGTTGACAACCCGACCTGCAAATATGCCTCTGAATTTAAGGAAACCCTTCACTGCTGCAACTTCTCTCAACACATCAACTTCACAACACACAGCCGTGGTCACATCCTGGACTTGGTCTGCTCCACTGGTCTCACCATCCATCATCTGTCCAGCCTCAATCTCCACGTCTCTGATCACCTGGCCATCATCATGGACATCAACATCCCCATCCCCGCCCAAAAGCAAAAACGCACAATAACCTACAGAAACCTCAAATCCATCTCACCTTCAGCAATCACTGCCTCCATTACCTGCAAGATGTCTGTCTCCCCCCCCCCCACTCTCTGAAAACCCATCTGAACTTGTGGACTATTATAACAGCACCCTCTCCTTCTGTCACAATGAACTGGCCCCCACAAAAACTAAAAATGTCTCTTTCATACACTCCGCCCCCTGGTATACCCCCGAACTCCGCCAAATGAAATCAAGGAAACGTCAACTTGAACGCCAACACAAGAAAACCACACTAACAGTCCATCTTCAAATCTACAAAGACTATCTCCAGCAGTACAGTAACGCACTCAAAGCAGCCCGGTCTAATTACTACTCACAACTCATTCAGTCTGGCCCCAGCAACCCCAAGCGTCTCTTCTCCACCATCAGCAAACTTCTCAAACCCTGTGACAACGCCACCTCGTCCTTCACCACCGAACAGTGCAACTCCTTCCTTTCGTTTTTCCAAACCAAAATCAGCAACATTTACAGCAATCTGACACCCTCAATAGCACCCCCCACCTCCCCTCCTGGCTCCCCCCCCTTCACCTCACAGCCCCTGTCCCACTTCTCCCCTGTGACCCCCATGCAACTGTACCACTTCATGACTGGAATTAACTCCACCTGCACACTTGACCCAATGCCCTCCAAATTCGTTAAAGAGAGCCTCTCTGCCATCTCCCAGCTCATCGCCACCATCATTAACTCCTCCCTCAGATCTGGATCAGTTCCCCCTTCTCTCAAACTGGCTGCTGTCACACCCATTCTCAAAAGACCTGGACTCACACCTGACATCATGTCCAACTTCCGGCCCATCTCAAATCTCCCCTTTCTGTCAAAAATACTTGAACGTGTCATTGCCTCACAACTAAAATCCCACCTCAGCTCCAATGACCTCTTTGAGCCATTTCAATCCGGTTTCCGATCAAAACACAGCACAGAAACAGCTCTTCTGAAAATCACAAACGACCTCCTCCTCTCCTCTGACTCCGGCAACCTGAACATCCTCCTCGACCTCACCGCAGCATTCGACACCATCAACCACACCATCCTGCTGTCCCTCCTCGAATCATCACTCAACATCACTGACACTGCACTCTCCTGGCTGAAATCCTACCTCACCGACAGACATCAGTTTATCAACATAAACAACTGCACCTCCTCCACTGCTCCTCTTTCCCAAGGCGTCCCCCAGGGTTCGGTGGTTGGCCCCCTCCTCTTCATCCTTTACATGCTCCCCCTTGGCAAAATAATTAGTCGCCACAACCTTCAATTTCACTGCTACGCCGATGACATCCAACTTTATATCTCAACAAAAACAATCACCCCAGCAACACACTCCACTCTCACCAACTGTCTCTCATAAATAAAAGCACGGATGCAAACAAACTATGTCCAACTGATCAGTGCCAAATCAGATATCATAATCATCGGCCCCCCATCCCATATCAAAGACATCCAGAATTTCAACTTCACCATTGACAGCCACACTCTATCTCCCCCCCTCACATCCGGACGATCGTCCGTTCTGTGATTCTCCAGAGCACACATGTTATGATATTAGGGTCATGCAGAGTGAGATGAGATCGCTGTCCCTTTAAGAGAGAGAGAGAGAGAGAGAGAGAGAGAGAGAGAGAGAGAGGTGTGGCTTGCGCATGTGTGTTTGTGGATGGTAGAGCAACAGTGAGGGAACGTGTGTATGTTTCTGGAAGTGAAACAAAGAAGCAGAAAAACAGAGGTCTGTGATGTACTTTGTGAAACAGAAGAACAGCTAAATAAATGCAACGGCCTCCCAAGAAGAGCTCACCTCCCTCCAGTCATTTAAGCTAAAGTGGGTTATTGAACCTGAAGCTTGTTGATTCTGCCCTCCTCGACTACGGTCTGGGAGCCGACAGGAAAGTTCAACACACAGGTGCAGTCCACCCCTTTGTAGCATATTATTTCGATGAGAGATGAGCAGAGCGCCACTGGGCTTTCAACTAAATACACAGCCACGCCAAAACTGCGGCATTTGTACAGCTCCTTATGGGTAGGCCTACTGCAATTAGTGAAGTGATTTCCTCCGTGGTGAAACGATCAGCACTGCACCACGGAGGAAAGCGGCAAAAAGTCACCTGGAGATAAAGAGAGCGGGGCTGCGTTGCGTGCATGGCTTCCTTCTGCAGGTAACGGGGAGACGCGCTCTGGCGGCGGTCTCGTTCAGGATCCGAAAATACAATTTAAATATTTCGCACACTTATTCCACTTATTCCTAGTGTGCCACTGGTTACGGTGCCGCGTGCCAATGCTGGCACGCGTGCCAGGGGTTGCCGACCCCTGCTCTATGGCATACCATCCAACCTCCTCAATAAACTCCAACATATCCAGAACTCTGCTGCCTGCCTCCTCACCCACACCCGCTCCCGAGACCACATCACTCCCATCCTCCAGAACCTCAACTGGCTCCCCGTCCGTCAAAGAATCCACTTCAAAGTCCTCCTCATTACTTACAAAGCCCTCAACAACCAGGCCCCCCCCTACCTCACATACCTGCTGCACCACCACACCCCTTCCCGCTGCCTCCGCTCATCAGAAGCCAACCTCCTATCCATCCCGACCTGCACCAATCACCGGACCTCGGAGGACAGAGCCTTCTCCGTCGCTGCCCCCTCCCTCTGGAACTCACTCCCACAACCCATCAGAGACTGCACCGACCTCACCACCTTCAAAAAACTCACAAAAACTCACCTCTTCAATCTGGCTTTTAATGTGGGATTGTTTTTGTATTATTTGACTTTAACTTTAACTATATATTTATTTGTTGTTCCTTTCTTCTCTTTTCTTTTCTCTTCACTATTATCTGTAAAGCATCTTTGAGCACCTGTAAAAGTACCAACAAATTACATCTATTATTATTATTATTATAGTGCAATTTGAGTCACTACATTTTTATGTGTTAACATGTATAAAGTTGGTAACAAGATTATTTGGTCACTTCATGTATCTATGAATATTGCTTTTGTATCAGAATGTGTTGCCTCACAAAGTAGATAACTGAACAAACCCTTGTGTTACAAAATATACACGTCAACAATGAAAATCAAGCTTCTTACAATCATCACGCCATATTTTTTTAGTGACCTTAAAACTGCAAGAAAAAATCACATGTTTACCCAATACCAATTATTAGTCCTTAAAACAGATTAAACAGAGTGTAGTATAGAACTGAGTAATATCAAAAGGTTCACTTCAAAGCACATACTGATATGTTTTTGTTTATACTTTGTTTTACAAAAATGTAAGACGCATACAAATCAATGAAGAGAGTAAGAGACAGAGGGAGCAAGTGAGCTGCTGAACATGATATAGAAAAAAAACAAGATTGTCTGCTATTATATGATGTGACAGTAGCCTTACAGACGTATATGGGCCCACGACCTGTAGGGCCTGCACACAGAGATTCAAAGATTCAGGCCAGAGAGGAGGCCTGCCCTCACCTCGCTCTCTGCCACATATCAGCTTAAAGGCATGTACACACATATACACACATATACACACATACACACACACACACACACACACACACACACACACACACACACACACACACACACACACACACACACACACACACACACACACACACACACACACACACACACGAGGTATTAGCCTAGTGGTGACCTGGCATTGGAATCAGGGGGTGAGAACAGATTCTACCCAAACTGAACTGACCTCTAATTAGTGCTTTTGGCAAATAGGCTATTCCCAACACATAGACCCACACGCATGAACACACACAAAAACACACACATGCTTGGGGGTGTAATTTTTGTCTGTGAATGTGTGTAGTGTGCACACATATTCGCTGTTTGAACAGCCTGTGCATTGCAGACCTTTTTGAAAAATGCATACAATTTAATAACAAACGTTGATTGAATATAATTGAATAAGAAAACTAAACAATGATGAGTTACCTAGTAGTTAGACTGCATCTTCATTTACACCAAAATGACTAGTTTATTATTTAGTATGCCTTTTTTTTTAAGCTGATTGTTATTATTTTTGATTCTGTTCTTTCTGATTCATACTGAACTATGCCCGTTTTTCCACTGATTGATCAAATTGAACAACTGGTGTGAGATGTTAAATTGCTTAGCATTGACAAAATGCCAGCTGATCGTTCCACCCCTCAAAACATATTTTTCTATACATTTTTAAATCTTTAGAGTGTATTCATTTGATTTCACCCACAGTCTCACATCTACTGCACCTCTTCCCTCCTCCTTTCTGTTCTCCTTTCTCCCTCAATGTTCTTCTTGTTTTAGAGACACTATCTAATCTCTCCCAGGGACAGGACCTGTCTACGCCGCTGAGGTCCTGGCCATGTTGTATATTCATTGAAAAAACCGAGCTTAAAAAAGAAGCAGTGTTTAGGGTGAAAACTTCAGATTGTTTATTGATTTTTATTTGTGTTGTTGAATAAGTCTGTCTGACCATGATGTCCCAGCGGGGGTTTGCTTGGGGCATCGCATTAGGCACACACATGCAGAGACACATACACAATAACATTGGCTAGGGTGGCCGTAAGAGGAGACACATTTTTATACAGACACACATACTTTGATATGAGAGACTTACCAGAGACACTCAGTTACACATTACATCTTGAATAAGATAAAGAAATTCCACCCTGACAGTTTAGATTTTTTTACAAAATGTAATACATTTCAAATTCAAGCTGCAGAATCTCAAAATGTAACTAAAGCAAGAGGAATAAATGCATTGTGAGGGCAGTGTAGGCTCAAAATCACAATGGGGCTCATTCAAAAATAAAATAAATCACCTGTTAAATACAAATATGGACAGCGGTGACCTTAGGTTTAGTCATGACGTTCCTGGATCTTCCTGAACTTACAGTTACAATTTGGGCATTTTCACCACCAAAGCGCCCCATTGAAGCCCCCCTTTGGCAATGCATTCAACCCACAACTCCTCCTGAAAGGCCCCGTCGAAGTATGCCTTTTCTGTTCAGCTTTGAGATGTGAATGTAAGCAATTAATATATGTCATAAGGACATCCTTGCTCAGACTACTACACTAATCATTACAAGCTAAATAATACAACTCCATCTGATTCACAGTGTCGTGAAACAAGTACACATTTAGAGCAATGTAACAATGTAATATTTAATAATCTTTAGAATCACAATTGCCCATGAGATTGTGACAGCTGTTCTGTATCCAACGACGAGAAACCAAAAGAAAACAAAATGATAGAGCGTAATTAGAAAATCCAATAAAACGCTCCGTGGAGGGAATGACAGAATGGGAACATTTGGATTTCCTTCAAGTCATTCATCTGCATCTCATAACAGACTGAGAAGCTGGCCGGCTAATGACGTCGACAGATGCTTAATGCCTTCTTCACAATACTGACGCCATTAAACACAAGGCAAACAGGCGTCACCCTAAAGCGCTGTCTGTCAAGCCATCACCTTAACTACACTGGCAACAGCACAATGAACGGAGGGTAGGAGAGAACGGTATTGAATGTGTGTGGAAGAGAGTAAAAGAGAGGGGGGGGGGACAACCTGGATGGATAAAGAGGGAAGGATTAATTGACACTCAGAGAATGAGAAGACAGAATAAAAGTGTATATGTGAGGAAGACAGAGAGAGGGCTGGCAGATGAATGAGCAGCCTCTTAGGTGAATGGCAGGAAGTATTGCTGTTCTGTCTGTCAACCTGATTAAAGGTACAACCAATACACAGTGCTAGCTGATACACACACATACACAAGCAGATTGTGGTACTTAATATTACATGAACTAATTTGTATTCAAATCTCATTTACGTGCTTCTAAATCTTTTATACTTTTTAGTAAAGTTTCATATTTTCATTTCATTCCACTACTTCTATTGGATAGGGGTAAACTGGATCACTGTAGCTCGTGTCACTTCCTGCCATTATATGGTTTTGGAATACATGTGTTACCATGATAACAATTATTGTATTATACGATTATATTTAACTAGTTAATTCCCATTTTAATTCTGTTTTCAGAAAATCACTTCGTAACCTATTTTGTGCTGCCTGGATTATGTTGAATTTTTCAACATTTTTCTACCACTCTGCACACACTTTGTATAGGAGTGGGCATACGAAGGCGTGCATGTTGTTGTCTTGTAATCTATTATGGAGACTTTACTTAGTGTTGTTTTTATTGCTGTTTATTCAACCCAAAGGCTACATAGTGTTTGTGTTTGACATTATAAAAGTCTTCTCTTGTTTGAATGATTGGTCTCACATAACGCATTATAAGCTGTGGCCTTTTCAAAGAGCAGTGCTAATGCTCAGAGTCCGTAAATATAAATTAACGGACTGAAATTTGAAATTGTTGGGGTGGCGTGACAGTCAGCCAGCAGGGTGTGTAATCTGTGAAATATTCATACACTAAATAACTTTCTTTTACCATTTTGTAGCCAAAAAGATAAAAAAACTACAAATTGCGTAAAAAATAAATCGTTAATTAGTGTGAAATCCCCACACAGAAACTTCAGAGGGAGCATTTTAGGGGTGTTTAAACTGTTCTGGCAATGGAGTGAGGTACTTGGTAATGTTGTATGTGTACTAGGTGTCACAAGAAGCTAGGCATCAATGTTATCCACCATGTCAGGAAAAATGGAGATCGAAAAAATATGACATCTCAAGAAGTCTCTATCTAAGCCCCCCCATGGATGCTTATATGCTTATCAAGTGCAGCGAAAGTTATTAAGAATTTGAATTGAATCTTTGATTGTGTGTTTATGTATGTGTGCTTGCACATATGTGGCCCTGAGATTATGTGTGTGTGAATTCCCTGCTTGTTTGCATGTGTGTCAGCTCTGTTGGTGTGTGTTTGTGTGTCACACATCTGTTGCTGTGTGCAGTAATTTGCGTTCTCAGCTTGGCGCCCTAGTAATTATTCAGACGCTACCTTTTGCTCCAACATTAAAAGCCTTCATCTGGCAGACATGAAACAGCGGAGAACCCGATAAGGCTTCAAACGCTGCCTGCCGTCCAAAGAGAAGCGGGAAAGGTGAAGAGATTCATGGTGGGATGGATGGGATTGTTTTTCTCTGGAGGTTTGCTTTCACATTGGTCTTATATCTTCGTTGCTCAAACCACACCAGAAAATGTGTGATCACTGGGTTCCAGGGAGGATGAAAATTGAATTAATATTCTGAACAAGCTTTTGGAATAAATCACATATGACGTACTGTGGAATTTAGTTTAGATACTTTAGATGAGATGCTGATGGAGAGGGAACGAGATGGACAGAATGATGTGTTGTGCAAAAGACCAAAGTGGCAGGATGCTCCATAGAAAGTAAGAAAAATGTAGTCCTCTATTTACAGTCTAATGTGTCACGCTTTGTGCACTGAAGGGATCTCTGAGAGCGCAGATCTTACCAAGGCCGTTTCCATAAGTGAAAATGAATGTGAGGTCTGCCCCTTGTTAAAGATCGCTCCAACATGGAATGGCTTCTTCCCTGGCCTTGACTCCACTAAGTTTCATGACATTTTTTTCCGTAATCCTGTTGACATACAGACAAAAAAAAAATCTAAAACAACTGAAAGCATGATATCCTTAGTGGAAATATTTAGTATAGATTCAGACGACATTTGTTGTTTCTGAACCAAAGTTGTGCTTTTCCCAGTGTCTAAAATAGTTTGTCAGAGTGAATGAACCTGATCATCATGAATGATTCCGATGAGTTCAGTGTGTTCCTACACATTGACCTTCTCGGATTTCTAAATTATTTCCGTTTTTTTCCAAATAATATTCATGAAATAATCAATTTATCTTACCACCAGAGGGCTATTGTGCAGTCCGGTGTTCATAAACTGGTGTTAAAAACACATTTGTATGAGTCTATTTAATTTGTTTAAAACTAGCCTTAGTTTTTCCACCATTATACTTTCAATTCATGCCTCAAAACACACTCTATTTAGCTTTTACATCGTCATGGTCTACCTGATGATGTGAGTGTGAGTATGTGGGATGCATTCTTTTGGGAATTAGCTACAGTCTTAATGCCTTCTTAGAAGATTTGCGGCTCTCTTTGGTCATCCATCTTTGTGTAACCTCCCACCTGCTGGTGCTGCCGAGCACTTGGCCACAGAGAGGTTAATTTATGGTTTCCTCCTCTTGACTCTTGGATCCTGTTGCGGGATGTTGTTAAAGGATCGTTTGCATTGATCCCTTTTGATTTGAAGACTCTGCTGCAGACTGCTCAGGCTAAGCCGTTTACATCGGTTGTTAAGATGTGGATGACCTTAATTATGCTACTGTAGAAGCTACACAGTTACAATGTCAAGAAAGACATTTATGTTTTTGTTGTTTGAATCTATGAAAACATTTATCATGTATGATTGTTTTCTTTCTGACAGAATTTTGGCTTCTAAATACTGAACTGATCAAGATCAATTAGTCATCCACTACAGAGGCCTATCAGCAAAGCTAACTGTATTTGAGTGGCTAGATTTTCTCAAATCGGTTTGCCTTCCAGAAATCAACTAAAAAGGGCTTTTTAAAGATTTGAAAAATGTAATATTTGATCTGATTAAAAGATTCTGTGACACAGTGAGCAATACAGCCGCCTTACACCCAATTAGAATAAAATCTCTCTGGTACCAAAATGATTGTTAAAAAATATATATTAAAACCCAGTGTGCTCTGTGATATGTTTTTTTAACAGGAAGAGGGTACACTGTAGGGATTCCATATATTGGGTTCCCCCGACCAAAAAGCTACAGATGACTAAACTAACAATCCACACACGTTGTTTCTCAAGGGACTGTGTTCTGTGTTTTTCTTCTTATCGTCACAGAAGCAAGTCAGTTTGTCTGCACATCCATATTCATCATTTGCCTCTGCATGAATATTAATTCAGCCTGAAAGAAGAGCGCAGGAGAAACGGCAAGACAATGAATGAGGAAAAAGAACATTTGACAGAGTATGTGCAATGTCGAATTCATGTCAGTTTCAAAGCCCCTGTGTCTCTATTCCTGTGGCTGACTTGTACCAACATGCTAATCAGCCTCTCACTGTAGCCTGTTATGGCTAATTGTCGACAAATTATCTCAACTCCAGAATAATGTATGCACAGCCTTTCACTGGTACATACAGACAAGCCGTTCAACTCAACTGCGTCTGTTTTCAACAAGCAGCTCAATGGCACCATTTAAATATAGACGGGAGCTCGGCACATTATTATGCACACTTGACTCAAACCGTCTCATTTCACGTTCGTTGATTCTTTACTTGTGCTGCTTGTTTTGATCTGTTTAGTTACTGCATATTTTCTACTCGGTTTGTCATACTTCTTCACTGCTCGCGTCCGTCATCCGACATTACAGTAGCTACCCTTCTTAGTGTCTCATAGTTAATGTCGCTGGCTCGTTGTGAGTAAAGGCTAATATTATTATCCTTTTGCGGGCCGACGGTTCATTTACCAGAAGCTTAATTACATACTGATTGTCTTCAGTAAATGAATTTCTGTTTAACCTCCTGGGATCACACTATAGGAAAAAGCTCAATTGGGAAAATAATTTGATCAAACAGTACACCAGAGTGTGGTGCAAAACAGAATTTGAGTTTCTGAGAAACAACCAAAGAAAACAATGAAGCTCACTTGCTTCACCAAATAATGCTCTTGTGAACAACTGCTTTATTTGTACCTTGCAACGAGCCCATCAGAATTCAGTTTAATGAATCCTAGCATGAGTCAAGGCAACCTACCTCATGACTCTTCAGACTCGAATTCCTGATGACGTTACTGTACATTAAGCGTGATGTTTTTGATTTCACAACAATTTAAGAAAAACTAAACATTCAACAATTTATTCATTTTTACTACAGCACTTCCATACCGTCTCTCCACCCCCTGGCCCTTATTATGTAAAGAAATTATACATATAACCTCATAATAAATCATAAATCATTGTTTGTGCTTACAGGGAAAAATCCTATTTATCTAATCTCCTTAGCTGTATGAATCTTTAGTAATGACAGGTGCATATATGGTCAATTCAGAGTAGGATGGTCAGCAAGAATCAACACTAAATTTACAACCTTATCAATTATGCATTCACATTCCTGTGATGGTGTGTCACTTTTTATTTATTACACTGTGTGTGTATGTCTGTATTCATGATGTAGAATCATACAGGGTCATACAGTATGAAAAGAAATACAACTCCTCTATGCATGTCCACAAAACATGTTTGTTTCATCCATACTTTTTGTGTGTAAGGGGAATAGGACGTGTCTTACATGCGGAATACTTTTCCAGAACCAGTGGAGTTGGCATTAGACTTTTAAAAACTTGAATAGCCATAGGCCAGCTTATTACTATTTCGCCAAATTTGGGTCGAGACCTCTCTATTGGTGTGTGTGTGTGTGTGTGTGTGTGTGTGTGTGTGTGTGTGTGTGTGTGTGTGTGTGTGTGTGTGTGTGTGTGTGTGTGTGTGTGTGTGTGTGTGTGTGTGTGTGTGTGTGTGTGTGTGTGTGTGTGTGTGTGTGTGTGTGTGTGTGTGTGTGTGTGTGTGTGTGTGTGTGTGTGTGTGTGTGTGTGGGGGGGGGGGGGGTGTGTTCATTTGTTTAAGTGTGTGCCATCTGGAAACTCCAACAAGCTTGCCAGTTTTTACTAAGCTAAAATACACCTTCCCGTAGCTGCCTTTGGGCTGCCTTTTCAGTTTTAAAATCTATAGTTTTAGTTTTTGCACATTTTATAAACCTCTTTGTCTTGAAGTTCTCTAAAGAGTGTTTAATCGTAAAGGAAGGACAAACTTCAGACATCATGCTCTGATTCCACTGTGGACGTGAGATAGTGCGGTCGTCTTTCAATCGGAAGGTTTTGGGTTCCAGGCAACAACATGTCGGTCCATCCTTGGTAAAGATACGTAACCCTGAGTTTCTCCCGATGGCACGGCCCACGGTGTATGAAGCATGTGAATGTTAGCTTCCTTGGACAAGTTGCACATGTCTCTCTATGAATGGGGGGTGAATGGATGAAGTCCTTTAAGGAGTCTAGAAGACTGATAAAGCACAGTAATACAGTCCATTTAACATTTTTAGCAAAATTGGATTATCATTTTCTAAGTTTAGAAATACAACTTATACAAAGTTGATATGTAGAAAAACGTGGTTACCAAAGTCAAGAAATGGTCCAGCAAATGGTCAATATCGGGTAAAATACTGTTTGTGTCAATTGCTCCTTTTTGGCAGAACATTTTTTATGGAAAATGAACAAGAAACATTTATTTAGATACAATATAATGTCTTTCCATGTATGTTGAAGCTTCTGCCTCATCCCTTCATCACAACACTTATCAATAGATTCATAACAGAATGGTGCTACCTAATAAATAAACTATGATGGGTGCACTTGATTTATGCCCTTAATAACTCCATTCGCCATAACGCTGACACCTGCTCTGCCAGACAAAAAGGAACTAAATGTTTCAATCAGTGCCAAAGCACCAAGAACTCTTTCCTTTCTCCTTGTTTCATCTTTGACTTTCCTATAGTGCTGCTAACAGCCCCTCTCCTCATGCCCTTTACTACACTTAAGTATCTTTCCCTCTGAGTGTCTCTTCCTCTTGCCCTCTTTTCTTTTTAAGAGTTGGAATTATCTGGCAGATCTCTTTTAGGTATTAGTTTATGGGCCATGACATGAGCTATGAATGAGAAACAACGAGAAAGACCTGAGAGCATTAATCATGGAGCAACATATGGTAATAGACGGTTATCAATTCCCTCACACTCTGTGATTAAGGGAGGGAGAGAAGGAGGTGAGGAGAAGGGAAATGAGTGAAGTGGTGAGAGGTAAAAAGGAAAGGAGAAGGAACATAAAGTTATCTCACAAATAAGTGATAAAAAGAAGGATGAGGTTGGGGATGGCGGGAAAGGACATTGACATCCGAGGTATACAAAAGTAATGACATTTACAACTCTTCATAGTCATGTAAAAGTGTGTTTTAAAATGAGTTGCTATGGATTTGCAGTCCTCAGCATATAATGAATTCAAAACCCGTAATCATACAAAAATGACATCTGTCTTTCTCCATATTAAATGTATTTTCATAAATATAGGTGGAGCTGATTTATCAATTGATGTGTGCTAGAATTACGATATCCTTCTTTACTTCTAACTAGCTAATAGGAAGGTAACAAATAGGTCAGACCATAAACAAAACCGCTGAGCTGATCTTTTTTGTCTGCCAAAACATGTGGCAGTTTGTCTGAAATGAGCTGTCGTAGCCTCTGTCTGATATCCTCTCATAAATAACAGTTCAACACGCACACAACAGCTCAAGAAGTACTTTACAAAGTATATGGACAGCACAGACCAATGCTTTGTTTATAGGGTCCAGTGGAGTCTTTTTCACATCGTGGAATATGTGCTCTTATTTAACACTGTTCTCATTTTACAAAAGTCACTTTCCTGTCACAGTTGTATCTGTAAATTAGAAAATACAAACTTAATGTGTTTTTTTCATAGTTGCCAACGCTACCTTTACCTCTAAAACATGTCAAAAGTAAAGGAAAATATGTATACACCTTTTTTCTCTGAATAGCCTACGCCACAAAAAATGAAAAAATTGCTTTTCATTTGCAGTTGTTTCCTTTTACTTCCAAGTCATTCAAAAATTACTTTTCCCGTTCCATTGCTTTCTCAGCCAATTTAAGAATGTGATTTGTAAACAAGAGAAGGCAGAAACCTGACTCTACACCCCACTGCGACCCAGCTGACGGACGCTGTCTGACGGACGCCTACTGAGCGTTTTGGTGGAGATTTATAGATGATCCTCCCTGCTCTCATCACCATGCGGCTGAATTATCTCATCGGTCGCATTAATCCGCCGATTACATTTGATTTAATTTTCATAATAATTAAAGTGAACCATCACTAAAATTAAAAGCATTTGGGAGGTGTGTGTGAGCTTGTTGGGGGATGGACGCAACATGCGCTCATAGATGAAAGGGCTGCTGTGGTGATATTTGCACAGCCAACAACTCTTCTCTTTCTCTCTCTTTCCTCCTATCTATCTATTTGTTTCTCTCTGTGTCTCTCCCTCTCCCCCCATCTCTCTCTCCACCTGCTCCAGGAATCCAGATGAAGTGATTAGATTGATAGGTGCAAAAGGGAAAGAAGGAAGGGGAGGAGTGGACAAAAATGATTAAATTAGCATATCACAAACGCCTCACACACTGCCACCCTTGGAAAACAAAATCCTCGTCACATAAGGCCTGCCGCAGTGCTGAAGAGCCCGGGACCTGTGTGTGTGTGTTTGAAACCCCACACGGCAGGATTAAAAAAAAACAAAGCCTGAGCTGGAGACAAAGTAGGAGCAAAGCCTGCTGGTGCTGTGAGACGGCATGTGTGATATCTGCATTAGGTGGCAGCAAAGATACAGTACTCCGCTTCCTAACCTACTGTGTCTTTCTCTGTGCAGACCGTGTGTGTGTGTGTGTGTGTGTGTGTGTGTGTGTGTGTGTGTGTGTGTATTTGTGTGTTAGTCTGTATATGTGTGTGCAGGAGGGAAAGTGGCAGGCAGAAACCTAGGGAGAAAGGCTTATTGTTTTAATCATGTACCGTCAGGATATGGACACAGTAAAAATATCTAATGTCTGATAAAACATTTTTTATTTGTTATTAACACATGCTTATGAAAACACTTTTGAGCTATCCATTGTCCAAAGATTCAGTTGAAATAATGGTGAATGAAAAATATGCAGATTAAACTTTAAAAAAAAGAAGAAGCTGTCTATACAGTAACTGATGCTGTATTATGAATGTGTTGTCGCAATTCACCATATGTTGTGTTACTGTAAGGGCCTCTTGCGATGTAGAATAATGAGCCTACTCATAGTTAAAAGAGTTAAGACTAGCTTCCACTTTATACCATTACTTGCTTAGCCTTTGTTTTCTAAATGATTACCTTATTAAACTACAAGTAAGCAGTATATTTAGAGATTTCTCGCTTTATTTTTCCCGATTAGTGCCTTAACCCTTTTTAACCATGTTGAAAGGAAAGTTTTAACATTAAAAAAAAAAGCTTATTTGTTTTTAGAAGTATAACTGCCTTTCTATTAGCAAAGAGGTTGTTCTTTCACTAGTACTTGAATGAGTCATTAGATTGAGAGACATTGCCTTGTGTGGCTTTAACGTGATTGTTGGTAACATAATGCTAATTATTGCTTTACTACCCTACAACAACATCACTTATGTTGCTTCATACAAGCAGCTTACTACCTCTGATGAAGAGGGGCGGATCAGAAAAAAAATAAATAGGAACATAATCAAGTGATAAGGTATTTAATACAGGGTGCTGTGCTGGAAGCCACCACTGGATAAGGACATTGTTTATTGGATATATTCTAATGAAGAGTTGTGAAAACTTTGGTGTGCTCTGCAGAAATGCCATTGCATCGATAAGTCGGAACATTTGCCAATTGTGCATCCAATCCAATAATTGCAGCCAGAATGCCTCCGACAGGGCAAGAGAAAACCCAGCGCACAATGAGCTAATGAAATCAAACGTGCAGTGCGGTTTTGCATGTTAATGCTGGCAGCGGGTGTCGATAGCGTTTAAAGATGTCAGAAGGTGGATAGCGAGATGGATGGCCCTCTGCCTGCCTTTCACTTCCCACCCCAAGGAAGTTAAACAGCATCGGCCTTAAATAGAAAACTTCAATATCTATTTAGAGAGAGGGAGGGAGGACTTTGTGGGAGAGATGGAAAGGGGGAGTGGATGGGAGAGAGAGAGAGAGAGTCAGAGAAAGAGAGAGGGGGAGAAAAGAAAGAATTGAAATAAGGCAATAAGTCCCTGACCTCAAGTGCACATTGCGACACATTGACGCCGTTGTCATTTGTTAATCAATAGAAGTGCTATGCAGGCTATACATTTGATGACATTAGATTGGCAAACCTGTAACAAAATTAGGGGAAGACTAAGACCACAGGCTTTTTCTTTGCAGTTCATTTACAACCTCTATGACTTCAACAGTACCGAGGGAAACATGACTTTGAGTCTCAGTGCCACATGTTAGCTTAGCTATTCCTCAGTTTTCAACTTCCTTCAAATGTATGACAAAACCACTTTGGGCTTCAAGGAATGACAATTAGAACACATTACAAGAGCTTTAAAGTGAATGTGGAAACAACATGAGTGCACACATAATTTGATTTTCTTGCACTAATTCTGTGTATTCAATCCATTTAGTATAAACACAAATACATTGATTGCAGTCTTGTGAATCAAGCAATGCTTAGAACATATAATTTAAACAATGATCTGACAATGATCTATTCCAGGTTTGTTCAGTGTGGGCAAAAATGTGTGTGTGTGTGTGTGTGTGTGTGTGTGTGTGTGTGTGTGTGTGTGTGTGTGTGTGTGTGTGTGTGTGTGTGTGTGTGTGTGTGTGTGTGTGTGTGTGTGTGTGTGTGTGTGTGTGTGTGTGTGTGTGTGTGTGTGTGTGTGTGTGTGTGTGTGTGTGTGTGTGTGTGTGTGTGTGTGTGTGTGTGTGTGTGGCCTTCCCTCCTTATGCTCCGTCTTCATTAATAACAGCTATGCTTTTTAATTTCTTTTGCTGGGTCTAAATTAAAAGTGTCATCCTTTAAAATAGATAGTGTAGGTCTCACATGTCATCCCCCCCTCTCTCCCTCTCTCCCGCTCTCCCTCTCTCCCTCTCTGTTTCTATCGTGCAGGCACACAAACAAAGCAGTGCTTTGGGATAATTTACAGGATAAATAAAGCATTGCTTCAATTAGTCTTAAGTCAAATAAATTAGTCATAAATTTAATCAACTAGATTTTATGGAGCTAAGATTCATGATGTTGGTCGCTGTAGACATTTATTCTCCAGGCACCTACATTATATCAGGGAGTAAAGATAATACGATGCAAAGTAATGACTCTTCTTCTAACAGCGAATCAAGACAAAGTACCTTCATTTCCAAAATTCTGTTGGATCACTAAGTCCAGGGAAAATGGCTGTGATGATCAATATGAAAACGTTTTTTAATGTTTGTTTTCCTTGCTTACTGTCCATTGCATGTCGAAGGGTGGTATACTACGAAAGAGCTGGGGATAGAGTTCATTTTGAGCAGTCAATTCTTAAAGTAATACAAAAAATAAGATACTGGCAACAATATTGTATATCCATACATATATATCTCTAATTACTCCATTTTATTTTTGTCACATGTTTATGATTTTTCCCATATTTGTTTTCTTTAGATTTTTCTATCTTAACGTTTATTTTATGCAGCTATGAACCAAAGCAAATAATATGTATGTGGAAACGTACATTGCAAAAAACTGGATTCTGATTGTAGTTTTACTTACATTACTGTACATGTTACTAGTTAGACACTTTTATCCAAAGCGACTTACATACTCAATACTGTGGGCAATCCCCACAGGAGCAATTTGGGGTGAAGTGTCTTACCCAGGGGCACAACGACATGCTGACTGCAGTGGGGTTTGAACCGGTGACCCCCTGATCCGAACACCTAGGGATAACCCACTACGCCACACGCCTCCACTTGATCGAGAAGGTAGAATGTTAACACTATATCTGAGTTTCATGTGTAGGTGGAGATATTAACAGATTATTCCTGACTTCATCTAAAATCAAATGCATTTGCAATACCTTTTTCCTTCATTAGTCCTTGGGTAATGCTTGCTCACAGAACAAATATAATGTTACAGTGTGGCCTAGATGCAATCGTCTCCTTTATAACCACAGGCTCATGGGACTTTTTTGATTTGTAATGATTTGATCTTTCTAGGGGCAAACCAAAACACCTTCTTAAAGCCCCTGTCACACTGTCCCGAAATTGACATCCGATGGACACAGGAATATGGAATTGTGAATTTCGCATGAAGAACGCCCCGAAATTTCAGACATACAACTGCAACGAAAGTAACACAAACAATTATGTTAAAGTATTATGATACTGTACTGATATTTTCAGACTTTGTTCTTTACTTTCTCCGTCTTTATATGTAGAAGATATTAAGTTTTCTCCGTCATGTTGTTTCCATAGCAACAACAACTTCCTCGCCTTCAAAATAATATATTATATCCTTTTTAGTTTCACAGAACACAAATTGGGTTATTTACATAATATGTTTACATGATTTTGTTGTGCAATAAAACAACCAGATGGACACACGATAAAGGAAATGTTCAAATTCGGCTCTGGTCGTAGCAACATCGGGCCATTCGTGAGGGCATCTTAAGCCATCTTTGGCATGCCAAAGATTTTGCCACTGCTCCCAAGTTGCTGCTGGAGCCTGATAAATTCCACCGGCGGTCATACGATGGCTTAAGATGCCCTCACGAATGCCTTACGAAGGGCAAAATGGAGACACGAAGTCAACACGAAAATGAACCTTCACAAGGTCCTTCTGCAATGCTTTGTGATGCCAAAGATGTTGCCACCGCTCCCGAAGTTGCTGCCGGAGCCTGAGAAACTCCACCGGCGGTCATACGATGGCTTAAGATGCCCTCACGAATGGCCCGATGTTGTTACGATCAGAGCCGAATTTGAACATTTCCTTAATCGTGTGTCCATCGGGTGTCAATTTCGGGACAGTGTGACAGGGGCTTTAGGGAAAACAAATGCAAGCCCAGAATTTAAATGTCATTATAAAGTAGGAATTTAATTAATATGAATGTTTATCTGCTCAAATCAAGCTAGATCTCATGTAATGTCATATCAAGAGGCCTGGTTTTACAATGCATAGCCGTGAATACAATTGAATAAACTTTTATCCACACTGAATTATTTTTACTTTGGGAGCTTTGACGTTGTGTTTAGCTGAAGAACCCTTCGATATGTGGAAGGGATCATCTTTTTAGCCTACTGTAAGCTACATTTTCCCCAGGTGTTTATGATGAACACACAAATCACACACAAAGCCTGTTTACACCTGAGAAGGAAACAGTTAAGTCTGCTGCACAACAATCACCATTTAAGGTGAGATCTTATTTAGGTGTTCTTGTGTTGAGAGCATGCTAAAGTGTCCCCCTGGGGTGCAGATAGAAGGCCAGAAACACTTGAGGAGTAATAAACAAACATCTGTGGTCACATTTACGCATCTCCCTGTTCTTCTTGTTTGTGTGTGTTTGTGTTTTCGGTATCTGAACTGGCATCAGTCCGCCATGTTTTCCCATTTCTTTTATTCTTTTTTCCTATATGTTGGTGAATTCATCTTTTCTCTGAGAGCATGGCAGGGCGCGATCGCTTTGTCCTCTCGTTCACTGCCGTTTCTGTCCTCTGTTCTTTTTGCACCGTGCTCTTTTCTCGGTCTCCCTCTCTTCCTTTTGTTGACCGTTGTTCTCCTCCATCTTCCCCCTTTCTCCCTCACCCTCCTGCTCTCTCACTGCTGTTCTGTTCCCTCTGTGCTGGTTTTGTCTCGCGGGCCCTGACCTGCCGCTGTGACCCCACAGAGCAACGGTGACTTTGGTACACAGTACAGCCTAGTTGGTAGAAGTCAGTGCAGAGGCTACAGATATGAGCTGCAAACTTTATTTCCTTCTAGTCAGCATAAAAGTATGTGTGTGTGAATAGATCCTGTTGCATGCAAGTCCTCCATCTCTCTCAGTGTGTGTGTGTGTGTGTGTACGTGGTGGATCCTGTTGCATGGTAGTCCTCTATCAGTGTCTGCCTCCTGATCTGATTGATTGTTCTGGGTAAATTAGGACTGGGCGCTGGTGATGGGGACAGGAGTGAGTTACACCCTTCACCCCTGTCCTTGCCCTCCACCCTCTTTCCCTCCTCTTCCTCTGTGTCCCTGCTTTTATCATCTACCTCCCTGTCCTCATCCTGTCCCTCACCTGTTCTGTGACCTGCATTTTTGGTTTCTCATTTATTCCCTTTCCTTTGATATTTACTTTCCTTCTCCTCATCCTCGTCTGAACCCCTGCGTTGGTATGTTGTGGACTTCTCTCCATCCCTCGGTTGTACTTTCTAATTACATTTAAATTGTACGACACGATTAAACTCGTATAGTTCATTGCAATCACAGTGCATACTCTTCATATTACAGACAGTTAAAGGCGTTGTTACAAGAGTACATGACTGGTATCAAATATAGCATATCTCTCTATTGTAATACTATAGGGTTATGGGGTTAACTAAACTCCCTGCCCTAATGTGTGTGTGCACATGCATCCTACACAGCTGTATTCATTATCCAATGAGGAAAACCCTAGTTTTGTGCTAGGATTCATTAACATGCTTATTACTGACATGCTCTTCCTTGGTCTGTGAGAGGCTCAAAATACTTTTATAACTTGAACTGTGATTTCTGTTGGTTCCAAAAATAGCATATATCACCTTCATGGGAAAAAAATCTGAATCAATGAATATGCAAATATGATATTTCTTATTGTATGAACACTGGAGATGTTCCTGTTTCCATTTAACACTCCTATAACAGATTTTAGAAGTTGCAAATTGGAGCATAATTAACTTAAAAAACAATTGAATACAGAGAAAAGTTCGTCCTCCATTGGAATACTTTTTATGAATCAAAGTTATTATGTGACATTGTCTGAATAAAACTCAAGTGTTTCGACCTTCTATGGTTTGTGTGATCAGCCACTGTCTATGTGGTGCATTTCTACAACAAATGAAGTGTTGCTGCTTTATCAATGTATGCAATCTGGTTTTACTTTTGACATGGAAAGCTACACAGTTCAGGACAAAATTAGACTTTTATTGTGGGAAACAGGAGAATGAACAGTACAGCATTGTCTCATTAACGTTGCAGAACAGACACAGGCCCTAATCGATCAACATTTGTAATAAGTTTATGAAAAACATGAGGCTTAAAAACATTATCAAATGTATTTTATGTCAAGTCCTCATAATACCATAGACTCACACGTAAAAAAAACAAAACTGTTGTGTGTGTCAGAGGGAAAGGGAAAATGTCCGGATATAGACACATGTGCATTGACCTGTTTTTGGGATCTATTAGAAATGATTTGGAAACTTACACATTCTGATTATTTTCAAATGTTTAGTAAGTATTTTTTACTCTTCATGAGCTGGTTTGAAAAGTGTGAAACTAGTGTCTCACTGCAGAGACACTGTATTTTAACTGAGATACTAATTGTTCCTCCTCTCTTTCCCTCTCCTGTCCTCTCCTCACTCTTCCTCTCCTCTCCTCAGCAGCTACACTTAAACAGCTGAATTGGTAACATTGTCAAAATGCTGCGAGCAAATGTGGTTGGGAAACTGGACCCCCCTCCTCCATAAATAGATGTTTGTTTCTGCTCTCTGTTTGTTTGTGTTGCCTCTTTCTGGATCGGGCCTGCAGGGACCATTTTTCAGAAAAGACAGCAAGGCTTTGGGGAATACTTAGACTTCCTCTTTTTCACCCTCCTACACTTCTTGTTTAGACATTTCCCGCTCTCTTCTCTTTCTACATTTAATCAGTTTTCCTTTTTATCCAAATCACTTTCTGTCCCTCCATTGTATATCCTATCCTTATATATATATTTTAGGACAGGACTTTTTCAGGTCTACTAAAACAAGCTGAAAAATATACATTTTCTTTGACTTAACTTTTATATGTTCAGTTTATCTTTTAGACATAACATACATAACCAATAAATGTTTCCATTTTATGTTGTTCTCATCTCCCAGTTTTCTCTTTTTTTGTGAGACTAAAACATACTGTATATGGTGATTTCAGAGCTTCTGCTTCTCTAAAGTAAATCTCTTTGTTTTTCTTTGAGGAAGACTGGCTGATTGTCGGCACATCAGTTTGGTCAGTTTCCCCAGCGCTCCTTCCTCTCCTCTTTCTCCCTCCCTTCCTCCTTATTTCACTTCCTCGTTCTCATACTACCCAGCACTCTCTTGAAAAAAAGAGAGAAGCCCCGCTTCATGGCTTAGAGAATGAGCTGTGCCTCTCAGCTGCAGACCGAGAGGAGAGAAGAAAAGAGAGAGGGGAAAAGGGAGTAATAAGGAGAAGAGGAGGAAAGCAGCGACACACTTGCATCTGTTGTGGCAGCGTCCTGCAACCGAGAAGCAAATGAGAGTGGGAGATAGGAAGAGAGAGTACGCCACAGTGAGAGGAGAGAGAGAAAGAGAGGAGATGTCAGACAGCCGTGTCCTTGAGAACTGCACCACAACTCTTTGAAGAGAGCCGGGAGACGGTGTGAGTAACGTGCATCTCAGCGGGACATGAGTGTTTCTGTGTGTGTGTGTGTTTCATGATTGTACATGTGTGATTGTTTGAGTGTGTGTGTGTGTGTGTGTGTGTGTGTGTGTGTGTGTGTGTGTGTGTGTGTGTGTGTGTGTGTGTGTGTGTGTGTGTGTGTGTGTGTGTGTGTGTGTGTGTGTGTGTGTGTGTGTGTGTGTGTGTGTGTGTGTGTGTGTGTGTGTGTGTGTTTTGTGTGTCAAACCTGCTGCTTGCACGCTGACCTGCCAAGCCTACAGTGAAGGGGGTTTGGCTGCCGATCTTCTCTGCTATTGTCTGCCTGCCTAAGTGTTGCTGACAGGGGATTATGGCAAATACAAAACGCCGTATGGACCAAAGAAACACAGTGCCAAACTTCATAGACACACGCATGCATGCATGAAGCTCCATGTTGAGAGCTCTGTTTGATTGCACTAATTCTTTTTTTCGGTGTGCGTTCGTCCATGTGTCTGCTTTAGTTGTCTCTGACGTCTGCAACATTTAATCATTTTAAATGTTCTTTTAGAGGGGAAATAGTATTGAATGTATTTCTTACACTTTCTTACACTTAGGCACAATGCAGCACTCAAACCACCTGTAACCATGCACGAACTCATAAGCAGCTCACAAAATGACTGACTATTCTGCTTCATAGTTTCTAGACAATTAATACTATCTTCCTGCAAAACAGACTTCAGCTAAGCTACTGTACCTGTGGTGAACTTGTGGCTCAGGGGAAGTAAGTTCAAACCGTGCTGTCTCAGGATCAGAGCCAAGAGGTGTGACCCATTGAACTATTTGTAACTAATCATAGTCCACAAGCCACACACAGCGTGCCATGGAGCCCAGTTGGGTTACACTCATCAAAGTATAATGAGTCAACATGTCACTCATGTCCCCGAAGTTGTTCTCAAGATTAATGTCATTGCTGAAGACGTGTGCAATTTCATTGCATTAAGTGTCAAACACGACATCATGAGGTAGGCAGGTAAAATATTCTCTGCTCAGTGGAAAGGAATTCAGTATTCTAAGTAGGATACCATCGCCCCCCTAATCTAAAAATGACCTGGTTACTTCATGTCTTCTGAAGCAATGTGGATATCACATCAGTATCAGTATCGTCCAGTATCTGTGTTTGATCATTTGTAAGGAGGCACGTTTGATTGAGATCAAACTCTCCTAGTCATATATAGAAATAAAATGATGGCATTTTAACTGCATTGGTAGCATAGCAAAGGATGTGTATCATTTCTCAGATATGAAGGGCATATCACAGGATTTATGTTTCAACATCAAAGGTTTACTGTGAATTATATTTGTTTTCCCTATCGTCTCATAGATGAAACTCTTGTGTAAGTATATATTGTGTGAGAAAGTTTCACGGCCAATATGAGTTGCTGCCGTTTTTTATTTCTGTGTTTTCATCAGAGCTTTATTCCCTAATCCAATACTACTGCATTAGGTATGCAGTATACTGCACACGATAAGTGATAAAAACATCCTGTTTGAGTGTTATAACGTGCCTTCTCTCCAAGCATTTAAACAATAGTGATAGAGCACAGTACTTAAAGTCTCTTTCTGTATTTGCCATTGCAGCTAGATGTTACACATGTGATTGTTTTTAAACAATTACCAACAGCCATTTATATTTTAAATGTAGTTTTGAAAAACTCAGCAAAATATGTGAGTAAAATGCTTTCATCTATACATTTTATTTATTTAATATAAGTCGTTATCTTTAGTTGAATTCATTCATGTTTTTATGTAAAAAGTGTATATTGTATAACATGGTAAAAAACAAGTTTTTCCAGCCTGATTCATATCAAAACTAATCCGCTCAGCATCAATGAACCGAGAGGCGTAGCAGGCACAGTTGATGTTGTCCACAGTATACAGTATATATTTAGACTGCAGAAACTGTCCCCAGGGTGAGCATGTAAGTGTGCAGTATGTACAGTAGTGAGATTGTGAGTATTGGAGCATGGTTTGCAAATGTGTTGGTGTGTGTGTGCACACAGTGTGTTTTGGTTGTGGCGCAATGTGTTTTAGGCTGTTCCAGCAAACCAATTGAGGTCAGCCGCTCAATAATTAAAGCGTGTCACTGGTTAGTGCACGAGCTGGGTCAACCAATCAAAGAGGCTGATGTCGGATCAGAGTGAAAGAACCAGTGTGTCTTTCAAAAATAAGAGAGAGTAATGTGAAACACAGCCTGGGACTTCCAAAGTTTATACATTTAGAGGGGTATATTTTCCATTTAGATCAGCCTTCTCAAAAGGTGTTGACACTTTTGAAATGCTGCCGGTCAGTCTTGTACTGTCGCCCGCCATGCATACATATTTTCACTTGTTGCAGGATAAACGTAACAAGAGTTTCCCAACTACAGTGATTTGTATGTCTGACCTTATTTCAGTATATGAAGACTAAGCACTCCCAATAACAGTTACCTGAGTTGAACAATATCAAGTTCGACGAGCAGTGCCATGCACCACGAGTCATACACTTATTTTCTGGTTAAATGGCCAAGACATAAACGGGTTGTAATACTCAGAGATCAGCTTACTGCTCTTTAGATTAGTTGACCATGTTTAGATCAAAATGTTCTTTGTTTATCATGCAGTTTTTGATATTGTAGATCTAACAGTCGCTATTTGAATTAATTGGACTTAAAAGCATAACATACATCTTTTAAGTTACACAAAAAGGACATAGAGGACTTTTCCAAGCATGCATGCTGTGTTTGAGTTGGATTCCTCTAACATGTGTAACACTCCTGTCACTCCTAAGCTAGTCTCTGCGCTAGGCAATATTGGCAGTGCCAACTCCTCCCAAATATATGTAGCATGGGTTTAGTTCAGATCATGTTTTTCACCTTTTTGTAAACACTGTACTCAAGTGCTGTTGTAAAGTCATTGCCATTCTTTGTGCAGTAGACCTACCAGTCATTTACAGCTTGAATAATAAATCATTGAGCATTGAACAGAGCCAGCTAATCACACCATTGGCTCAATTTTATACAATACAGATTTTGTCAGGGCTGCTCTCCAAAGCTCCAAGGTGCTGACTCTGCAGCTGTAGAGGGTTCGGGAAGTGGTGGACAAACTCAAAGCTGTTTCCATCAGCAGTAATATCTGCTGTCAGTGGGAAGCCAAAGGCACATCTTACTAATAACGCATGTACCTGTCTGTTGGCTATATAACTTTACCCAACACTTTGTATGGTGAAGCAATCTTTACACAACACTTCAGATTGGGAGGTGTGTGGCGCAGTGGCTAGAGCCTTGGTGTTCGGATCAGGGGGTCACAGGTTCAAACCACACTGTAGTCAGCATGACGTTGTGTCCCTGGGCAAGACACTTCAACCCAAATTGCTCCTGTGGTGATTGCCCAGAGTATTGAGTATGTAAGTCACTTTGGAAATAAGCGTCTAACAAGTAACTGTAATGCAAAGATATATACTGTATATAACTTACATTCCTCCAGTGCACATTTTTATATCTGTATCTAAATCTTAATCAGAGCTAAGTGGGAGGTAACTTTAGTTACTTTTTTGGTAATCAGATCCTTTCTGGGTGATGCGAGTTCCTATTAATAATACTCTTTGCAGCGGTAACTGCATGCCCGCTTGCTTGTGTACAAACACACACACACACACACACACACACACACACACACACACACACACACACACACACACACACACACACACACACACACGCACACTCTGGTAACAAGAGACTTGTGGTTTATAATGATGTCATTAGGGACGGCATATAAGAAGTGACATCATTGCAAACAGGAAATTAATTAATCAAAACCTGTTCCAGAGTATTAAGTGGGCAACTCGTTTTCTTTCTTTTATTATATTACACCATGAGATCCCCTGATATTCAAAATCGTGATCAAGTTCATCCAAAAAAGGCCAGGGGCATTGTTGCTGTATACCTGCATAACTGTCCCCCTTCTACTATACATATCATATTTTATATTCTTTCATTGTTGTCAAGTTGTTTCCTGCCAATGTATTTGCTTAAATTATTGTTCTTATGTCACTGTCCTTGGGGAACCATAAAGCCAAAATCATTTACATACTTCTAGGTCAATGTACTTGTCCTCTTGCCATTCTTAGTTGCTTCTTCCTCTCAACCTTTCCTTTTCAAGTTGTTCAGTCTGTCCACTGCTGTCTCTCTGTTCTCTTTAAGCCTTCTGTATTTACTGCTAATCCTTTTTATGCTTCTCCCAGCCAGAGGCCCCAGTGAGATCCTGTAGATTTAGCCAGAGGTTGATCTCATGATTAGTATTCAGCTGTCAGAATATTTCAGTCAACTTTTGGAGGCCCCTCTCAATCCTCACCCACACACCATAATTTCCCCATGTAACTCTCAATGTATACCTCCCTAATGCAATGTGTGTGTGTGTGTGTGTGGGCCTGTGTGTGTGCTGCATCAGGATGTATATAGCTGCATGGTCCTGAAGAGAGAGCCCTGTGTGCATTAATGTAGATACATATCCACCCTCCTCCTGATTTCTCAGGAAGTCGCCCTCCATCATCTTAAATGACATGAAAAGAGCTGAAGACAGATATATGCATGAATTAATTGGCTTGAATAGGAGTATTTAGAAGCCTAATCCATGGGGATTAACGCAAGCAGCCCTCTCCGGATTTAAGCTTCTGTGCGTTCTCAGCAGAGGATTGTTTCATTTCACTCCATTCTCCTCCACAAGCCACCACCTTTAGTTCTTAGTCAGTGAGCCTCTAAAAAGCTGTCAAGTGTAGGATTAGCCATGTAGAATACCACTAGATAGCTAATTGCCTTAATAACCTTAAAAAAATATAATGATGATTTTTATTGTGACATGTTTTAACACCAGCTGGGTTGCTCCAGTTGTGCTTACCACATACAAAGATGCTGCTGTTGTTACAGGATTAGTGCACCCACTAGATAGATACAAGTTGTTATAGTCTTAAAGAAGTGGATTGCAAGGGTTTGTACAGTGTTGTTATTCATTAGTGTCCCTATCGACACCTGAGTGTGTGTTTAGCACAGCTTAGCTTCTATTTAGCTATCAAATCCATAATTCTGTGCACCGAGTATAGCCCATTCTTATGATTTGTTGTTCCACTATGACGGAGGCAATAGTGTTTATACCTGATCGGAATGGCCAGGCTTAATAAAAAAAGTAGTGAAAAGCCAAAGGTCGGACGTGGTCATTTTTTCAAATTGTGATAATAAAACACGCTTTCAGACAGATTCTTTTTTTTAAAGGCGTTTGTGTTCATCCGTTTCGATAACGTGTGTGAACAACAAAAGAAGAGATATTTAGAGGAAAGTTCAAACCTTGCTTATTTATAACCTCAGCACATCTGGCTTATCGCTATTTGGAGAACACATGAAGGATAGAAAGAAATGTTCTCATGCATGGGATTCAGTTTTACTGTATGCAACACTTTGATTAGAGGACACTGACGCCCTAAACTATAGTAATTTAGCGTTGGATTTTCATAAACCTGATATTCTCAGGCCCATACAAGGGAAGTAGCTCAGACCGAGATATCCTGAGTATTAGTATGTACAGTATATGATCAGGAAAGCTCCATCATTCATAATCTTCTTCCAATATAATATAGAAATTCATGTTAGATTTGAATAAAACTGTGTAACACTTCACCCATAGCCACAAAGCACATTATTAAACTATTCACACAAGTAGAACGTTAAGAGTTTTAAAATAGAGTGCCCATTTTTATTTTGATATAGTCTTTGCTTTATTATCAGTGTGTTTCTTATTATTCATTCATACAGCCAACTAGTACAATACTGATTAAGGCAGAAATAGTTATCTCTCTTCTTTCCCTTTTTTTACCTTTCTCCTCTTTTGCCTCATGTGTCCCCTTCATCCTTACCCTTGCATTTTCTCTCTCTCTCTCTTTCTCTCTCTCTCTCTCACACTTCAAGTCCTCCAACTCATACGACCAAATAGGTCGATTGTTCAGCAGCTTATTACAACCTATAGTCAAGTTTTAAAGTTTAGCACCTCTAGTGGTCGCGTAAGAAACAACAATTTGAGGCAATTGCAACTCCGGAGGGTCGTACAGTATATTCACAAATAACCCTTTTTGGAAAATCCTAAATTGTAGAATTGTTTGACCATTAAAAGGATTTTTGATTTGATTTCTAGCGAGAAGTGTATATTGTACTTTTAGAATCCACGTCCAGTGGATGTGTAGGATCTATAGTTTGATAGATATTACGAAGATTATTTGAGATCTCGCCAGGACACGGTGTATATACAGTACTACGTCTTTCCCCCTATTCATATTGACGGCAGCGTCCATGTAAAGTTAGCGTCAACCCTCACAGGGTGAAAACAGTATTTCCGGTCTCGAAGTTTTCATAATAAAACCGTATTCCCCTCTCTGTCAAATGATTTTACAGTGATATCTGCCATACTCATCCACTAAAACACATCAGTTTATCCTTATTAATTACACAACATTGATTGGTTTAAATTGTGTACAATGCTTTTGTGTTTTTCCCTTTCGATTCTGAGAGACACATTTATTTTTTCAGAGGTTTTGATAGGCTAAACATCGAAGTACCCATAATCCTCAGCTATCGTTGAAACTCGGTGATGGTATGTTTTAGCCGCAATGCACGTTGGGATATGGTGTTTATGGGATGTAAAATAATAATAATAATATACCTTTCTGTCTGTGATGTTTTACAAATCAGATATTAATGTGTAGAACTACAATATGTGAAATACCAAAGCAATATCCTGTAAAATGATGTGAAAACATTAATAAAATACACATCTTCAGATGTTATACATACATAAGTGTACTACACTAATAATACCAAGTTATTATGGCATTGTATGCTGTGTGTTATTTGTAACATTTTCATAAAGTATAATTTATTGTGTTAACACTGTAAACTTGACAGTTTTTTAACCCCTAGTGGTTAAAGCACGTTATAGAATTTCTTTGTTGAATATGTTATATTTGATGAAAAAATGTAAATATTAAGAGTAGCCTACATACAAAATAGGGGAAAAGTAGAAGGTCAATGATAGAAATATAGAATAGAAAATATCAAGAAGATACTGTAAGTGATCTCTACAATAAAACAGTTAGTGGAGGGCGTCCAAAGATATTAATAGGAGGATGTGCGAAACAGACAAACTAATAAGGCTTTATTTAAACATTAAAGAATATTTTCCGTCTATGAAGGATTTTTTTTAACAATGACGGAAAAATCTGAAAGCCGCCCGTCATTTTTGACAGACTAGAACAAACTCAGAACAGCGCCAAAGTTTCCCCGCAGCGGGGCTCCGGTGTTATGCCGTGTTATGCATGCCCGCCCAAAAGGAAATTATACCGTTTCCAAACCTAACTTTGCCGAACAAATCATTGAAATATCTGAGTATTTGCTTTACGCTGTGCACGCTCCCGCGAGGTGCAGTGGGCATGCATACCACGGCGCTAACAGTTCGCGAGGTTTCCACCCCCCCCCGTTGACAGTTCACAAGCGTGCTCTCTTGGCAGATATATCACGGTAAAATAATAAAATAATTTGACAGTGAGGGGAATACTTCCGGTTTTGTTATGAAAACTTTGAGACCGGAAATACTGTTTTCACCCCGTGAGGGTTGACGCCAACTTTACATGGACCTCAAATCATCTTCCTAATATCTATCAAACTATAGATCCTACACATCCACTGGACGTGGATTCTAAAAGTACAATATACATTTCTCGCGAATCAAATTAAAAAGCATTTTAATGGCCAAACTGATTTTCCAGAGAGGGTTATTTGTGAATATACGACCCTCCGGATCGTTTGCAATCAACGGGAGCATAATGCCGCAAACCATGTTTCTTACACGACCACTAGAGGTGCTAAACTTTCAAACGTGACTATAGGTCGTAATAAGCTCCCGAACAATCGACCTATTTGTTCATTTTTTGGAGGAGGACAGGCTGCTCTCCTCCTCCTCCACTCATCCTTTCCCATATAGTTCTCTTCTCTCCCTTTCACTTTCTGCCTCTTCCCTCCTTCATTTAAAGGCATCACACTGCAAGTCTACGCGATACTGAGCAGATCAATGCCTATAGATTGGCTCATTGGAAGCCATTAGTTATGGGTTTTTATATAGCTAGTCATTATTGTGCTTAATCTTGCAGAAAATTAAATTTAGAGTTGTGTACAGTGTTTGGTTAAAAGTTGTTGATTTCCCCCCCTCTCACTCACTTACCAGCTGCTATTTTTCTCGCCTTTTTTGCATTTGTGTGTGTGTGTGTGTGTGCGCGTGTGTGTGTGCGTGTGTGTGTGTCTGTGTGTGTGTGTGTGTGTGTGTGTGTGTGTGTGTGTGTGTGTGTGTGTGTGTGTGTGTGTGTGTGTGTGTGTGTGTGTGTGTGTGTGTGTGTGTGTGAATGAATGACAACCTGCTTAAAAAAAAATTGCACATACACAAACAAAGATGCATTAGTGTCACTGTTTAATAAAGCACCATGCAGCATGGTCATGCCAAAAAAACCTTCAAGAAAACTGCCCATACGACAACATGGCTTGGCCACAGTACTGCACACGTACTGCAGTTTTTTTTCTCTGTGTTGGCAAATTCCTCTATTGTCATAGCGTTTGTATCCGGTGGTTTTAATAAACTAAAAGTGATGGTGTATTGTTTTTTCACCCTGCCACTTTGCTTTTGTTTTTCAAGAGGGTTGTGAGTCGGTCCAGGTCCAGCTTTAATCTATCCAAGTTGTATTTTTCTCTGCCCTTTTAAAACTATCCCTTGCCTTTTTTCTCCTTTTGGTCTTACCCCTCTTTTCTGTTTCATCCCCTGTTCTTTTAGCCCTTGTTCTTGTGTCCCTCAATGTTCCCCTCCCTGTTCCAATTCTCCCAGCCCTCATTTTTAACCCAGCTTCCTCTTCCTCATCTCACTTGTATTCTTGTTGTTCCTCTAAGTCTTCTCCCTTTTTTCTCTTCTGTCTTCACTCTTTCCCCATCCCTGGTCGTCTTGTCTCTCCATCCTGAATCGCTCTTTGCTCCCCCACACTCACATCCTCTCTAACTAAACAATAGATGCCTTGAGCTCTGGAAGATCGCTTCCCACCCCAACACCATCAACACCCTCCTCACCACCCGCCTCCTTTCCCACCCCATGATGATATGCAGAGTAGGGCAGCAGCCTTCTTTTGTTTAGCTTAGCGCAAATGAAAATTGCTAATCAATTTTTACCCCCTCTTATTTCATGGCGTGTAGTTCCTGCCCCTCCCCTGCCAGCTGTCATTGTGTGGTTGCAGCGCAGGGCTGAAAGCTTCATTAGCAGGAGGACAGCATGTTTTGCCCCTCAGCACTGTATTCATGGAATTACTAAAGATAGATGGGACGTTGCCTGGTGTTCCTCATAGAAAAGTGCAAATAGATACTTGCTTCTATCTTGTTTAATACAAAAACATACTATGAAGGCAGCACATAAACTTAGAATTTAAGTTTAACAAAGAGGTTTTTTTCTGTACCTTTGTTGTTCATATATCTACCTTTAGTAAACCGGCAAGAAACCAACATGTATATCTTGAAGAGTAGTGGCTTTCTATGCAGTTCCATGCAAGACTATATTACATTCCTTAACTCTATATCCATATTTTATTGGGATGTAAATCGATTTGAATTGCATGTTTTTAGTTGTGCAACATTAAAGTCAAATTTGCATTGCCTGATTTTGATAATATTGCAATGTAGAAATTCAACCTGCAATACACAGTCTGTGTTAAGACTGGGTGTGATATTGTATATCAGCAGCATCTCAGTGACTTACATGAGACGTCAAATCAACACTAGCTTAATTTTTGCATTTTGATCAAAATCATAAGCAGCCATATATAAACGATGCTGCCGAGTGTGCAGCACGTCCAGTCATGTAATGCACCTCCACTGAAGTTCATATTATTGTATTTTTCCCCAGGACGTTGGTTGGCAAGATCTATAGAGTTAGACAAAGGTGACCTCTTTTCCTAGAGGAATACATACATCCCTGTAGTGCAGGAGGACTTGCGTGACTGTGACAGAAAGCAGCAGAACTTAATGTAAAGGGCACTCGTTGGGAGAAAAATATCACACAAACAGCAAAAAACATGTTTTCAATGTACAGTCTGACACAAAAAAGAACACTGTCCGCTGTGTTTCCAGAAAAAGGCTACAAAGATCATAACATGTTCACTGACACTCTGGAAATATCAGTAACCTTTATTCACTCGTAACATTTTAACACTAACATGGCATCCAATCTGTTACCATTTCAGTATATGCATGTTTCATGTTGAATTTGTTCATATTAGCACATAATTATATGAAAGAAGCCATGACATAGAATGTTGCTTCTTGTCCAGTGGTGACCAAGCACTTCCAGCAGAGCTGACGTTTGCCTCCTCAGCATCAGAGTAGGTAAGCTAGATGCAGCTAATGCAGGCGTAAAGTGCACAGGTCAGAGGTCACAGGATGGCCACTGATAATGGAGAGAGAGAGAGAGAGAGAGAGAGAGAGAGAGAGAGAGAGAGAGAGAGCGAGAGAGAGAGAGACATAATTCTCTAATACAGCCCTCCTCTTATCCCTTTTCCTCTCTCTACTCAGCCACCAGATCGCATTTTATTTTTGATGAAAATATAAATTGTGAGGAAAAACAGAACACCACACTGTCCAACCCTTCCCACTCAGAAGTCTGTGTGTGTTTGTGTTTCTTCTGTGTGTGCATTCTGCCCTAGTTTCAGCTGTTTGTCTGTTTGAGACTGATAATCACAGGCTCCTCTGTCTACTGTGAGAAACAGTGAGAGAGCATTCTCCACAGCCACCGTGGTCCAAATTCTAAATATACATTGTGTAATGTGCTCTGATTCAACCCCATTTCTTGGATATGATAATGTTTTAATGTCAGTGCAAGATTTTGGGGACAGAACCAACCTATTAGGCACTGTAGCGTCGCACTGTTGGACTGTCCAACATTAGCAGGTACACAATGTTTAAGCCTTAAGAAAAACTATTTATTGGTCCCCTGAAACAAAAGAATCAGGAAAAGATGTTGCCTTGTGCAATTAAAAACCTGGGTGCCCGCAAGCAGCTAAAAAAATAGTTGAACCAGGAAATGCTATATCACTAATTGAACCATGTGGTTAACATTACTAACTAAGATGTGTAGATGGTTGTGTAGGAAGTGTAGTTAGAATGCTGACCAGTCAGATTACTAATTTGGTTGCACGTGAGCTTCATTGTAAACACATGTCTAGCAGACTTGCAACGTGTCCAAGTTTGCAATCTAAGTGTCGTCCTTAGCAGTTGGGATAATTGCCAACAGCAACAGAACAGCACTCGATCGGTACTCTCATTTACAGTGAGTAAGCATATTGTAGTATAGTGTTGAACTCAGTTCGACTGCTGAGGAACTCCAATGTTTGTCCTTTGACTTTACCATCTTTCCTCCAGCCTACCATTTTATTAAAAAGCTTTCTCCATTTGTATAGACATGTTCAAAACTAGGAATATATATCAAAAGCTCTTATTCTTTCTGATGTTGTTGAAATATTACTTTCAGCATAGTTATCTTAAAACTTAAAAACTCTACATGCATATCACACATGATCTTGGCACACATGACATTTGCTTTTTCTCTTCTCTTCCCTTTTGATCCATCACTGTGATTTGCGATAACCTCAATTTCTCAACACCATCAAACATAACTTACATATTGACAACTCTATGGCTCGCTCTCCATCAACATCTTGTGCTTGACCCTAATGTTGATGTCATGAGATGCCCCTTGCTCTCTCTGCTTGTTGATCATAGTTTTCCATTTCCTTCTATTAATAGCCAAAGTATCTGTTTGTCACCCTACTTGACGGTGTCTAGTTGCCTCTTGGGTGTTATTAATAACACCAGTGAATATAAATATATTGATACTTTCCATCTGGTGATGAGAACAGATGACTGACCTAATTCAATCAGACCCCTTTTAAATATCTCTTAATCACATGGTGGGTAAGTGCTCTCTGGTGTATACACCTGTGTGTGTGTGTGTGTGTGTGTGTGTGTGTGTGTGTGTGTGTGTGTGTGTGTGTGTGTGTGTGTGTGTGTGTGTGTGTGTGTGTGTGTGTGTGTGTGTGTGTGTGTGTGTGTGTGTGTGTGTGTGTGTGTGTGTGTGTGTGTGTGTGTGTGTGTGTGTGTGTGTGTGTGTGTGTGTGTGTGAGATGGTGGGTCGTTGCTATGTTCCTTGGATGAGTATCGCGTACCAGCCGTATAATTAACTCATACTTATTCCCACCAATTACATGCATTAACAGATGAGTACCAGTGTTATATACAGATCTGTCATAGTACATAGATAGAATGGGCATTAAGTAATTGAGGTCAACAAGCCCGAGTGATTATGTTTATTTTTTAATTCTGGCATTGAATCATGACATCGTATAATGTTGAAAATTGACCCTGCGCTGGAGACAGCTGACACATTTCATTCCAAAATTCTGTATAACGTTGTCTTCTTGATTATTAATTGTTTATTTCCTTTATAGGTTCATGATAATGTCAAATTTCCACCAACCTTTAAGAGTGCTTTACAACATTATCACATGGACATCTGAGGTGTCACTTATGTAAGACAGTACGATTAAGCTAACCAAGATCAGGCCTTTTTCCTCGAACATTTACACAACACAAACAGCTGTGTCCATCGGTGTTAATGGTGCAGGGTCTGTCTTCGAGATAAAGATGATTATCTCTTCTTATGAGCTTTGGGTGTCGGGGGGGGGGGGGCATGGAAACAGGAAGAGGAAAGGAAAGGACAGGCCCTTTTTAACAAAAGAGGACTATGGCAATAACAATTAATATGCTTACCATGCTTATGAATTCCTATTCCATCCATGTACTTTTATCAAATTAAAAACGTTTAGTGTCTCAAATTAATTAGTCGCATAAAAAACGTTCTTGAACATTGACTCTTCTTGAACATTCAAACCACAAGCTATACTAAACATATTACATTACAATTAGACTATTTTCTACCTTTGCTCAAATGTGTCCTATTCCTAAATGTCCTTCTAACCTTCCATGATGTGCTAAGTTGTTCATGTGTCCTGCTTAACAATCAGTGGAGTAACACGAAACGTGTTGACCTTCCCGAACTGAGATGGATCATCCAACAACAAAGGGGGTTTAATCTCATCCCCATAACTGACTGACAACAAAACAGAAAAAAGTGGACCCTGAGTTCTTATAAATTAGTTTGTCAAAAGACAGTTTAAGGTAACACAAATTGTGATGGCAGAGTTTGTGCTTAGTTGTCTCTGACTTTCTAGCATTTTGTAGCATACTTGAACACTTATTCACTAGATTAACTCTTGGCTATTGTTCACTATTTAATATAAAGACTAGTTTATAGAGAGAGAAGGATACAGACACAGATGAAGTGTTTAGGTATAAACATAGAAACAGGCAGAGAATAGAGAATGTAAATTACATTGTTTTTTGAATGCTCGTTGTCAGCTCCATCTCACTACTCTCACACTCAGCGTGTGTGTGTGTGTGTGCGTGTGCGTGTGTGTGTGCGTGTGCGTGTGTGCGTGTGTGCGTGCGTGCGTGTGTGTGTGTGTGTGTGTGTGTGTGTGTGTGTGTGTGTGTGTGTGTGTGTGTGTGTGTGTGTGTGTGTGTGTGTGTGTGTGTGTGTGTGTGTGTGTGTGTGTGTGTGTGTGTGTGTGTGTGTGTGTGTGTGTGTGTGTGTGTGTGTGTGTGTGTGTGTGTGTTGTGGAGTCCAGTGGAAAAGCAGGAAGAGTTGCTAATCCGAGTGGCTGGCCGAGCAGAAAGGCCACTCATATTTATAGCTGACTGAATCACATTCTGTCATACAGATGTCCAGCACTGAGACCAGGAACAAGAATAACTCCAGAACAAGATATAAATAGTGGTGTAAAGGCGAACTCAGACCACAGCCATATTCATATCCTGCTGAGTCACCCTTGATACAGATGACACCATGACTGACAGGAAGAAAAACTCAACAATGAGACCAGAATATGGGTAAAAGCAGCATCATAATCTGATGAGTTACTCAGCCATCCAATCCCTTTAGAAATTGGTAGCATCAATAAAATGTAGCAACATATGGAGAGAGCCTCTGAGATGTCACCACATACTTTAGTAAAGACATATTTTAAAGCATGGCTGAATGAGGTATATAGCTTAAAACAACAGTCAATCATCAGCAAGCTCTCAAACATACTTTTCTTTGGATAGTAGTTTAAAATATGAACAATGAAGGCAGGTACTCATTAGAACATTTAAAATGAGGCCTTCCAATAAATTAGAAGGCTTTGTTGTTATGACACAGCGCCACTGTCTTTAAGGGATATTTTAACCTGCTGCATAACAGTCATCCAGAGGTAAGACAGGAATAGCTAGATCTGGACAGCAATAGGGTGTCTAAAAGTGAATCCTGTGAGCGGTTATTTATAGTGTCCTGGGTCACTTTCTGTCAAACACATGCCTACGCTAAACCGACAGAAATTTGAGAAATGGAAGAAATATGAGTTGCAAGGTTTAAAAAAAAGTGTCAATCCTAATAACAAATTCAGCAGCAAAGCTTGCATTTTAATCTGTATGAGGTTATGTGTGTATTTGTATGTGTGTGTGTTTTCAGATTATGTTTTTTTGGAGAACAGACTGTTCTCTCTGTGTGAGTCCAGTCAGCGTGCCATTTTCATGAATCATATCACTGACCGAGATACGACATGTTTTTCTACACATGCTTGCAAAGAGATTTACAAGTACATAAAGATATATGAAAGTTTTTGTGGACAGATGTTCAGATCAGGAAACGTGCTCCTCTGAGGAAGGGTTCATTTGGGGAAAAGTAGAAGCATAAGCAAGTGTTGCATTATACTCTCAACAATTGTTTTGGGTCAAGGTAAAACAAAAAAACAGTGCTGATGTTTTAGAGCAGCAGGAACATTATTCATAAATCTACTTTTTGGACATCTTCAAAATTAAAACATCTTCTCAATGCATCATAACTATCAAATTAAAAGTAAGACTTGTATTACTGTACAAATCATTAATGTCAGTGATATGGTCTCTAATAATGATTTGTTTTAACTGTGGATAAAGTATAGAAATGCTCATGGAAGCTATGTAAAGAAAAAAAGCACAACATAATTCACTCACTCCTTTTACTGAATATATGTTTGTTTTTTTCACCCCAAAAGGATCAAATATATCTCAAGGCAATGCCACCATTCGTATATCTCTTGGTTATCCATCATACTATTATTCTGTTTAAAAGATAAACTGTAACGGTTCAAACACGATAAGTGTACAAGGTTTCACAAACGATAAATGACTTGCTCTATCACTTTATATTGAAGATCTTGTGCAATATACACCATTTTGTGTACGTTTATATTTACAGCTGACGTGTAAGTTCCCAATTTGTGTTTGCGCTTATGTATCTGTGTGTGAGCTAGATCTATCGGGAAAAGTTCTAGTTTTTCAAAGCTGTCATTAATGATCTGGTAGAGGCCATCATTAGCCTCAAAGATGAAGGAAAAAGAGGGTCCAGTGGAACATTTACACACACACACACACACACACACACACACACACACACACACACACACACACACACACACACACACACACACACACACACACACACACACACACACACACACACACACACACACACACACACACACACCCACCCACACACACACACACATACACACACATACACACACACACACCAGCACTTCTACGACTTCCACAAATAGACAGCAAGCGATGATGCTAAGAAAAAAAAACGTTATCGGTTCATAAACTAATTGATGCGTCATTTTAATGAATGAATGGGATAGTAGAAAGTGCCAAGCTGAGCGTTTAAATAGGAATCAATGCAGTGACAATACCCTCGAGGAACAATAAAGAGATTTAATCTCGGTTTTATCTTTCTGTGTTCGTCAAAGTTAATTCATGTGATTGCCGGTACTGCAGTTACATGTTTGAATAAAAGCTGGAAAGCCACAGAGACCAGTTGAGACAGGATATGTATAGCATTGTTTGGACAAATGCGATTTACATCAATAAAAGGCAGTAAGTCAAGCGGTTCAAGAGGATAACGGCTAACAATACTCTAGAGAAGGAGTCATACATCGCATCAGTTTGTATCTATCTGTCAGCGCGGTCTCTAGAGAGAGAAACATACACATACACACATTGGACAAAAAGCACACACAAATACAGAACCAATGCAGATATATACATGTGGCACAAACAAACAGTACAGACACTCCATCAGACAAGACACGTACTGTCCACATCAACAATTATTTTGTGTGTGTTTGTGTGTGTGTCTCCTCTCTCCCTGGAGTACTCTCACCTCCTCGACCTGGCTCAGCCTTTCCACCTCTGCACATTCCCCTCCAGACTGAAACTAGGTCTCCCTCTTCTTTCTTTTCCTCTCCTCCTCCCACTACTCTGTCTCTTGCTCTTGTTTTCTCCTCTTGTTTTTTTGTTATATAGATATTCTCTCTCTTCTTGTGTATAGAGATACCCCCCTCACAGAACCCCAAGTGACCCTGTCCATGACCACTGACCTCAGGGGTAAATGCAAGGTCCCACCTCGCCAGGAAATAAAGACATTAGCTTCTTCCCGCTGTCTGACCCCGCTCACCTCCCTCGCCTTCCCCTCGCCCCTTCCTCCATATCCCTCTCCCTAAATCCCCTTTGTACCACCTACTGTTTTCTTTTGTTTTTTAGTTTTCCTTTCTTCAGCCATCTTCTTCTCAGCACAGTTTTTTGTGACTGTCCTCCTTGTTTACTTGCCCCATCAAATTCTCTATCATGATATTGTTTTAATTTAATTTTCTGGACACTCATTCAGGCAAAGCTAGAAACTAGAAGTGTTGGAAACTTCAAACAATGTAACGGGGCTATTTTAAACGCACACAACAACGATATGTTTGTGATTAAAGACAGACATTTACTTTGTCTGTTACTTTGTCTACAATGTAATATGCATGACTGGCTTAAAACAATGTTGCTAATTTAGTTCTAGAAATGTCCATTATGGAGGGTATACTGGAGAATCGGGACATCATATCAACCTTTGGATGTGTATTTTTCTCTCGGTTGTTCTCTGAGGATCTTGATTGCTGTAAAAGTGAAGTCTTTGTTTTCCCCTGAGAGACAAACCGTCTGCTCCATACCCCTCCCTTTTTTCAGCACACTTTCTGCTGAAATTTTCTTCGGACTCCTTTGCACTTTTTCTTGTCTTACTAAAGGGCTGAAGAATATATATTATTTTCATCAGCTGCTTTGATTGACTAATGTTCTGGGCTATTATCCTTTATCAATGCTATGAGAAGTCAAAATGACTAATGCAATGACTTTACTGTCATATTACGACAAGCCAGATAAGAGCCTCAGTTTTGTGACTTCTAACTTGACAAAGTGCTTTTTCATTTCTCAAAATCTAGACTCTAGGGAAACACAATCCAATTCTGTTTAAGAAAGGATCTTAGCTTCATAGTCTTACTGTATATACATTCTGTATATTTAGCCCTTCCGCTAGCTAACGACAAACTCTAAATGAGTTGGAAAGGAGGGCAGAATATTCCCCTGAAATTCCCTTTGAAAGTAAAAAGTGTTTGCATACAGTTCTGTGAGGCAGCTTGTCTTCTGTGTGTGTGCTTGTGGGTATGTCTCTGTATCTTCTAGTCTCTGCCTGAGCATGAGCTGCTATGGTTTGGTGCCTCTTTACATGTGAGTCTGCATCATTAGTGTGTGTTGGTTTTTCATCCACAAAGTGAAAAAGAAAAACGTTCCCATGAGATTACTGTTCTTCTCTCCCTCCGATCCCTTGTTCCCGAGAGAAGGAGAAAGGCAGGAAACATTTGTCTGGTGCAGTTGTTCACAGCAGTAATACAAGTCAGGCGTGTCACCTGCGTGTAGCGCTGTGCTTTATGCATATTCATAACTTCTTCCCATCTCAGGATATAGAGCAGACAGAAAACAGGGCACATACTGTACCTTGTCTCTTCTTTAACTTCTACTCGTCTTCTCTACTCTAAATACCGCTCACTTACCTCTGAGATGTTTGTTTGAACTTTGCAGGAAGCAGGAAATATATACTTTTGCTACTACAGGAAAGAAAGTAAATCCAGGGCAGTGAGTTGAAAGGGGAAATACATTGTTGAGCAAAATACAATGATATCATTATTCTTAATGCCTAATTGTTCAGCTTATTTTTAACCACCACCTACAGTAGTGTTTCAGTGACTGAATATCAGAAAGTGCAAAGGTCTTCTCACCAAACATTTATGCAGATAGTAGCAGCTTTGCCCTTGGCCTATTGTCTTCGTAAAGCTCCAAACTGTCACTGTGCCTTCTGGCTGTTATAAAACCCACATTTTTCATTTCAATGTTTTGTTTCTCCAAGTTTGTGGTGCAGCCCTTATGTGTTTCTCCCAGGCAGTGTAAAGATAAAATGCTGCTTAAAGGCCCAGAAGGCATGTCCGTTGAAATAGATCATTGTGCAATGTATCCTTGTGCCATACTGGCAATTTCAGGAGGATGAGCTGAAGTGTCAAGAGAGTTCGACACTGGAACATTTTATAGCCTTCCTGAGAGGTGGGCAACAATGTAAACGGTGTGGGAAGAAAGCAAATCAAAGTGTAAAGTTGCTATATGTATGCCAATCTTGCTTTTGAATTTGAATGCATTGAGCTACAGACCTTCTCTATGTACTGTAACATTCAGTCAACTGGCAAACATGCATAGTATGAAAGAAACTTGTCCGAAAAGTATTACCTTGTTAATTAACATTGCCTTCATGAGGAAAGTTAGCAAAAGCCAAAATCATTATTTGCTAAGTCAATATTGTTGTTGTTTTTGTTGAATTTCAAAACCTTTATTTCAGGAATTTCTTCAAAAACTGTTATTATGACACGTGCAAAACAGCCCGTCATGGCTGTCTGTACAAACATACTATGCAGAAGTTGGTGTGGCGTTGATTCTTAAATGTAATGTATCTTGTTTTCATTAATGTAAAACCTTCTGTGTTTAAGTCAGAGCTATAAAATAATGTGATATAATGCTTTCAGAGGCTCAGCACCATGGACAGATGGACGTTATCTGAGTGTAGTTAGTGACGGTTAGTCTCTGGTGTGTATTGCAGAGATGGTAGTTTAGTTAACTAATTTCTTCTTCTTTGCTTTGTCTTTAAGTTGTCTGCATAAGCACTTTTAAGCGTTTATGAGTCACTGTGAGCTATAGTATATGTAGGCTTTTTAAAAGGAGTGTTAGCAGTAATTGTAAGTCATGTATTTGATACATGCGTCAACTTTTTTGATGTGGACATCCTTTTTAAATGAGATTAATATGTATGCTACTCTGCTGATGGTTGTCCAAACATCAAGTAGATAGGAATAGATAGTAACTAAAACACAATCTGTATTTACACTATTTATGTATTGTCTATGAAATAAAGAAAGAGGGAGGGAGAAAGAGTGGGGGTATAGTGAGGTCATGTTTGCAGGGGAGTTTTCTAGCTGTGTGTATGATTCGGTTTAGTTTACAACAGATGGGCCTACTGTGACCCACAGGCAAATACATGTAGCCCCCTACCCCTACCCTCAAACACACATCCACAAATAAACACACACAAACAATGACTGCAGACTTTCTGGTCCCTTTCATACAACTATGATGATCAGGATTTTATTGTCTTGTTAACAGTATGTTGTTGGGATACATCCTACAAATACAGAGATATTTACATTAATTAAAACTCTTTGTGGTTAGATAATGCTAATACAAGAAATGGATGGCAGTAACCTGGAAAAGGCAGCCGATACCAATCCAGTACTCAGGTGGTAAAGTGACTATGGTAGTAGATTAGTACATTACAATATTGATACAGCACAGATTCTGAGTTGCACTTAGACTCAGTAATGTAGGGCACCAAAAGCATATGTTACCATCCTCAAGGCGTAACGGCCCGTCCATACGGCGGCGTGCGTTGAAGCTTCAATGCTTCTACCTATTCACCTTGAATACATTGTGGTTCCGTCGCTTCGCTTTGCTCGCTTCAAAAGTTGAGCAATGTTCAACTTTTGAAGCTTCGACGGAAGCGTCAGCCAATCAAATCATATGCCAGTACAAGCTCTAGCCAATCAAACCACGTGCTGCCCACGGGCAGGGGGAGATTCATGTGATTGGTTGTTGGTCGAGTTTCAGACACGCCCGCCGGCAAGCTTCAACGCACGCCGCCGTGTGGACGCTGCGTAAGGCGATAGCTAGACTCTGGCAGTTTAGCACCATTGAACTAGAGGTCCTGTGTATTACTCCAGAGACTTGGAAAACATGGGAGTAGGTGTCATGTTTAGGACATTTGTGTGGACACATTGATAGTCCATGGACCCCAGGGGAAAAAGATGTCCACACAGTTACTATGACGATTACCACTAAGGGTCACATAGGTCAACAGGGATAAGAAATGGAGAGAGAGAAGCTAAGAACAAAGCGGATAATGAGGAGTTGAGAAGAAGGGGAAAGAGAAAGGAAAGAAGTGATCAAAGTTTGAGAAACTGAAAGAAAAGGGGGAATAAGATGGATGGACAGGGGAAAAGGGACAGGGATAGAGGACAGGGTCGTGTTAAGGAGAGGGATAAGAAAGAGGGGCCAAAAATAGAGGATGATAAAAGATGAAGAGAAGAAGAAGAGAGATTATAGGAGTTAAAAAGGAGATTTGAGTGGAGAGGAAAGAAGGGAGACGAGGGAACGAAATAAGTGAAATTGAATCAAAAGAGCAAAAGGGGGAACATTGTTAGCAAGGAGAAAAAAGAAGAAAGACGGAGGAACAAAATTGATAAAAAGATAAGCAGAGAAAGATGTTTGACTTTATGTTTAATCTTTGCCCGTAACAAAGTGTGACAAAGCCAAACAATATGAAACACTGTTTATATTATATTATTGCAATACGCTAATTTTGATGTATGCTGGACGTTGGAATCTACTACAGGCATTTTTAAACTGAGCCTACATTATTATAAATGTAGAAATATTTAATAAAATCTTCATTTGTTTATTAAATCAGTTATTTTGTCAACATGTTTTAGCCATCATAAAGATAGACTTGTTTGGTTGGCAAAGTTGATCACACTTCAAACAACCATTCACTGACCTCCTCGGCCCTGTATGGATATGACTTCCTTTCTTTAGTTTATGACCTGTCTTAAAATGTTTGATATATCAAATGCCTGAGCATTCTTCTTCAATTCTTAGGCCCAATTATTGGTTTGATTTATTCTGTTTATTCAGTATTTTATTCACAATGTAAGGGACAAAAAGAGCTATTTTGCAGTTTTGCTCCTGTATTCTGACTCATAAACTCACAGCTTCCTTTTCTTGCTGTCTTTCTCTCTCAGAATTTGTCTTCTCCCTTCTTTCATCTGCGCTGCCCTGTCTGCCCTCAGTGGCAAACCTCTGCTTATTAGAGAAAGAAAGAGAAACAGAGACTGATGAAGAGAGAAGGAGAAAGAAAAAGAAAGCACATTTTGCTTGTCAGGATTTCTGTGTGTGTGTGTGTGTGTGTGTGTGTGTGTGTGTGTGTGTGTGTGTGTGTGTGTGTGTGTGTGTGTGTGTGTGTGTGTGTGTGTGTGTGTGTGTGTGTGTGTGTGTGTGTGTGTGTGTGTGTGTGTGTGTGTGTGTGTGTGTGTGTGTGTGTGTGTGTGTGTGTGTGAGAGACTGAGAGGAAGAGAGAGAGATTTGTGCTTGTCAGACAGGAAGTGGATCTCTTACAATAGCATTCTGACGTTTCCTCTTCTCTAATGTGGAAAACTGTTAAGATTCCTATTCCAGATACCACACACACACACACACACACATACACACACACACACACACACACACACACACACACACACACACACACACACACACACACACACACACACACACACACACACACACACACACACGTCACAGCGGTGCAGATAAGATGCAGCTGCTGTGTTGTAGACAGAATTACTGAGTCAGCCATATGTATTCACAGACTTAAGACAATCACTAATTCACACTAACACATAGGCGCACACAGACCCACAAACGTACACAATCCTACATGAGGCTTACATACCTCACATGCAGTTTGATATTTGCTATTCAGTTGATGCTGCAAATACACAAACAATGCACAGAGAGGGGGGAATAAACTGACATAAATACATTTGGTTTGAAGAAGATGGTTTAAATGATGACGGCAAAATAATAGGAAACAGGCAGAAGGGATATAAAAAAAAAAACAGGCACAAGTACAATTCTTGATTCGTCTGTCTGCAATTTGCTTTTACAAATTGAATCCTGATTAAACCTGTATCTATTTCAGTTCAACCTCAGGATGTAAGATCTGAAGTCTTTCTTTCTTGGAGAAAATTCCCAGATATGCAGGAAGTGATGCGTAACCTGTCCGATATGTTGAGTTTATTAAATATGAGGAATCAGAATGGCTAAAATAGCTTTGACATATAAGTAAAAGATTATACACTGGATTTCTATCATCTCCAGCACAGCAATTAGAACTGAACAATCATTGTAGACCTTTCACTTTTAAAACATTAATGTTAGAATAATGACACAAAGTAATTTTTTTATATATATATTTCAAATGTACCCACCATTTTTGTTGATGTTCATAACAGGAAAAAAAGTTCCACACCATACAGTTTGACAGGAGTGCCCTGGTTTCTGGTAGATAAAGACATTAGTTATTTTAGACTACTTTGCAAACTAGAAAAAAAGTTCAGAAATAGTGATCCACACTGGGTGAGTGTAGATGAAAAGTGAATTATGGTAATGTAGGAGTGTGCACCCTACATCCAACCTGGCTCCAACAAATACACCACCGAAATGCTACGCTAATTACAGAAGGTGCAGCTGCTCTCGCCTGTAGGTTGTTTTCCTCTGCTTCCTCTAGGTAGGCCTTTTGCTTTGTATGTGTGATCAGGCCGCCACAGTTAACACTAAAACATGAACTCATTCAAGTCCTTAGACTATATTCACCACAGCTTTAACTTATTTGTGTCTCCTTTTTTACTTTTCTAATTTCCCTACCCCTTTAGCTGCTCCCTCTTGCCAGGCAGAAATGCAGTTTACCTAACAGCTGTTCATCAAACAATACAGGTCAGCAACAGCTTTTCAGCAGCCATCGAATCTAAATAGTGTTTCGTAGTTCTCCTTGTTTTTCATCCATTCTCATGCTGCTTTCTACAAATGTCACTTGTTTCCTTCTTGTTGATTATCAATTTAAAAGAATAACTTTAAAGAATATAAATATATTATTTGATTCATGAATGCAATAGAACTAAAAATGTAATGAATGGTGAATGAATGAACAAGAAAATCTACCTCGAATAGCCGAGAAAAGCTTGAATTGAGCGGTGTTCCCCTGTACTCATAATGAGAGAGAGATCAGATTTTTATATGTACCACATAGGGGTCGACTATTGTCTGACTGATGAACAAACAGGCGGGCCATCCCCTAATCCCAGTTGGAGTTTACACACATACACACACAGTGTGTGTGAACAAACAGAGGATGAAAGGCAAGACAGCGAGGGGAAGAGCACATATAAAGAGCTGCTGTTTTATTAATGAACCTGGAAACAGGCTTGGGATTCTCAGGATGTGTGTTTGTGTGTGTGTTTGTGCAAAAGAGAGAGAGAAAGTGTGTGTGTGTGTGTGTGTGTGTGTTTTATGGTGATGCACCCACATAACAACCGAAACCGGGGTGGGTGCCTAAACTTTATTCACACACACACACACACACACACACACACACACACACACACACACACACACACACACACACACACACACACACACACACACACACACACACACACACACACACACACACACACACACACACACACACACACACACTCACATGGTCTCTAATAAATTCACCCTAATTCATTCTCTCTTTTCTCTGGGGAAAAGCCAGCAGTTTGCCTGATCCAAGGAAGCTTCACGTTACCTTCCCTAAATAATTGATGCTTTCTCTCTCTCTGAGTTGCACTCACTTGCTCTCTCTTTCTGCTCTCTGTGTATCTGTCTGTTCCTCTTTTTCCTTCCGTCTGGTCCATTTTTTTCTGTCTTTTTTTCGTCCGTTTCTATTTCTGTTTTTCTTATGTCTGTCTTTCCTCCTCTCGTGACTCACTGATTGTGATTTCATTGAAATAAACATGCACAGCTATGAAAATATTGCAACATTTAAAAAAAATTCCACTGGAGATAAAAGTTTTATACATTTGTTTTTCCAAGTGTGTGTGTGTATGTGTGTTTCCCTTAAGAATTAAAACCACTGAAAAGTGGTGGCATGTAGATGCACATTCTGCATGAAAATGATTTTGTGTATATGCATGTGTTTCTATGTGTGTCTGCATTTCCGTGCAGGGACCTTCTTCCCCCACTACCACCGGGATGCGACCCCACTAACCAGGGGTTAAGTGCTCCTTCTCTCTTTCCCTAACATTCATCGGGTCCCCTCTCTCTCCCACTCCGACATGCTATTCCCATCTCTATATTTATTATCATTGCATTTTTTCTGACTCGTTTTTCTATGTTTTTGCTGAGGGTTTCCAGTGGAATTCAGTTGCTTACCATGAACCAGGCAATATGGAATTTCAAATCGTTTAACTTTATATTTATGGTATCATTGCTTTCTGTTTGTCTGTTAAACAGCTTACTTTTTGAACAATTATTGATCGATCAATAGTCCTCTATGGCACAAACACATACTTTCTATGATCAAAGCCTCAAACTCCTTCCTTTAGCATAAATTACTAGTACAATTAAATAGTCTAAGGGAGTGCCATTTACTGTATGTGATTACTTTTTAAGTTGTTAAGATGCAGGCACAGTTTAATGCCTACTGAAAGGGCAGCTTAACTTGTAGAGAAAGAAAGATTTATCAAATCAAAAATGTCTCTAAGATGCTCTATTAAAAGGAGATGCTATTTCCTTTATTAACCTTTAATAAGGTTTATTAATTACATTTTTTTTTTAAAGAAAATAAGGATTCAGTGCTGTTAGAGAGAAACTTCTCTGCTTTACCTCAATTTCATTCCATGTTATATTTTATAAGTGAAATCCAAATCAGCACACTGTACTGTGTGTGTGTGCGTGACACCATGTTTTCCTGCTGGTTCTTCTAGAGACTGGAGAGACTGTGGGAGTCAAGAGTCCCTAATCCTTGCCATCAGAGACTTCTTGACACACACATACACAAACTAACACACACACACACACACATTGTTATCAGCTAGCCCAGTGAACCATAATGGTGTGTGTGTGTGCGTGTGTGCGTGTGTGTGTGTGTGTGTGTGTGTGTGTGTGTGTTTGTGTGTATGTGTGTGTATGTGTGTGTGTGTGTGTTTGTGTGTGTGTGTGTGTTTGTGTGTGTGTGTGTGTGTGTGTGTGTGTGTGTGTGTGTGTGTGTGTGTGTGTGTGTGTGTGTGTGTGTGTGTGTGTGTGTGTGTGTGCTGATGAGGGGATACCAGTCCTCCCATGACGGAGGTAATCCTGTTCAGTGGCAGGTCTGAATATCCCAACTGGTGTGTGTGTGTTTGTGTGTATCCCTCTGTGTATCCCATAGCAGCAGGTCATAGAGCCCAAATCGACTGTCTGCGTTCTACCTGCCACCAGGCTTGGAATTTGGTCATTTTAGGGACAAGCCCAGCTAGAAATGTTTGGTTCTAAAAACATTCTGACAATGTTACCATTCACTGTTCTAGGAATGTTTTCAGCGGGAAGTTTTCTTTTGGTTCCCAGAATGTTCTTCTGAAAGGTAGGATAACTTTCTCTAAAAACATTCTTAAAATGTTTGGTTATAACTTTCTTAAGATGTTTTTGATAACCTTAAGGTGTTTGTGATAACATTGTTCGAACATTATGCCCTACTATTCTTAAAACGTTTTCAGCTGGACGTTTTATTTTGGTTCCCAGAATTTTCTTCTGAGCTAGTACAAGTCACTGTCGGTGTCACATGTATGGAGGGGACCCAGAATCAGACTCGGAATTAGCTGGTGAAAGTAACATTTGTTTATTAGAAAAAGGGAGCTGGGAGTGGAGGTTGGTTATGGTGGCAGTTGGAAGTCTGTCAGTGACAGTCTGTCCGTTCTTCTATATGTCTGATGGTCTCAAATCTAAAGAGTGCAATAACGAGTTTTATCCACTGTGCATAAACAGCGGACACTGTTTATACGCAGCCCTCACAAACCACACACGGCCAGATAGCTTATCTACATTGGCTGCGCCAGAGTATTTTTGTTAGGTAATCTATGGTAGGGCTAACCCATACAGTGGTGGGGCTCAAGTCAGTATTTGCAATGTAATTACATACACGCCATATCGCCCCCCTTGACAGTGAAACGCCACGCGTAGGTTTAGATTATTTCCATGTCTCAATCCAAATTGAACTGTATGAAATAAAAAGGCACATTTGTCTTTTAGTAAATAAAAAGAGCGACCTGGAGCCAATCCTGCAATTTCCCCACAGGTGAAAGAGTTGACATGCTGAAAACCCAACCCCTGCAGGGGGGTCTGGGCCTGGGGGGATTCTCCCCCAGGAGATTTTTTGAAATACTAACATAAAATACACATTCTGGTACTCTCTTGATAAGAAAATAAATAAATCTATTACTACACATTTAAAAAAATGAATGCCATTTTTTTTACTTTGTTCTGAAAGCTGAACCTGCTGCTCCTCACAGAGAGGCTGTGTGAATTACTTTACATTGTAGATAAGGGTGGATAGCCCCCATTGTTCTGTGTGTCAAAATGAAAGACAGCCCACACACCAATCAATCATCAAACCGTGGGGTCTTATTTCATTACGTGTTGACTTCTATCAACGCTTAATGTTGTATAGATAGAGATGAAGTACGACAGCAAAAGTATTCTCAGTTGGGACTTCCTGCAACAACACCACGCCGTTATCTTGATTCTGATTGGCCAGAAGACATTATCAAAGATGTTCTACTGAGAGGACGATCACTACGTGAGAAAGGTTTTCAAAACCGTTTCTACTAGTCTTCGGAATTTCCAGACAAGTGGCTACTGAAATCAATCTTACTAACTAGTGTCTGCGCAATTTACTCCGCGAGTTGGCGGACTTTATTTTGCTTACTTTAACATCATTTTTCATGGTGGGGCTAAAGTGGGGCTAAGCCATTTCTTGGTATGGCTGTAGCCTACCCCAGCGATACCCTGGCGCCGCCACAGCTTATCTAACAGTTAGAACCTACATACGAGACACAACCTTTATAGGCAGAACAAAAGTGTGATTATTTTCTAATATTACACATATGATATTATGAATACTGTGGGCCTACAGTACATACCTTAGTGTGATTATAACTGCATGTGAGTTAATATTGGCATGCAAATTTGTTTTTATACGTCCTATTCATTGTCTCAATGCGCTCGTACATCTTAAGAAAATTATCACCAAAAATGTTAAGAATATTTTTAAAGAACATTATCCTACCTTTCAGAAGAACATTCTGGGAACCAAAATAAAACGTCCCGCTGAAACATTCCTAGAACAATGAATGGTAACATTCTCAGAATGTTTTTAGAACCAAAAATGTCTAGCTGGGAACTCACACATGCCACCGCAAACATGCAATATCAGCTTACAGCAGTGTTGTAGTCAAGTCACCAATTCACGAGTCCAAGTCACTCACGAGTCACCACTCTTCGAGTCCGAGTCCAAGTCCGAGTCACCAAGGGAGAGTCGTAGTCGAGTCCGAGTTCAAGTCCGAGTCACCCAAGTCGAGTCCGAGTCATCATTACCTGTGTTCCAGTCCGAGTCCAAATCCGAGTCACCTAAGAAGAGTCCAAGTCAAGTCCGAGTCACAAGTCTTCATGTATTAATCTTCGTGGATATATGTGTTGAAATGTGTACGAGTCCGAGTCGAGTCATGCGTCCCGAAAATTGGCACTCGAGTCCAACTCGAGTACGAGTCCAGGATTTCGAGTACTCCATCTCTGGCTTACAACTTGTCATGAATTACGTGCTTGTTTGTTTTTTTCAAAAGGAAAATGTGGTGACATCAGATTTTTTTAATGCAACAAGTTTGTTTTTTAAAGCGCTCTACAAATATATCTATGACCTTTTTAATATTTTTCGCATCACAGGAACGTTTTATAAAAAAATAATAACATCCTGAAAACATTATCCAAATGTTGCTTTGAAAATGTTCTTCTTTTGTTATCATGTAACATTGAGGGAACGTTTTATAAAAGAACATCTATAATATGTTCCTCAACAACGGCCAAAAAACATCCCCAGAATGTTGCAGGCAAAACGTTATCTATTTGTTAACCTTAAACCTTATAGGAACATTATTTGAAATAATAAACATCCTAAAAAGGTACTTTGAACATCGGATTAAAACGTTTCTTTAAAACATTATTAGAACCTGTAGGTAACGTTGTGAGAACGTTCCATTACATGACATTATTACATTACATTACATACGCTTTTATCCAAAGTGACTTACATACTCAATACTGTGGGCAATCCCCACAGGAGCAATTTGGGGTGAAGTGTCTTGCCCAGGGACACAACGACATGCTGACTGCAGTGGGGTTTGAACCTGTGCTTTCCTGATCCGAACACCACTAATAACCACTTTGCCACAGCCCCCCCAGCTGGGAGGCCATTTGGCCTTTGGTGTCACACCATTTTTTAGGGCACAAAGATCACATGCCAGGGCACAAAGGCCATTGAGGGAAGAATGTGGATTTGGAGTTTACAAATAAATAACTTCACTTTCTGATAAGAAAAAACACACGAATGACATGGAAAACAAATCACTTTTTTAATATCAATAATGTCAAACATTATAATCATATGGGCCTATGGCTTCTTAGTATTACCGTATATAAAATTAAATACTCTACTTTTAATAATGAAGTGTTTGGTATGTTTTCAATCTACTACTTCTCCCATTCATAGATCCGAAATCAAATCAACAAATCTAACATTCTATTAATATGTAACAAATATATTCAATTTCAGAGCAGAAGAAACAGCCTTCAAGGCTCAAACTCTGCACATACATCATTCAGCAGTGCACAGTGAAGCTCTAACATTCAACTGTATGAACAAGCAATACTTTGAAATGCAAAAGTGTGTGTGTGTGTGTGTGTGTGTGTGTGTGTGTGTGTGTGTGTGTGTGTGTGTGTGTGTGTGTGTGTGTGTGTGTGTGTGTGTGTGTGTGTGTGTGTGTGTGTATGAGAGTCTCTTTAATCAATTTTTTCAACTTGAGCGCCAAATTCGCGTGACGCGTTCTCACGGTAGCCAATCAGCAGTAAAGATCTCAGCCACTGACGTTGAATCAGAAAACCAAAACATCAGCCGTTAGCTGTACACAGAGCTCACAGCTCCTCATATCTGTTCAGAAACTGGATAAAAGTTAAACAAGTACAAACCACAGACTGTCTGTTTCGTGGCGAATACAGTCGCTGCTTTATTTCTGTCTTTAGGACGTTGTTGTGGGTTTGGACAGAGCAGCTACAGGTTAGTTTATCCTGATCGATCCGATCTCCATTTAGAAAACACGCATTTTAAAAGGTTTTTCGCCTGCCGTTTTGTCTACACACTTGTCAAAGCATTAATTCATGGTTTTTACTAACCGTTATCACTTATCAGTATGTAGTTGCTTCGGCATCATTTTGAAACGTGTATTACAATTAAATCAAGGTAAAATGTGTTTTTTTGTTTCTACCACCGTATTTACATGGATATAAGACCCACCCTCTGTCCAGCGAGTCCTGTTTGAATGACAGGAGTAAACACAGCTGACAGCCGCCGTGAAACTCGATTAGAGCAATGCGAATATTCGCATCGCGTCCGTTGTGAATGCAGTATAATGCAGTTCAGAAACCAGACCACTGCGCTGACGCTTTTAAAGCAACTTCGAGATTTTAACAGTGTGAGCGGCACAAAGGCCATGGTGGTCGTAGGTAGGACGTACAATTATTTGTGGGGCATAACGGCCAGACCCAGGGGGAACGACGACCATGGCCGCCGTGAAATTCCTACCCTAGCTGCCACGCTGTACGCTGTCTGTCTGTCTTTCTGTCTGTCTGTCTGTCTGTCTGTCAGTTAGTCTCCTATCCTGTCTGTTTCACATTGTTTTCGCTTCTCTCCATATGTATCACTGGGTCAAAATAAACCTAAATGTTAATTTCTAAAGATACTGTAGAACAAGCGATATGTTACTCACAGTTAAGTCGATAGGAAACGTTAAAATTAGTTTGATTTCAACACAAAAAACGGGGTGATTTCAGCTACCTACATTTAACCAAAGGATACTCAAACTATAGAGGAATATACACAAAACCAAGTGATGATGCGGTTTCTTCTGATTCCACAGTCAGAATAATTTTATGATTTCCAAATTTTAGATGTAAAACAGATCACCTATCATGCTATTTCTAGGCAATAGCATAGGTCTCAGATATATATAAAAAACATGTGTATGAAGTGTTTTGCTCAAAATACCAAATCAGATCACCCGTTATAGCCATGCCTCATATCCCTCCGTTTCAGCCCTGTTACTAAAGTGCTGTTTCGGGTTATAAAGCTTTACAAAAAATTGAACAAAAAATTAAAAAGAGGGGGCGGAGCTTATGCCTGCTCATGCGGACCCCGCAGATACTGTCTAAAATGCTGCGTTGATGAAACGCCATATCATGTTCAAAACCACGTCAAGGATTATTTCTGAAACAGTATGGAGCTCAAATGCTTTTTCTCTTGCGGGTTTATCACAAGGTGAGTTCCTTTTTATATCCTGCTTCTTACACATGCTCTCTCCAGTACAGCTTAGCTCTGACTGTTAGCGATGCTTGCTAATGTAAATAAAGACCATATTACGTCCAAAATACGTCGGGCCTTGATTCTGATAGCGACGTTTCTGATAGGATGGCAAATCTTGATCAGCTCCGTTGTACCCCCATTTTTAGATTTGTGCACGGAGGAAAAGAGACAGGATTTTATTTTCTGACACACCGGGGACACATATTTATGTATAAAATACATCAAAAAGTGCATTTGCATGATAGGTCCCCTTTAAGCAATTGAGTCTTGGAGGATAATGTGTGCACATATAAGCATTCAGATATTCCAGTGGTGAGTGTGTCTGTAATGACCTGAATGAATGTGGTTTCCAAGTATGTGTTTAGTAATGCACTTAGAGTATAGGTTTCAAGTTGTTCAAGTGTGCTTACTTGCATGTTGACATTGTTTGGGATGCTACTGTGTACGAGTGTATGGTTTAGCCATGCTTTCTCTTGTGCTTTGGGAGTGTTACAGTGTGTGTTTTCAGGATACCAGCGGGGGGCTAATGGAACGGCTTTGTTGGTTTAAAGGAATTACCAGCCTCCTTCGCCAAAATCAACTCATAATGTGCTTTACTGGCACCAGTAGGCTCACTGCCACACCACTGACAGTACCTACCAGCACACACACACACACACACACACACACGCACGCACGCACGCACGCACGCACACACACACACACACACACACACACACACACACACACAAAAGTGGTGATCAGCCAAACACCACTATAAGATGGTAATTCTCTTGTGAATACTGACTCGATGGGGAGAGAGGGGGAGAAATAGCAGTGAGACAATAAGAAAGGGAGAGAGGTATGAGGTGAAGAAACAGAAAGAGAGATCAGGGCGACAAAGGAAGGGGCACAGGGAGAGAGAGGGAGAGATGAGATGCTGCAGGGTTATCAGTGATTAACAGTTCCACCCTATAGAACGTTGGGTCGGACTTCAAAGAAAGAGCGGCTTTCTGTTTTCCAGGCCTTGAGTCTAACCCTGGCAGGAATGTTGTGTTCATACACATGCACACTCACAAATGCTTCGAGTTTAGCAGTGAGAGACAGAGGGAAACATGCAAGGGAAGATGGTATAGTTGAAAACAAAGCAGAGGGTGAGAGTCAAGAGAGACGGCAGGATGTCGAGGGATGGGGAGAGAAAGATGGAAGACAGAAAACGAAAGGGAGCAACACCTTCAATATTTACTTAGATCAATTGCATTACACACCACTTTGTTCAATATGTTATATTGAACAAATGCCTTCTACTATATGAATCAACCGACTGCATTTTAGATTGTTCAGCTTGTCGTTGATTTAGCTAATTATAAAAAGGACCAAGCAAACAGCTGGTTTTATATATGGACAAACACAATGCTGGTGTGTTTGATATTACACATAAACTGTAAGTACAGCTTTCCAAATTGCCGGATTAACAGACCATTAAAACCATTAATTATTCATTCACATCAGATGATCGATTAATATACATTTTTCCAAACTCAAACCCTTTTAATTGGAAGGAAAAGGGTATTATGGAGCCCCATTGTAAACAAAATATGTTTGGCTAAGTAAAACAAAACAAAAAGTTTTGAACTTATTTTTCACAGTGAAATGTGAATTTAGTGGTTTAGGGCTCTACATACCATAAATGCTTTACATTAACCTTTGTCGGACCACTTCACAATTTAAAACAAGCTGCTGAAACTCTGGATTGCATTTTTTTCTACACTTTCCTCTATGTTGTAGCTCAGAACTCACAAAATACTGGAGAGTTGTGCATGATGTGTTCAAATGTAGAGTCTGGGGTAATATGGGTGTGTCAATAGGAACAATTTTGCTTTGATGATTGTATTGTCATAATAATTAATGTTGACGACAGCAAGATACATTTAATAGTTGTGACACATTTTTTACACTGTTTAGTGGATAACATGATCACAAAACCAAGTACACTGAGCCATTTTTATTCAGTCAACCACTCTGCAACCACATAAAATAATCTTGATAATCTGTGAAGCTTTGTGTAACACAATAACATCACTTTGACATAGAAATACTGTTATTCTGTGGGAGCCAATATTCCCCAATTGCAACAAGTGGATGGATTTTGCTTAATATTAAAATGCCGGCACAAAGAAACATAACCATTAAAGTGAACACATTCTCAATGCCCAACCTCTCACACACACATTGCCTCAAAACGGTTTCCCCACATACTCACATACACTCACAGCAGTAAAATGCTCCATCAAAGTACAAAAGTGGAGCGAGAGGGAGATAGAGAGAGAGAAAGGGAGCAGTTTGAGATCTGAGAGGAGAGGAGACGAGAACAATGGCTTTAAGTCTTGACAAACACTTAGCCGAGGCCTTTAGACTAACACTTTGGAGCAGACATGTCTGCCTGCATACCAATAGCAAACACTGTCACTCCCCATCTGACTCACAGGCTTTTGATGTTCTATTCACAGAGATAGAGAGAAGGGAGGTGAAGGAGGGGATAGAGGAAGTGTGAGTGCAGCAAAGGGGATAAGGGAGAACATGAAAAAAAGGAACAAATAAATAAAGGACAGAAGGAAAGAATGAAGTTGGCTGAATAAGACAGAGGAGTAAGACTTTCTCTCAGCGAACTGTAGAGCTGCTGCTGAACTTTGCTCATTCCTTTTGCTTTCTCCCTCTCTGTCTCTTTCTCTCTTTCCCCGTTTCCAACAATATCTAGATCACAGAAGTTGGAACAGGTGACACAGAGAAGAAGGAAGAAGAGGACACCGAATGGATCCCTTCCCATAACATCAAGGTACATTATATTTAGAACTGCTATACACTCAGTGAGGTCCAATGCTAGATCATAATGGGCCCCAAAAACAAAGCCAAACCCCTTCATGAATCTGCATAGCTTCTCTTCAAACTGACCTGAGGCTGAACCATTGCAGCAGGTTTGGTCAGGCGCTCAATTAAAAAGCTGCATTTCTTATGTTGGTGCAAACACCAATCCATTTAACTTCAGAAAGACATTTTGAGAAAATAAAACGGATTCAGCCTGATCAGATTGGAGCTGATCAAAGCTCTATCTAATCAAACAGTCCTGAATATGCATGATGTTTTAATATAAGATTTATTTGTAATTGTTTTAAAACATTTGTTGATTCAACTGCATGGGTATTTTGGAAAGTGGTGTTGGTTGGGTTGTGTTCTATTGCATTATACAGAGAGATGTTACTGGTATTTACCCTACACGCGTTGATATCCATGTGGTGGACAACAGCATCACAAACAACATCTAAGTCTAAGTAATAAACAACCAGGAGTGTGATTTTTAATTGGCATTTGATGTTTTCAAATAACGGTGGTGACATACAAACTATCATCTGTGCAAACATGTGCACATACATGTATGTCATTACCGACCACATCTCTTATCTGCCAACGTGCATAAGCCCTGGCAGGCGAAACCAGACACACATACCCTACATGCGCTCACACACATGCACACACAACCTCCTCTGCAAGTTGATAAGTGTGTTAGGAGGCAGGGAGAAATTATTAATTATCAGGCTAATGGGCACCAGGCTGAGTTCTGCTTCATTAAGCTCTAACTGTTTGTGTGTGTGAATGTTTGTGTTTGTGTTTCAGAGGGCGGGGGGACCTCTGAGTAACACACAAAGATAGGTGCACATAACTTTGCATATACCCGTACACAGGGGGTTTGCCAACCCATCGACTGCACATCATTTATTCATTCATGCAAACATGCATAAAAAGACTTGAATATATATGAACATAGAAATATACATACAACATTTTTAAAGTATGCCCAAAATCCATTGGCTTCTTTCCCGAATATGGAGCTGGCTCCGAGCTGACCGCAAATAACCAAAACAATATTTAGCCAGCGCAAAATTAATGCGACACAACAGATTAAGATCTGCCGTTGGCTTATGAAATATTTCGAAAAATCGAAAGTATCAGAAATGTTTTCTTAACTTGGATTACAATAAAACCTTTTGCTTATGAGGCAAGTAAGCTCTTCAATTGAGCAGCCCACAGAACTTCTTGAGACTTTCAATTCCTTTTATTAGAATTGCTTATTACCGTGGCTAAAGCAGAACATATAACATAGAGAAACATAAACAAATGAGCCTTTTGAATATTCAGGGTCCTCAAGAACCTCTCAGTATCAACCACCACCATTTAAACACGCAGAACATCAGTAATGTACAACTTCATGTGCCTATGTACAGTATGTGTGTGTGTGTGTGTGTGTGTGTGTGTGTGTGTGTGTGTGTGTGTGTGTGTGTGTGTGTGTGTGTGTGTGTGTGTCCTGTGTTGAGTGGTGATGCTGTTTGCTCCCACTCTATCCCTTGCAGGGTTGTGCTGGCTACAGTATGATAAGTAAAACCAACGCTGACGTTAATCTGTCTCACTCCCACTAGGAAAGACAGATAAGGGGGAGAGAGGGGAGGGTGAGACAGTAAAGGGAGTCAAAGAGAAAAAGTTACATTGTAATAATTAATTGGATTTAGATATAGCCCTATTTTCAAATTACAATGGAAAAACATTTTTTGTATTTAATTTATTAAAATGTTTTATTAATAACATTTAAAATGTTTGCTTTGTTTGACAGTTCAGTAAGGGAGAAGTGAAATAGAGAAAAGGGGTTGACATGCAAATTGCGACTACATGGTGTAATTCTTAAACCTTTCGGCCAGCAGAGTGCCTGTTTTGTCTGAAAGCGCTCCGTGCAGCAGGACAGCATAAGAGCATAGCATTCAGATGAACAATGTAATGAGCAGTCAAAGGCTGACACTGTTTGTAGACAATTGGTACAAAATAAATAGTGAAGTTCTCAGGTCAAAAAATCTTCTGTCAGTCTACAGGTGTCTGCCAAAAATATTATACACATCTGATGTGTTTGAGAACTGTATTTGAGTCAGTAATAGATGTGTTCCTTGTCTTTTGGTGCATGTTTTGCTTCTGGTCATTGAACTGTACAGATGCTTTTATCCACTTGTCTTTCACATTGTGTTGAATTGTACAACTCAGTTCAAACTGAGAGTTTAGCGTACCAGCTGACATTGAGCTCGTTCTCTATACATGTTGCTGTAATCGTTTTTCCAAATTATTTCTTAAAGTTGAGTTTGGATGTAATGGCCTGAATCAAACTCTCTGCATCAACAGTGTGTGTCTTCATGTGTGTGGGGGAGGGGGGGGCCTGTGGATATGTGTTTGTCCCTATGAATAGAACTGATGGTAACATAAGCAGGGGCCCAGGCTCAGTGGTTTTCCCCATTGATTAGTTGGATGACTAATGTACAATCACACACACACACACACACACACACACACACACACACACACACACACACACACACACACACACACACACACACACACACACACACACACACACACACACACACACACACACACACACACACACACACACACACACACACACACACACACACACACACACACACACACACACACACACACACACACACACTACTGCGCTATTGAGAGTTGGTTAAGACCCCCTAGGAACAAGCAGCCACCACTTTACCCCGAGAGAGAAAAAAGGGTAAAAAAACAAGAGGTATAATAAATCAGATATAGTAAGCATGAAGAGAAAAAAAGGAATACAAAGCTTAACGGGACAGACTCAAATAATATAAGCAATGGCAAAGCCTAACACATGCATTCCTGCACTCCTTTCTGTGTGAATGTGTGTGTGTGTGTGTGTGTGGTTAAGTTTCCCCTGAGAGGTGTCATCTTGCTGTCGATGTGTGTATCTCTGTGTCTGGATGTATGTGTGTGCTAGAATTACCCAGAATGCTATAGCGATTGACTGGCTGGCTAATGGTGGTCTCTGTTTTCCTCTGATGGTCATTGACTATGCTTCTCATCGATACCTATTTTTACAGCTATTTTAGGTGTGTTTTTCAGTGTGTGTGTGTGTGTGTGTGTGTGTGTGTGTGTCTGCTATTTATGAACGTGTGCATGCTTTACTTTATAATTGTCATACATCGTTTTGAGAGGCTTTTTTGCAGTTGAATTTGAACATATCTGCTCAAACTATGTTTATCAATAAATAGGTTTACTAGTTGTCAGAGGTTTTAAGCGACAGTGCTGCTGATTAATTTCCCGCAAAACAAGAATACGATGTGTAAGGTAAATCACATTTTATTTATACTGACTGGGGATGGTTTGAACTAGTCCTTATTCATTAAATATGAAGTATTTGCTAAGTAATGCACCACAGCTTATCTTGTTTAGAAGTTTAACACACTTAATATCATTGGACAATTTAAAAAAATTAATCGTAATGTAATAATTTAAACCAAATCTTTAATAATATTTTAGACCAATTAGATTCATTTAGAGGGCAATGATGAAATACTGTATGTATGTATTATTTCAACTCCTAGCACAGCTTCAAACAATTGTTTCCTCTTATTTCCTCCCATGCTTCCTCTACACTTCTTTTCAATGTGTTCCAGTCTCTTCATTGCCATGGCACTGTTAAGTCTCCTCTCCTCTCCTCGCCTCTCCTCGCCTCTTCCCCCCTTCTGTTTCTTTACCTCTCCTTTCTTTTCTGTTCTTCCTCTCCTCCTACCTTTCTCCCCTCAGTTTGGAAAGGATTTGGTCTCACAGACACTCAGCAAGACTATCACCACTCCACCCAGGAGACCACTCATCTCTCCCCCCTCACCACCACACCCCCCTCCCTCTATCCATCCATCTACCCATCTATCCATCCATCGATTGCCACTATTCCTGGACTGCTGTTATCCCACTCCTGGTCCAGCTCGGGTTTCCCTTTCCTTCCCACCACTCAGCTGTGCGTTTGTGTGTGTGTGTGTGTGTGTGTGGGGGGGGGGGGGGTGTGTGTGTGTGTTAACCTCTGTAATTCTCCCTGTCATTTTGAGTCTAAGATTGAATTAATTATCTGCCCTAGCATGATAATCGCAAAGACATGCACATATACTTTTATTTCACTGTTAATGTCAGAACAAGACAATAATTAACTCAAATCAATACGTGATCACTTTTTATCTACTAAAACCATTGAATGCAGCACTTGAAATGCACACAGACTTACACACAGAGGTACTTTCCTCTAAATGTGACTCAATTCCCTGCTCATTAGTAGCAACAGTGCTCGTCCTGCCCAGTCACCCCTAAATGGCCTAAATGGCCCAAGTATTGATAATCTATAAGAAATGGTCAATTCCATGAGAAAAGCTGACTTAATCAATAGACTGATTACTCCAGTAAGAGGTGAGCTCCTTAGTCATTCATTCATCCATTCATTCACTTTCTTAATACTGTATTGCATTAATATATATACTTTGTACATCTTTGTTATTTCTTGAGACATACAGTATGTGAGAGAAGATGCCAAAAGGGTCCTTGGCTGGAGACTAGGGAACTTGGGGTCAGCAGTCAAGAGTTTCCAGCAGTACACACAAAGGTTTAGTATTCAATTTAAATCCATCTACAAAAGTAGAAAATATGAAAATCCTAGCAGTATCAAACATTGATATTGACCAATCATGAGTGGTGTTTTTATTACAATTGTAAAATGGAAATACTGATGATTGTAAACAGACAGAAAGAGGACTTTTTGATGTCTTATTTAAACAAACTACCCCCCCTGCCTCTCACTCACTATTCTCATATATCAATGAGGACTTTCCTTTATTTGTGAGGTATCAATACAATTAATGACTAGAGGTGCATCCATCACTCCGTACACTTCACAATGAAAGTCTGCTAAACTGTGGAGTAAACAGTGAGCTGTCTGGCAGAGGAGAGGTGGATTGGGCCTGTGTGTGTGTGTGTGTGTGTGTGTGTGTGTGTGTGTGTGTGTGTGTGTGTGTGTGTGTGTGTGTGTGTGTGTGTGTGTGTGTGTGTGTGTGTGTGTGTGTGTGTGTGTGTGTGTGTGTGTGTGTGTGTGTGTGTGTGTGTGTGTGTGTGTGTGTGTGTGTTCATGTGTGTGTGTGTGTGTGTGTGTGTGTGTGTGTGTGTGTGTGTGTGTGTGGACACCAACTGTCATTGCAGGGTTTGATGTCGCTGGGTCTAATTGTCTTTCATGTGAACACAAGAGAGAGGTGTTTGGCAAGCAGAGGGTAAAGAGAGCGAGAGGGAGAGGACACAGGCGAAGGAGAGGGTTCAGAGTATTGTGAGAATGAGGGGAGAAATGTCTCTTTTTCCAGTCATCCTCACTCTTCATCTATCATCCTTCATTAATCTTTTTAAAATTAGCAAGCTACATGCTGTGAGGGATTTTTTTATTCGTTCTGGTTTCACCTCATCCTTCTCTCCTGCCTGTCATCCCAAGTGGGGATAATGGATTTCATTGATGTTCAGGGTTTTTTGTTAAAGGATAATTAAAGTTGAATAACATTTTGCAGTCACCCTAAGATGTACCTGCTTCTTAGTGAAACATGAAATGACACATCCCTAAAGGTTGAGGAACATTATGTGATCTATAAACAGACGCTCTATAGCTTATACAATGTGTGCCTTTGCCTGAATGTTCCTTCACTGTTAGCCTGGCTCTTAACGTGTTCTGCCGCTCACCTCTCTAAGGGTAATGTGTTTTAAAATGCTGGTAACTGTTGTGGGTCTGAGAACTAAGAGTGAGGCCGCTGCATGTGTTTAATGCACACTTTTAACTGGGGTCTTGAATGATAATGGAGAGAGAGACGGAAAGTGAGAAAAAGTCTAGGTGTACGAACTCACTATAGCTTTTCAAGTAGGTGAACATAGCATAAACACTTAGGATTAAGCTGCTTTTGAAAAATCGAAGAAACATGCCAGATGCAGAGAAACACGACTCTCTGAAGCTGATCATACAGTTGAGGTTTAATTAAGATATTGGTAGTTTTTTTAAAGGACATTTGAAAAATTCTGAAAGCAACATTACTGTTGGTGCTAAAAAAACAGTGCCTTGTTTTATAACATAAAGCAATTCAGTTAATATGAATTACTGCAATCTTCTAATAAGCATATGTTTCTGAGAAGGAAATGTGTTGTGATTAATTTCATGGTTATTATTTTTATCCCATATTGTTGTGAATATAGGACAAAAAGCTATATCACTTAGCCGCACCAAGAAAAAGGGCATTACTCTTTTGAATATTCTGTGTCATTGGACCAAGTCCTTTGTTTCTGTATTAGTGTCCATGTCTTTGCTCGAGCAGTAGATTGAATGCACTTCCACATACCTCTATGGAAATGAAGTGACACACACACACACACACACACACACACACACACACACACACACACACACACACACACACACACACACACACACACACACACACACACACACACACACACACACACACACACACACACACACACACACACACACACACACACACACACACACACACACACACACACACACACACACTGTGGGACAATCAGGTCATTCCAAGGTAGAAGGACTTAGATATTGTGAAATATTCATACTTTAGAGGTACTCTGTGTGTGTGTGTGTGTGTGTGTGTGTGTGTGTGTGTGTGTGTGTGTGTGTGTGTGTGTGTGTGTGTGTGTGTGTGTGTGTGTGTGTGTGTGTGTGTGTGTGTGTGTGTGTGTGTGTGTGTGTGTGTGTGTGTGTGTGTGTGTGTTTCAAGCTCATGACTGCTACAAGCAGGTCTCTTTAATTGAGGTCCTGGCGCCTCAAGCGAAATGCTTAAGAGAAAGATAAAAACCTGCACAGTGGTGGGTAAACACACACACTCACACATATACAAACACACGCCGACACAGCAATGTTGACCTTAAAAACTAACTAAATACTAGTTGGTTATCAGGCAGTCGGTGCTGATACAGTATGATGCAGGTTGTTTAAGTTATTAATTCATTCCACATGTATGCCAGGTAGAGGATATATGAAACAGCGTTCGTATGTGGTAAACCCTGCTGTAGATTGACCTTCACTGACTCAAAATGCACCCAGGATCAAGATTCATTTGAATTGGCCTTTCAGCATTTTAGTGAAATGGTTGCATCCTCAAAGACAAGTGTAACAGCCCTGCCTAGCACAAATCAAGTATACTATATCAACAGGCAGTTTATTAGGTCGTTTACACTACAATCACTAATCCCATCAAGTTTCCTCTCTAGCTCTAGCACATACATGTTTGATATGAAACCCCAATTAATAACAATCATGAAAAAAGTGTATATCGACTACTTTAAAGCAGTTATTCTGAAACCAAAGCCAGCCAAAGCAGAAGCAGTGCTGGTTTGACTGAATTTGGAAAGGCAATATATGACACCTACTTGACATTTCGGTTTGATCTTTGCTCTGATTGGACAGCTTACCCCCCTTTGTTATAAAGTTGGACTTGATAAACTAAATCAACTACAGGCCACCGTCTAAGGGTTTATGGGCTGCCAGTGTAGTTGTATTTGGCTATCTACAAATCTTGACAGAGGCCAAACATTACATTTAAAACACTGATAATATTCTCAGCTTTGATGTCATTTATAAGTACTACATTGTTCGGACATTATCCTACCTGTTTTGTTTGGGAGTGTTTGTGATTGTCTTAAAGTAGGTGGTATTTTTCCTTAATCAGAATTTTAGATATGAAGGTTTGCTTTAAGATATTATAACACACAGATGTACCTCAAACACACTCTTGTGATCTTTGGCAAATATCTACCTAAACCTTTAAAAAATATATAAATCTTTTATATTGTCTTTAAAGTGCCCATGTCATGCTTTTCCGGTTATTACCCGTCCCCTTGTTTGGTATGAAGGTTTTTATGCATGTCTGCCGAGTCAAAAACCCTCAAAGTACACCCTGTAGCGAGTAAAACTCTTAACATAGAAAAAAACCTCCTCAAAACGCCTCGTTTGAGATTTCTCATTTTCCAATGTTCTCTTCCTGGGTATCGTGACGTGCCCTAACCCAAATGAACAACAAATGACCGGAATAGAAATAGACCAATCCGCGCAGCACCTCACACCAGTGTTTCCGCCAGACCAGGGCTGAGAGGGCGTCCACCCCGAGATCGGGGGGGGTTACGTTAGTCTTTTTACGTTAGTGATCCGGATCATTTGCCTCGGCTCTCTTAAGGCGCCGGCTCTTCGTGTTACCACAGTTTACCACGGAGCCTCAGTTTCGCTGCAGCGAGGCTCTGGTGCTCGCAGCTCACGCGCGTGCTCCTCTAGCACCGCTCATCGCGTCCAAATCGTGCACGTTCCGTGTTGTCCTGTAGCAGGCACCGCCGATGTCGGAGAAACGATCTTCAATACCTACTCCGAAAAGAATCCCACCAGACTCCTTTGCCCCTCCAACAGAGGGATGTCCTTGTCCTGTTTCCTTTTCGTCATTTCAAGCGATAAAAACTCTCGATCTTCTCTCGAATTATTAATATTTGTGGACGCCCTCGGCTCGCGTTCAGGGCGTCCCGAGCTGAATAAGGAAGTCAAATGACGGCAAGACGCCCCCCTGGCGGAAACGCTGCCTCACACACCAGGATCCCTTGGCGTCACTATCTCGTCTACTACAGGGAGTCCCATTGACTTGCATAGAGCTCCCTGAACGCTGGTAATAGACAAGTTGAGATCGTGGCGAAATTCTCTCCGCAGACCCATTCTCACAGCGTTTATAAACCTGTTTCTTACTCAATATCAAGCCACACTTATTGTTTTTACTTCGGCTGTGAGTGTTTGTGTGTGCTCAGGATGAGTTTCGCTGTGTCGCCAACCCGGAAACCACACCGCCAGCGAGCTCACACAGCAGCGAGCCTCGCAACGACTAATCAGAGCACACTGGGCTCACAGAGAAAGGGGGCAGGAGCTACAACAAGCCGTTTACGACAGAGAGTGAAATTCAGTGAATACATATACTATACAGAGATGCTGTATGAGAAACCAATGTGATTTTGGAAAATTGCACAATTTAAATCTATTCTAGTAGACCTCAACAATGGAATTGTGATCAGTAGAAATGGCCATGACATGGGACCTTTAAAGCGATTTTTTTTTTAGGAGATAACTTTGAATTGCAAAAATATCAAATACACAAGTCAATCTGCAACGGCATACACATGCACTCATTACCATGTGTGCACTGCATGAAGCTAAACACCCACACATTGTATTCTTAGCACTATGCAGATAGAAATTCACCATACTGACCAACCATAACGCGTATAACCTTGCGTATGACCTTAACCCTTAAGAGATCATAAAAGGCCAAAAGATTCTATTCTTTTCTTGAGTCTGAAATACTTAATCCTTCCTCTATCCCCTTCTTTCTTTTTTATCTTTGGTTGTTCACCATCCATGTTCTTTATCGCCTTCACTTAAATGCTGTTGTTTCTCCCTCTGCTTCCTCTTTTCTTTCACTTTATTTTAACTTGTTCCAGCTTCTGTGTGACCAAGTTCCTAATTACTCTTCATCATTCCTCCCGTACTTCTTTGACTTGTATTCGGAAGAGCAGCAAGCATTTGTTGGGCTAATTGAGAGGTATTGTAGTGCTCTGGTTTCAGCAACAAAACCGAGAGACCCAAGGATGGAGAGAAAGAGAGGTGGTCCCCTCCCTCCCCTACTTTCCACCCACCTTCTAATCCCTTAAAAGCACTTACGAGATTGGCGCTGCCCGCCTGCCCGTTGGTTGCCACAGCAGCTGATTGGAGGAATCGGGGCTCCTAATTGGATCATGAGGGTGTGATGCAGGCGACAGCAGCCACATTATGGGAGGCTGACTTTGTGCAGCGTAACCCTGCCAGGATGACCCCTTCCCTGTATATGCTGGTGTGTGTGTGCCTGTGTGCGTTTGTGTTTGTGTGTGTGTGTGCCTGTGTGTGTTTGTGTTTGTGTATGTGTGTGTGAGTGTGTGACTGACCTCAATGTGACTAAGAGCCTCTGCTCATCAAGGCGGCCTGGCTGAGGCTGCAGGAGAGGATAGATTGATTAAGAGAGGATATGAAAGTAGAAGAGAGGAAAAAGAGGAGGAAATTGAGTAAAAATCTAAGCAGAAAAGAGAGGGAAAGTAAAAGAGGTGGAGAACAGATGGAGATAATAGCACAGCATTAAGGGCACTGTACTTCCGTTTTTCCTTTTTTGCAAATTTTCCTTCCTTTCTGACAGTAGGGGGTAAGGTAGGATTGATGACATGACGCAGTGAATTAATCCCCCTGAACTTTGTGCCCGTGCTCTGTATGTGTGTGTGTGAGAGTGTGTGTATTGGTGTCTTTCACTTTGGTGCAAAGTGACTGTGTTGTCCGTTACGGTGTAAATTGATAGCGTCACTGCTCTTTGCCGCATTACGGTGAGCGTGGAGCTGTACATTCAGTTTCCTAACTGCATTCTATATCACACCATCATGCACACCTGATCCCACTGATGGTACACCAGCGAGAGCTATTTCTGAACATTTCACTTGAAACCTTGCTGGTGGCACACACATGCCAGTTTCCTTGTATGTGCATATGTTTAGCACAACTTTACAATTTGAAGAATTGTGTAAGTAGTTAATGTTGCATTACTTGACTAAGTACTGTATTTCTTAGAAGGTTTTGAGTTAAGTTTAATGTTGAAGTTTGAGCTCTGTCGTTCTTTGTAAAGCCAACCACACTTTGAAGTGACACCTTACCCAATTCCCACTGTATAATGTAAACTTTTTACAGTTAAACTTGGGCAATTTACTAATTTCTATAAAAAAACAAACCTTTTACAATTTTATATTTCACAGTCAATTGATTTGAATGGTTCTATGAAAGTGTCATGAGATGTTATTTTATATAAAGGTGGTGTGGAAGTTAAGGCAACAGCAGAGTTTATTTTTTAAATTATTACAAACAAAGTTAAAACTAACAATTTTACTACCATAAGTAAAACAAAAGGAGACTTGATTTTAAACATTTATTGAACCTCATCCTCCTTTATTTGATTGTGTTGGCTGCAATCAGTTTCTAAGCTGGCTGCTTAGAAAATGAACATGAGTAAAGAGAAGGTGTTTTGCAGTCTTGTTAGTTGTCTTTAAATGAAAGTAGTTGGTTTTGAACAAAGCCAAACCTTGACATAGTTCTCCCAACAGTTGACAAAATCTTGTTGCAAATGTTGTCCTCCTTATGGACTGGTGTGTCGCTACATTGTGTGTCTTTTCTGTCAGTATGGTAGTCGTAGAGCAACAGGGGATGCCCCAGTAAATGACTGTGTGTTTGTTCAAGTGAGTGTGGATTTTTGAGTGTGTCTGATCATGTTGGAAGTATGTGCATATGTGCGCAATTATTTGTGTGTGTGTGAGCATACGATTTGGGTTCTGTGTGTGTGTGTGTGTGTGTGTGTGTGTGTGTGTGTGTGTGTGTGTGTGTGTGTGTGTGTGTGTGTGTGTGTGTGTGTGTGTGTGTGTGTGTGTGTGTGTGTGTGTGTGTGTGTGTGTGTGTGTGTGTGTGTGTGTGTGTGTGTGTGTGTGTGTGTGAAGTGCGACAGTACAGCAGGGGCGTCTGATCCCTCCACCTTTTAAGAACATCAGAGGGTGTGAAAAGCACTGATTGCCCTAACCGCTCTCATTGGGACTCAAACCCCCGGCTTAGTTGTGCTTGAGCGAGTTTGGAGAGACAAGAGAGGGAGAGAGTAGCGTGTGTTTGTGTGTGTGTGGCAGAGAGGGAATGGGGAACATGGGAGAGACAGGGGGGACATTAGAGAGAGAGGATGGGAGTGAATTAGTTTGGAAGTGATGGAGGAGGAGAGAGGAAATCCGGCTAAGCTAGGGCACGAGTGAGAACACAAGCAAAGGAGGAGAGGGAGAAGGCTGAAAGAAGGGAGGGTGCATGTAAGTTAGGGAAGTCATGAGCAGGACATGTCCAGAGAGACAGAAGATGGAAACAAGTCAAGATTTTATTGTTTGTTACCTCTTCCTAAAAACTTGACAATTTATGTTCAAGATGCTTATTAATATCACCTACGTTCAAACTCACTTTTGGTTAGGAAAAAGAAAGAAAAAAAAACATTCCACATTTTGAAAGGTGTATGGATTCATACAGCAGAGGGCCAGAAAAACAGCCGGACAATAACGCTGCATGTGTAGTTTAACCTCACAGTAACAATTTGCAGTTTTTAAATATTGATTTGATGACCAAGGTCAAGTCCCCAGAATCAAAAGCCTGGTTATTCCCCTGAAGCGCCCAGGATGTTTGCTTTTTCCTGAAACTGTGCTTTGTTGACTTTATTGAGGCTGTTGAGGTGAATATTCTAGAATCTTCTACATTAACTAAAACAATAAAATAATGTTTAAATGGAAAAATAAATCACAGTAAAAATAAAGTAGTATTGAGAATGAAAACTCTAGTTTTTTTCTGTGGTTTGAAAAAGGACAATTAACATGTGAGAGATTGAACATACAGCATGTTGTTCTGGTTTCTTTTTAAGGTCTTGTCAGGTCACTGACCCTGTTTGACAGAGATTCAAGGTCTACCCTTGACATGTTGATTTAGTGATAGTCATACAATCTACTTCCGTTTTTCTCTCTTGTTTTCCTCCGTATTGAAGAAGGAGCTCTGAACTTTAGATTTCCTCTTGTATGTAGCGTATGAAAGAGTGTGTGTAGTTGTGCTCAATGTCATCTAGGGGTTAAAGGCAGTGTTGACTGTGTAGAGCGGAGTAAAGCACAAGACCTGCCAGCTGATATGCACGGACATTCAACACATTAAGCTCTACACACTATCTACACGTGGTTAAAGTGCTGTTTAGTCTCCTATGCCAGCTGCTTAAAGATACAAGCAACAACCCTTTACCCTAACTCGAATGTCTTTTTCTGTGACCTTCACAAGTAAAGCATGCAAGAGAGGGAATGAGAAAAATACAAATATATAACAACGGAAGGAAAAGCATGCACTACAGTGTGCTATCATTTATTAATGTAACGAGGACACATCGCGATACATGTGGTTACCAATAAAACAGCATTTGAATTTTTTTTCCTTTTTTTATTTACAATCACCCCACTAATAATTTGAGGGAAAGTTTTCTTGTAAATATCTGAAAGACATCCAAGACATCAGTCAATAAAGATGAGGACAAGAGGAAGGTATGGAAAAGAGCAAACAAACAGGATGAAGCATTTAAGGAAACATCAGAAAAACTTAGTTTTAATTTCAGAATTGAAGATTATATATTAATGAAGGCTAAATATGTGCTGCATATCTTATAAACCCCAGAATACCTTTTAAGGATGAAGATTATTAGGTAGATTTGAGAACTTAGAAGTCCAAAAAAACTAACTGTAAAAACATTGCTCTTTCTCTTTGTCTCTCTCTGTTTTAACACACACACACACACACACACACACACACACACACACACGCACGCACGCACGCGCGCGCGCGCGCTGCGCGCTGCGTGCGCACACACACACACACACACACACACACACACACACACACACACACACACACACACACACACACACACACACACACACACACACACACACACACACACACACACACACACACACACACACACATACACAGTTCTTACAAAAACCCACAATGCAAGGCCCAGTCGATTTCTACAGGGCAATGAGGTCTTGAGGTCAGATATCCAGGGGTAACCAGAGGCCTGACCCCCTGGTTTGTTTGGGGGTTCTGGGGCACACACACACACACACACACACACACACACACACACACACACACACACACACATTAATGCTTACCTATTATGTTAAACTCAGGAAACATCTTTCTAAAATCTCTATGAAATACAAAATGGTGATAGGTGATATGAAACTTTAATACGTAAAAATAAAATCAAAAGAACAGCAGCATTTGGGCTTATATGGCCCAAAATAAAAAAAAACACATACACACACATGCACACTTACTCATACATCAGGGTGAGGGTCAGGTGTGGGGTTAGGCTGCGAGGGTCTCTAATAGGTTCCCCTGACACATGAGGTGTCAACACCGGAGACAGAGATGTCATCACAAACACACATTGGCAGACACAACACACTCATACTCCTGCACACACACAAGAGGCCGAAAAAATAACACAACACAGTTTGTGTCCAGATATAATGTGGCACAAAAGCATTGTATTACTTTTTAAAGATGACTTACTACACATATAAACACAAGTTAGATATGTTTTGCACCCTGTCCGTTTCACCCTTTAAACACAACAGGGCACCTCATTGTTTTGCAAGCGTTGCGCCTGAATGTGTATGCGTTACTTAGCATTTTAAAATGCGTATGTTTTTAATATGTGTAGTAAGGGAGAATGTAAGAGAGTTCTCATTCATAACACTCCGTTCGATGTCTCACTATGGGATGCGCCTCATCGCGGAGCAAACAGAAGCATTAATCTCATTACGCCAATCCTGATTGGCTGGTGATCTTGACGTCAGCGTCAGGGAATCCACCCCCTATAAGTAGCTTGCGCTACGCCGCATGCGTCATTCAAACACCTCTTCTCGCTTCAGAGCACATCTCGAAAAAGATCAGTAGCTAGCTAGCTTAACGGTCCACAGACTGATTTACGAAGCTAACCTTCGGTCGACGGGCGCTCGCCGGCTACTTCTATATATACTTCTGCAAGAAGACTGTTAATACCAACACACCAGTTAGTATTGCAAATCGACCTCGCCGTTTTCTCCTCGGGAATAAAGGTAAGGTTTTGATTTTTTCAAGCTAGCAACACACGTGTTGCTAGCTTGTCTTCCCTCACTACCGACACCACGGTAGCGAGGACGTTTTTTCTTTTTCTCTCTCACACCAGAGGAGGGGAAGATAAAAAGGGTATTAACACACCAGTTAATATTCTTTGAGAATAAAATTCTACACCGTCGTTTTTTCTCCGGATTAACGACAGTTGGGGAAGTATTTTTTCTCAGCAACGTACCTGTTACGAGCGGGTCCTCTCCACGCCGTCACCACGGCGACCGAGATGGACGCTTCTCTCCCTCACACCAGAGGAGTCAGGGACTCGGAGGCTCGGCTCTGTGGCTGCGGGTTGAAGATATCAGGCACAGACTCACACCAGGTCTGCTCGTCCTGTCTCGGGCTGGAACACGCCCAGGAGGCTATCGACAACCCCGGCTCGTGCGGACATTGTGCCCGCTTCACCATCAAGAGCCTCCGCCGACGGCTAGCACGCCAAGCTAGCTTGTCGGGTCAGGACTCCCTCATGTCCTCTGATTTACCGGACGGAAATCAGGACACGGGGGCGTCCACCACAGAGATGGAGCCCCGCACTGTGTCGGTCTGGGGCTCATCAGTAGTGGCAGCTGCAGAACCGGAGTCCCGCGCCGTGTCAGGCTGGGACTCGGTGGCAGCGAGGGACGTGCGAGCGGAGCCCCGCGCTGTGTCAAGCTGGGGCTCCCAACTGGACCTCACCATGGTCTCGCCCGCGGATGATGTCCCGGAGTTGGATTACATGGAGGACGAAGAGGATGAAACCTCTGGATTCCTCCTGTCCGACTCTGATGAGCAAGACGATGATGTCTTCGTGTCATCAGCTCAGGCTGCAAAGCCGGGAGCGATGGCTGCTCTCCCGGGCGATAGCACACCAGCTTTGCCCTGTCTGAGTATAGACCTGCAGGCCGTGTGTCAGCGTGCCGCAGCCAGCCTAGACATCCCATGGCCCGAAATGGCCAAGGAGACCTACAGGTCCCGTTACGAGGGGAAAAATTTGCCCCAAGCAACGAGGACAAAGAGGCAACTCCTGCCGGTCTTCCCGGAGATGTTGGATGAGGTGTCGATCTCGTGGAGAGACCGGCCCTTCAGCAACAAGGCCCCAATCCAGGGTGCCTCCTCCCCTAGACTGCGACGGTATGGAGAGGCTCGGCCTGCTCCGCATACCGCCGATGGAACCGCTGGTGGCAGCTCACCTCCTCCCGAGGATGGCGACTACACCGAGCAGGAACCCCACGCTGCCGGCAAAGGCGGACCGGTTCCAGTCAACCATGACTGAACGGTCCTACAGAGCCGCAGCATTGTCTGCCAGGGCTTTGAACATTTCCTCGCTGCTAACCGCTTACCAAGCGGAGCTCTGCGAGGATCTATCGAGTAATCCTGGACCGGCAGTACTGGACGAGATAGCCGCGATCACGGACATCTGTCTCCGCGTTCAACGCTGCGCCGTCCAGGCCACGGGAAAGGCAATGGGAATTATGGTGGTGCAGGAAAGAGCTAGATGGCTCAACCTCACCAACCTCCCAAAACCGGGAAAGAGAGGATGTGCTGGACATGCCCATCGTTCCCGAGGGGATTTTCGGATCTGCGCTCGCTTCTATGCAGAAGAGATGCGAGTCCAAGAAGAAGGAAGACGAGGCCCTCCACCTCTGTCTTCCTCGATGGGTCGAGCCGCTGCCTTCACAGCGGCAGTCCCTCGCCCAAGCTACCTCAGCTGCTCGGTTTAAAGTACCGAAACAGCAGAGGTCACGGCCCGCCCCGAGTCCCCAGCCCAGGCAGGAGACGAGGGCGAATTGGCCCAGAAAGTCTCCGGTTCCGGCTGCAGCCCAGGCGCAGCCAACCCGGAATTTCGGCCAGCAGGCGAGGAAGAAGAAGCTGGCGGCCTGACAGCCTCCTCTTCTTCCCTCGGTGACGGAGCTGGAAGGTTCCCCAGCTCCAGATGTGTTCCCGCTGCCTCGAGAGATGCCTCAAAGCCATCCTCAAGTGCACCAAAACACATGTCACAATATTGCTCTGTTTTCTCGGATAAAGCATTTTCCGCTGACGCATCCAGGCCTCAGGCTGAGGGCGCAGCTCAGAAAAATGAAAGAGAAAACAATAAAACCAATAAACAGCCCCACATTTGTTCCCCTTTTGAGAGCAGCTACGGCCTCTCTCAAAAGGCGGATGATGAACGGGTCTGTGAAGGCACCGCCGCCACGCGCATGCGCAGTAACGACTGGGGCTGTGAGGCTACCACCGTCACGTGCAGGCACAGTGCCGGCTGGGGTTGTGAAGGCACCTCCGTCACGCGCATGCGCAGTGTCGGTGGGGACTGTCAAATCGGGGTACCACCGTGTTCAGACACTAGAGGGCCCCATAACACAACAAATAGAGACTCAGAGGGCAAAAGACGTGACATCTCCGCTGGCTCTAAGGAGCGAACAGTGGAAGATGCTCACAACGTCTGCTTGGGTGTTCAAGACAGTTACACGGGGTTACAGACTCCAATTCGCTGTCACCCCCCCTTGCTTCTCGGGCGTTCTGTATTCACAGGCCCGAGGGGAGTCAGCCCACATTATAGAAAGAGAGATTCTCTCACTTCTAGAAAAGGAGGCTATATCTATAATACCCGCCGAGCAGAGTCAGAGCGGCTTTTATTCCAAGTATTTCCTCGTTCCCAAACGGGGAGGGAACGGAATTCGGCCAATACTAGATTTGAGGGCTCTGAACAATATCTAAGAAGATACAAATTCAGAATGCTCACTCACACATCTCTGCTGCGTCTCGTGCGACAAAACGACTGGTTTACATCAGTCAACCTGAAAGATGCGTATTTCCACATCCCAGTATATTACCCACACAGGAAATATCTGAGGTTCGCATTTCAGGGGATCTGTTACGAATACAGAGTACTTCCCTTCGGTCTGTCTCTCAGTCCAAGAGTGTTTGTACGATGTACGGAAGCCGCGATAGCCCGTTAAGACAACAGGGTATTCGCCTGGCAACCTACCTAGACGACTGGCTGCTTCTCGCACAGTCGGAACAGGAGACTATTACGCAGACAAATGTCCTCGTAAAGCAACTGCTCAACCTGGGTTTCATAATAAACACAGAAAAGAGCATGTTGTGCCCGGCACAGACTGTACTCTTCCTGGGTTTACACCTGAACTCGGTGCCCAGCCCGCCTGTCAGCGGAAAGAGTGAAAGCTTTCAGAGCTTGCCTCGCTCATTTCCAGCTGCGCAAACATGTTCTTTTCAGATCATGCCTGCGGTTACTGGGGCTCATGGCGTCAGCCATCCTGGTTGTACGGCTGGGACGGTTACACATGAGGGAGTTTCAGCGCTGGGTAGCCGCTCTAAAACTAAACCCCGCGCGTCATGGAGCACGGAGAGTGATGGTTACTGTGAAATGCGTAATGGCACTGCGCCACTGGCTGCACCCGACTTTTCTGGTACGGGGCGTGCCTATGGGTGCTGTCCTTTCACGGAAGGTGGTCACCACAGACGCATGTCTGACAGGCTGGGGAGGTATTTACGAAGGTCGTCCGGTGAGGGGTCTCTGGAGCAGAGACCTCCAGCGGTCGCACATAAATTACCTGGAGCTTTTAGCGGTGTTCCTCACCCTAAAACGCTTTCTGCCTTTTCTCAGAGGACACCATGTCCTTGTGAGGACGGACAATACGACCACAATATCGTATATAAACCGACAAGGGGGTTTGCGCTCTCTCCAGTTACACATGCTGGCACGCAAACTGATCTTGTGGAGCTGCGGCCGTCTCCTCTCTCTGAGAGCGACGCACGTACCGGGTGTGATGAACCTCGGTGCAGACCTGCTGTCCAGAGGTGTACCACTATATGCAGACTGGACTCTACATCCAATGATTGTGAGCCAGCTGTGGGTGCGTTACGGCCGAGCCGCGGTAGATCTGTTCGCATCAAAAGAAAATGCTCACTGTCAGCTTTTCTTTTCAATGCGCGATCAAAACGCACCATTAGGCGTGGACGCGCTCGCGCACATTTGGCCTCCGGTCCTCCTGCTTCCTCCACTAGGTCTCTTTATGACTGTAAGTGGAGGGTGTTTGAGGACTAGTGCCTTCAAAAAGGGCACACCTCTTTTCAATGCCCTGTGGGAGTGATTTTATCATTTCTACAGGACCTAATTGATCAACACAGAGCTTTCTCCACGATCGAAGTCTACCTGGCTGCTATTGCTGCATGCCATGTGGGTTTTGAGGGTAAGACGGCTGGCCAGCATCCTCTGGTCTGCCGTTTTATGAAGGGAGCTTGCAGGCTCCTTCCTGTTTCCAGGTCACTGGTGCCCTTATGGGACTTGACAGTGGTTTTAGATGGGCTCACTCGAGCCCCATTTGAACCCCTGGAAGAAGCTGACATGAAGCACCTGTCACTCAAGACAGTGCTGTTACTGACCCTGGCATCCGCCAAGCGAGTCAGTGACATTCATGCGCTATCTGTACATCCTTCATGCACTCAGTTCGCCCGAGGGTTAACGAGAGTGTTGCTGAAGCCCAACCCTGCCTTTATACCTAAGGTGGTTGGTTCATGTACCCCCTTTGACATTGAGGTATTTCCTCCGCCGCTGTGTCCCTCCGGGGAACAGCAGCCGAATTTGCTATGTCCAGTCCGTGCTTTACGCACTTATATGGACAGATCAAAAGAGTTTCGTCATAATGACCAACTCTTTGTGTCCTGGGCTAACCCTCAGAAGGGCAAGCCTGTTACTAAGCAACGGCTCTCTCACTGGATTGTGGAGGCAATTGCTTTGGCTTACACGAGTCAGGGTCTGCAGGCACCTTCGGGTTTGCGTGCTCATTCGACTCGTGGTCTGGCTACATCCTGGGCTTTGTTCAAGGGTGTTTCCATCCAAGACATTTGTGCAGCAGCGAGCTGGTCCTCGCCGCTCACTTTTGTCCGCTTTTACAGATTAGACGTCTTTGCTCCCAGTGTGGCCCATGCAGTGCTGGGCCCCCTGCTGAGTTAGAGCTCTAACTGTTAAGTTCTGGTTGGTCTTGGTGACTTTTGAGATAAGCTCGTCTGGCAATTCGGGAGCTACAATATCCCATAGTGAGACATCGAACGGAGTGTTATGAATGAGAACTATAGGTTACTTACGTAACCCCAGTTCTCAGAGTAACATGAAGTGAGATGTCTCACCAGACGGCCCTCCTTGCTATGGTGAAGCGAGAAGAGGTGCTTATTTTGAATGACGCATGCGGCGTAGCGCAAGCTACTTATAGGGGGTGGATTCCCTGACGCTGACGTCAAGATCACCAGCCAATCAGGATTGGCGTAATGAGATTAATGCTTCTGTTTGCTCCGCGATGAGGCGCATCCCATAGTGAGACATCTCACTTCATGTTACTCTGAGAACTGGGGTTACGTAAGTAACCTATAGTTTATTTGAGATGTCCAAATGTTATGTGTTTTTCCACGTGTGTGTGTGTGTGTGTGTGTGTGTGTGTGTGTGTGTGTGTGTGTGTGTGTGTGTGTGTGTGTGTGTGTGTGTGTGTGTGTGTGTGTGTGTGTGTGTGTGTGTGTGTGTGTGTGTGTGTGTGTGTGTGTGTGTGTGTGTGTGTGTGTGTGTGTGTGTGTGTGTGTGTGTGTGTGTGTGTGTGTGTGTGTGTGTGTGTGTGTGTGTGTGTGTGGGCCCATTTTCGTCTGTGCACATGTGTGTCGTTATGGATTGCCACGTTGTGGACTTGACAGGATCATAATTACAAGCAGTGATGAAATCTACCAAGTCTTTTCTCTGTGTGTGTGTGTAATATTTGTCATCCGTGGCAGCACGCTCCCTGTTAGCACACAGTAACCATGATCATACCTCCATCTTCCACTAATAGGACCACGACAGACTGACAGAGAGCAAAGGAAGACAGATAGATGGAAAGGAAGATAAAAAGGTAGACGGACAGATGTAAGAATGTATAAACTCAGCAGCTACATCCTGAAAAAATTACAGAGGAACTCTTTCTCTGTAGTTGGCCTTCCTCTGATAATGTATTGCGGTGAGTGAGTGAGATGTCTTGAGAGTGTGTCAGACACGCACCCGTTCACCACATAAAGGCCTTTTCTCTCCCTTCATTGGTTTGTGATCCAACCCTACCTGCCACTGTAGTCAAATCAGAGAGAGAGAGAGAGACGAAGAGGAGGATGGAGAGAAAGGGAGGAGGGTCTGGAGGGGTGAGGAGGGGGTGGAGGGTGGAGAGGCTGAGTAGAGAAGAAGATGGGGAAAAGATGAGAGGAGTCAACAGAGGGGGTGAGTGAGGGAAAGAGAGGGAGAGACGGGAGGCGCTCAATTTGCCATCACGGGTGCAACGGGGCAGAAAGTATCCAAGAAAGAGGATGGTGGTGTGTGTGTGTGTGTGTGTGTGAGAGAGAGAGACAGTGAGTGAATGTTTATGCATTTATGTGTGTGTGTGTGTGTGTGTGTGTGTGTGTGTGTGTGTGTGTGTGTGTGTGTGTGTGTGTGTGTGTGTGTGTGTGTGTGTGTGTGTGTGTGTGTGTGTGTGTGTGTGTGTGTGTGTGTGAGTGTGAGTGTCTAACAAGGGAGAAAAGACAACTCATTTGAATGTCAGCTACGAGGAATCGTGGCGTGCAGGGAGGGAGGGATGAGGCGAGGAGGGATGAGAAGAATGAATATGGATTACTGGGATGAAGATTCTATTATTTTCTGCCCGTTTCTCTGATCTCTTTGTCGCAATGCTATAGGCCTCTGTATGTGTGCGAGTGTGTGTGTGTGTGTGTGTGTGTGTGTGTGTGTGTGTGTGTGTGTATGTTAAAGTATGATGGAGAAAGTTGGGGTCTGTGACAGAGAGAACGTGTTTGCTTATGTGATGTCTCTATGTGTTTGAAAGTGTTCGTTTGACAACATGTGCACGGCCAAAATTCATTTCAGAAGAATAAGAATGAGTGTGTGTGTGTGTGTGTGTGCGTGTGCGTGTGCGTGTGTATGTGTGTATGTGTGTCTGTGTGTCTGTGTGTCTGTGTGTGTGTGTGTGTGTGTGTGTGTGTGTGTGTGTGTGTGTGTGTGTGTGTGTGTGCGTGCTTGCATGTGTGTGAGAGAGAGCTCTTAAGTTTGGATGAATAATAGACTGGAAACCATGAAGTGAAGTGTAAGCTTTTTCTAGCTTTGTGAAACCACAGCGGCCTTTTGCTACGTTTGCCTCTCAACATATACACACATCATTTACATACTAACACGCCCCTCATGTACTCTGCAGCCCCTAACTCAGCCAACCATTGATTTTCTAATAAAAAACTAAGGTAGTTCATTATTCTCATTAATTATTGTGTAAAAAGTCTCTCTGTATGAATGCAGCGAAACAAAACATATTTTACACTTTTTCATATTTTCAGATTAAGTTGTTTTGATTTTGTAATGAACAAATGACTGAGTATTGACTCAATGCACCAATAGGCAAAACTATTTAGTTTTACAAACGCAAAAGAGTTTAAGAGTGGTTTTACAGACGGAAATAAAGTGAACAAAATTCAGTATGCTGCACATCTTAATTTCTATCGTTCTCTATCTTTTGGTCTCTTCCTTTTTATGGTTCACCATATTATTTTTGTCCTTAACCTCCCTCCTCACCACCCTTTTCTTTCCTCTGATGCGTATTGCCCCTCCTCCCCCGCGCTCTACACATTATCAATCTCTTTCTTTCTGTCTCTTGTTCTCTCTTTCTCTCTCCGGTTGAGTTGTGAGCAGACAGAGGGAGAAAGAGAGAGAGAGAGAGAGAGTGAGAGAGAGAGAGAGAGAGATGTGAGTCTCGGCCAATTTGTCCTGACACATAGAGATGCTCAGGTGGGAGAGAGGTGTCAAACAACTGAGAGCGAGCGAGAGACGGGTTTGTAAGAAGGGGGAGACAGAGGAAATAAGAAAGAGAAAAGAGAAGAACAGGAGAGTGAAGAAGGAGGTAGAGGAGGCTGAGAAAAAAGTGTATATATATATATATATATATATATTACACCATAAAGCAGATGTTTATGTTAAAATGTTGGACCTGATGAAAATAGAAATCCACTTTACGTAAAATATAGTAACAGATATATTTAGACCCAATATACATACAAATAGATATACAATATACAAATAGAGAGAAAAAAAATGTAAAATCTGTTTTTATTTTGCAATGTTTTCTAAGCACCATGTGATAGTGATTGTAAGCTACATGGAGCCACTTATTTATTTCACATATCGACAGAGTCAAGTCAGGTCAGGGGAGTTTCCCTTATTTTGCTTAAATGGCTAGAATCTGTTAAGCATGTGTGTTTTACATAATATCTAATGCCATCCAATAGTCAATGCTACTGCAGGGCAAATGCATGAAAGGTTGAGAATGAAGAGGGATGAGAGAAGAACAGTTTTTCTATATCACTCTGGAGAAAGAGAGGGGGTGGGGGGGCAGCAATGGTTCCAGGGGCGTCCCCCTGTGATAGTGCCATGTTCCCCTTGTGTCGCAACAAGAGAGAGAGTGGGATCGACAGAGAGAGAGATATCTAATCTTAGAGGGTAAGGGAGCGTGGTCTCCCCAGGGCTTGTCGTGCTCAGCACCTTGTTAACCAGACATCTCTCTTTCCATCTCCATTTCCATCTCTCTTTCCACCTTGCGTTCTCTCTCTCCCTCCCTCTGTCACTGGTTTGCTCATTCTCTCTCTCTCTCTCTCTCTCTACATATCTTTCCAGCCCTCTGTCCCTGTTTTGTTAGACAGTTAGGAAGAATAAGATAATTTGCCACATTTGTAATTCTCACTTTTAAGCTCCTTACATATTTTTAAATTTCAATTGCTGTTACTTATCTATCTATCCGTCTATCTATTTAGTTTTTTGACTGCATGTTACAGAAGTGAGCTCACAAGTGAATGTGCTTGTGTGTGTGTGTGTGTGTGTGTGTGTGTGTGTGTGTGTGTGTGTGTGTGTGTGTGTGTGTGTGTGTGTGTGTGTGTGTGTGTGTGTGTGTGTGTGTGTGTGTGTGTGTGTGTGTGTGTAGGGGGGTGTTTTCCTGTTGTCAGTGGATTGTCAGGTTAAGGAAACTCCTGTCTCTGGTTAATGGAACATCAGCCAAGGTTAATACAGACTGGCAGCTAAAGTCCAAGCACAGACAAAAACAAACACACACACACACACACACACACACACACACACACCCACACTCAGACTCAAACATACACAACGCAGGATAGTTGCCAGTCTCAAAATTGTTGGTGGAAGTCCAATTGTCCCATTTATACAGCCATAATAATACAAATAAACGTAGTTTAGATTGTGTTGGATTAGTTTTTTATCGCCAAAGTAGGCACACAAGGCGCATTTGCAGATAAATGCTACCACAGTAAACAGAATAAAGTACGAGGACTTTGTGGACTCAGGTGTATGCTTTGCAATGTAAAGTGCATAATCTGGAAGAGGAGGGGCGGTACAGTTATGTACGATGCCCCTACAATCTTTTTCTGAGAAACTTTTTTGTGTTTGTGCCACTGCCAAGGAATAATTCATTCATAACAAAAAAGTTGATTAATGACGTCCAATGGGTCCGGCTCATGAACAATTGGTGACAAGTTTGAGGCTAAGGCATCAGTGAGGGACTACAGGATATTATGCTGCTTAGTGCTGAGCTTTGAGCTTTCAGGATGCTGTAAAACAATGTGAGAAGCACTTTCTACTCGTTCAGACACTGCCGTAATGAGAAAATACTCTTAATCCAGCTCACACATACACACACACCGACACGTGCAGAGGCGTATTTCTGCTGCCGAGTGGTTTCTTGGTGAAAGCATATTGCGAGAGAAGCAGTTTAAGGAGTGGCAATTATAGTTTTGGACAACGTCATTGATTTAAACTCCTGATTAGAGGAAAGGTGACAGAGGTGGTACACACAATGGTGAGTGTAGGGGTGGGGTGAGGATGGGGGAACGGCACACAATCATGCTTGTTCCCACACAAACACACATACACAACATACACACAAACACACACACACAACATACACACACACACACACACACACACAACACACACACACACACACACACACACACACACACACACACACACACACACACACACACACACACACAGCCGTAGTCTCACCGTCAGTCATGGGAATGTCTCAGAATGGCAAGGGTCCCCCTCATTCCTTCTTTCATGTGTCTCTCTCTCTCCTGCTCTTTCTCTCTCCTTTTCTCGACACACCTGACTGAAATATTGATGTCTCCCAAGCGCTGCTGTTCATGCCTAAGTGGTTGTTTTTGTTTCAAAGAAAGGGTGACAGATTTAAACACACACACACACACACACACACACACACACACACACACACACACACAGAGAGAACTCTGTGAGTTCCTTGATTGCATTATGCTTCTTTACGGGTTTCACACACCTAAATGGTTCTCTTTGAATATCATACTTCATGAAAACAGCAGATGACTGACCAAAAGACCTTTCCCTTTGTAGTCTAAGTGTTTCTCTTCATGTCTAGTTTCACAGTTAATAACTATCAGCAGATGATAAAGCAAAGTTCAGTGAAAGCCTTTTAGTTTGAGGCATGACATTTAAAATCTTTCATCCATGAATGTGGACATCAATCAATTCTCTAATGGTTTCATTTTCAATAAAGACAGACAAAGGTCTAGTTTTGAAGCTAACTTGTTATTCCATTGTTGTGTCATTTCAGCAGATGAAGTTAAACTACTTTCAAGATGCCTTTCAACCTACACTGCAAGTAAGGCAAGTCAATTGACTTGACCCAAATGTGATTTGACTTCACCCAAATGTTGCCTGGTATCAGACAGAATTGCGAACTCAATACAACCAGTTTTAATCTTCAGTATGGCATAGCTGCCACTTTTTCATGGGCATCTGCCATTAAAAACATCCTGTTGTTGCTGGGGTTTGAAGAGTACACTGGAGACAACACAAACTACGGTTTAAGTCAATATTGAGAAGACATGCCATCTATGTAAAATATACAGTATGTTAATCAAGGGGGTCATATTACATTTGAATATATTATTCAGCTGCCAAACACAAAAGAGAGGCCATTAATTGCACAGTTCCATCACCAGTTGATGGTGGGTGATATTAACCATATATACCTTTGCTTAATCGGTATCATCACAGGGCCATAAGATCCTGTCACCTGTCAGGACAGCATAAAACATTTTATTTACTACATACGTTTGTTTTAAGTGTTGAAAAGAACAACCAATACTGTTTGCTCTCTGGTGAGGACAGTGTTATTTTGTTCGCTTGATTGTTTCCATAGGGAGCCCCTTTCCAAAATATTAACATGTAGAGTTATAGTGTACCAGAATGTTAACATGGTGAGTTTTATTATATTTGAATTTCACTTTAGTCCCAGCGGCATTTACTCTGTGCACGGCACGGCAGGAAAACACATGCATGTGTACACACACACTCACTCAGAGAACCTGTTCTGTTCTGCCTCTGTGTTACCGTTTAGCATATCCTATTAATATTAGATGAGAATCATTTGTATCTGAGCGCACCATTGACCTTAGTCTGCGAAGGCATGTAGAGTACATGTGTATGTGTGTCTGCACACTCAAGCCCCGCTCTCAGAAATTGTAATAGCGGATGTAACTGTGTAAGCAGGAAAAATCCCTTTGATTGCTGCAGTTTCTGCAAACTGTGATCATAACATCAATTCCTAGTTTTTAAACAAACCAAATCCTAATGGTGGTGACATGTACAAGTATATTAGGGAATTAAGATACATATTTTAGTTCTCCTTTAGTTGTGTGAAAGAATCCTGTTCATTAATAAAACACAACAAAATAATTTGTTTGTGTTTTTGTTGACTGGGGTGATTAAGGAGACAACTTGAGAGCTTGATGATGTGGTGTTGTGTGATGTCTAATAACTGGAAGTGAACACACACTGAATCCGGTTGTAGCTTGGCTGGCTGGTAAACATATCACATGAGGACCTTCCTGCATCGTACAGGCAACCATACTGCTGGTGTGGGGCCTCTTGCACTTGGCTTATCTGGTTGCTTGTGTGAAAAAAGGATTTTAAGCAATTTGTACAATTTATTGTTGCACACTAGATAAAAATGTCTGCTGAATGCTTGGTAGTAAATGGAATTACCAGGTTAAACCAGAATATACACTTTCTGTCTGGAACCACTTTCATTGAGAGCCTGATGAAGCCTGTGATATCTGCTGTGTTACGAGATTCATTTAGGTTGTAGTGTGTTAACCGCCGTGAGTGAGTGTGTGTGTGTGTGTGTGTGTGTGTGTGTGTGTGTGTGTGTGTGTGTGTGTGTGTGTGTGTGTGTGTGTGTGTGTGTGTGTGTGTGTGTTTGTGTGGTATGTGTGTGTGCATTCCTGTGTATTCAGGCAAAGCTGGGGTCTACAAGCTGATGTCAGATTATAATTGAGTCACTCTCAGTTCGAATGCATCTCCATTAGCTCTCCCTATCAGTGTGAGCTCACTCTGAGCCTGCACAAGAGATCCATAGCCTCTAATCCACCCAGTGTTGCCAATTCTTAAGGATTGGCAGGGTGACTCACAGCACTACTGCTCAACTGTGAGACTTTTATTGTTTTAAACATGTTGGTTTGCAATACAGGTACAGTAGTCAAATAAGAATATGCTGTGTTTTGTTCCCTGTGTTAAAGGTCCCATGACATCGGCATTTCTACTGATCATAATTCCATTGTTGAGGTCTACTAGAATAGATTTACATTGTGCGATTTTCCAAACTCACATTAATTTTCTCATACAGCATCTCTGTAGAGTATGTGTATTCACTGAATTTCACTCTGTCTTAAACGCCTTATTGGAGCTCCCGCCTCCCTGTGAGCCCAGTGTGCTCTGATTGGTCAGCTCGCTGCTGCGAGGAGCTGACAGTGTAAGCTGGCTTACTGGTGTGGTTTCCTGCTTGCTGCGAGACAGCGAGACATCGCAAATGGACGCGGGAAGGGGGGGGGGGTGGGGTGCTGAGGGGGCTCCACTAGCACCTGCATCCCCCCCGCACCCCTAAACGTGGCACACCCAGTGTGAGCGCGCCACAGTTTCGCTGCGCTGCGAGGCTCCACTAGCACCCCCCCCCCTCACATTTTTGCCGCTAAAAGAGTGTGTGTGTGTGTGTGTGTGTGTGTGTGTGTGTGTGTGTGTGTGTGTGTGTGTGTGTGTGTGTGTGTGTGTGTGTGTGTGTGTGTGTGTGAGGAGCTCCACACACACTCCACGAATGGGTCCATTTGGGTATGGGCACATCACAATACCCAGGAAGAAAACAATGGAAAAACTGAAATATCCAACGTGGCGTTGTGGGGCAGCATGGACAGGTCTTTTCTGTGTTAGAGTTTTAATCGCTAAAGGGTGTACTTTGAGGGTTTGTGACTCTGCAGACCGTTTACATGCAGAAAAAGCTACATAACACACAAGGGGACGGGTAATAACCGGAAAAGCATGACATGGGACCTTTAAAGATAAAGCGGTTATTATTCTGCTTTGTTGTGGATACACGCTGTTGAATAGTGAGCTGCTGTTAAGTGTGCTTTACATGCTCTTGTAATTTGTCATTGAAGAGGTGTTCAGTGTCAAAGCACTGTAGCTATTATTCAAATGTTGATTGTGAGCCTCTCACACTCCTTCCCCTCACATGCCTGCTCTCTTCCAGGTTCACTTGCAGACATTGTGCTACTGCTGCATCCTTTAATTTGTGCAGACATTTTATGTTCTGCTGATGTGTTTTTTTTTCTTTCTTTGAGGGCAGCAGTCACACTTCTTTGTTGTTTTTTGTGTCATAGCTCAACTTGATATTATAATATGAAGGTCATAAAAAACTAATCATTTTCTCACATGTGTAGTTTACCACACACTCATTAATCTATTCGATTTCTGGCGCTTATTTAGATCTGGGTCTTGGTGGCAGCAGGTTAAGCTCACTCTTAAGGAAAGACATAAGTGCTAGTAATAAATTATGATTATATTGACTTCACAAAAGTAAAGCATACAATCTGGAACGATGGTGGCATCAATTAAGTTCCTGTAGCTATATTTTGGGTACAGTACAATTTTGTCAAATGCAATGGCTCTGGCCACCAAGAGAACATCAATAGAAATTTGCTTTTAATTTGATCAACATCAAAAGACGGATTCTCCCAGTAAGTGTTTTTCTCAAGCCTATTTGAGCACGTTCCAAGAAAAAAAAATGGCGCAGCTTACCAGGGTTGCAACTCAAAAGACAAAAGTGTAACCCACTAGTAGCCTGCAGCTGCACTTTCCAAACACCACGGCCCCTGCATGAGGCAGAGATCTAAAAAGAAAACCAAAATTGCGTTGACAGTTCGGTATCTGGTGGCTTTTTGCCGGTGCAAAATGAATCTAAATGCGTTAAGCAGCATTTTATTTTATAGTGGATCCTTATGTTTTTGTGTGGACTACAATTTGTTGTCAATTTACTGGTGGAATCTGTAATTTTAATTTAATTAATTAATAACATTTGACTATGTAAGTAGAAGCAGTTTGACGACATTAGTGTGGTACATTGCCCACAAAGTTATGGGGGTTTTATCTCACATTTAAACCATAAAGGGAGTCTTTAGAAATCAATACTTCATAATCTCACAATGGCATAGCCATCAATGCTGAAAAAAGTCAAATGGAATCATGGATTTGGAAAGTTGTGACACCCTTTGGTACGATAAATTGTGATAAACATTAGGCCTCGTTAGGCTCGAGCATTGGGATGGTTCCACTTTGTACCCAAAACTTCCCTATGTCTTAAAGCAGGAGCTAAATTGCATACTGTAGATATTCTCATTGATTTAAGTGGGAACAACATTTAAAGTCCTTTTTTCAAGGTATGATCCATAAAAGATAAGAGTAGGTGTGTTTGCATGTGTGTGTTTGTCAAAGTGTGTGTGTCACTGCGTTGTTGTGTGTGTGTTTGTTAATGTAGGTTTGTGTGAGCGGGGTTACAGTATGTGTGTGTCCTCTATGCCCCTTTATTGTTCCCCACATTGTTTTTCTTCACAAAAAGTCATGGCCTGACAAGGTGCTGCGCGCTGTAAAAATGATGCCTTGTTTATACGTATTTATTTCCCCTTGACAGTTTAATTATTTCTGACCCCATTGGAGGAAACCACATAAAAAAAATCCCCATGTTCATACAGATTCTAATTAGAAATTCTCGGAAATTAAAACAGAGTTGTTTCAAAATGCTGTCATTTTTCCAGGACCTCGTCTTGGAATTATGTCTCAATCAGCACAAGCGGAAATAATTACTTGTATACCTTCTAACTGCCAACATTTACCAAATGGCAAAGCAATTTACAGCCATCATGGCCCGAGAAGCAATCATTGGGCCAACTATAAATTCTCAGGCCGACGGTTTGGAGAGCAACATTGGAAGTAAGGGTTATTGTGGAGAATTAGAGAGAGATAAAGAGTAGAGGTCTTTATTTCCACCTGTGTACTCCCTCAGTCCGTCTCTTTTTTATCTCTTCCCCTTTCTTTTTATCACACTGTAATCCCTCTCTCCCCTTCATTTCACTAATCATTCTCACTATTTAACTCTCTCTTATTTTCCAGACCTTCCCACTTACAAATGTCTGCTGCATCTATGAGTCTATTTTACTGTGAGGAAACCAAAACACACACACACTCAGACACACATGCTTCTCAAATGGAGGCAGCGCGACGATTAAGTGATTATTTCCACACACACCATTAAACACATTCATTGCAGACACAGAAAAAGACCGAGATAAAAACATACATGAGCACAGACACTTAAACACCCGCACACATTGAGCTTTAAAGTAATTACTCACACACGTCATTAGACACAGACACAGATGAAGTGGAGTGTGTTTATGTTCTGTGTATCTTTTAGTGTGGCCTCGTCTAGTCCCTTATACTCTTCGGATACAATAATATCATCCATCTAGTATAGCAGATTAACTCATTTTCACAATTTTACAGCACAGAGAGATAAAAAGGCAACATGTCCATTGATAGATATCAGCCTGAACTCTACATTAAGCTGTCCGTATCTATGGCATCAACCGAAAAAAACTGACAGAGGGACCTAAAAAATATATTGTGTTTGTTCTGTTTCAGCTAAAGCTTTATTGTAGTATATTGTTTACATACAGTACTGCAGTCGTCCAAGACTGGCTTCCTCTTCAGATCACACAGTCCCTTTTTATACCTTCAATATTAAGTGAGAATAATAATAATAATAATAATACATTTTATTTCAAAGCACTTTTCCAGGTGCTCAAAGACGCTCTACAGTGGTTTGATAAAGGATTAGAGTAAAACTATTATGGGGTGGGACTACTGCACATTGACTTTGACATGTGATTACTTGTGTTCATAGTCTGACCTATTCATTTTATAACAAAATGTTGACTTATTATACCTTTTTAGAAAGATCCCATCTATTTTACCGTAAAGCTCAGTCTTAAAGGTCCCATGTCATGCTTTTCTGGTTATTACCAGTCCCCTCATGTGTTATGTAGCTTTTTCTGCATGTAAACGGTCTGCAGAGTCACAAACCCTCTAAGTACACCCTGTAGCGAGTGAAACTCTAACACAGAAAATACCTGTCTGTGCTGCCCCAGAACGCCTCGTTGGAGATTTCTCTTTTTCTTGCTGGGTATAGTGACGTGACCATACCCAAATGGACCCATTGGTCCAAATAGACCAATCCTTGGAGCTCCTCACGCACACACACACTCTCTCAGTTACATGCTGGGGGTGGGGTGCTAGTGGAGCCTCGTAGATCGGGGTGCTGCAGCCCCCCTTCCCGCGTCCATGGTGCTCAGGCTGAGTTCAGGCTGAGTTTTGCGATGTCTCACTGTCTCGCAGACCCCACGCAGCAACCAGGAAACCACACCAGTAATACAGCTCACACTGTCCCCTCCTCACAGCAGCGAGCCGTGCAACGTCCCGCCAACACGGCACCCAGACCCTACGCAGCATTCTCATCTGTTTGTCATTACTGGTGTCATTTTCTGGTTGCCAACAAATGCCATTGTAACACATAATCACTGATGTTCCGCTGTAACGGTGGTGGACTCATCAGAACAGAGTGGGCGAGCTGACCAATCAGAGCACACTGGGCTCATAGGGAGGGGGAGGGGGGGGCAGGAGCTCCAACAAGCCGTTTAGGACAGAGAGTGAATACACATACTATACAGAGATGCTGTATGAGAAACCAATGTGAGTTTGGAAAATTGCACAATATAAATCTATTCTAGTAGACCTCAACAATGGAATTATGATCAGTAAAAATGGCCATGACATGGGGCCTTTAAGTCTTTGTCAAACTCCGTAATTTTCCGATGTCATGATGTGATTGAAAGCTCCCTAGCAGCAACTAGTGGACCTGGTGTTGTAATCCAAAAATTGTGTGTCAAAGTATTAATGAAGTTCTTCAAAATGGGACATTGTGCATGTCATGTAATCTCTGAGAGTGGCAGGCAATGGCCACACTGTTCTTCTTATATCAACTCAAACAAAGCTTTTGTATTCCTTTTTATTTTAGCAACATACAGAATATTAATATTTGGTTTGTTCATGTTGATACATGGTTAAAGTACTGTTGACTTACTCAACTGCTACATTTTTGTTACCCACAAGCACCACTGGTACAAATTGAATATGCACGCTCACCAGATTGAAATTGCCAATTGGTGTTGAGGTTAGATTTCTCATTTTGTTGTCCTTGATTTTTTTGTATTACCTTCCCTCTAAACCCCCCCCCCCCCCCCCCCCCCCCCTTCTAGTTTTGCTATTTAATCCCTTTCCCTCCTTCATCTCCTGTATGCACTGTCTCTCTTACAGTCTTTATTAGTAGTGGAATTATTCACTTGGCTTGCATCTCAGTTTGAATAAATTGAGTGTTGAACTATTGGAGAGAGGGGATTTTTGGCAGGCATATATTTGTGTCTGAGTATGCATGTTTGTTACGTGTGTGTTGCGTTAACAAAGAGGCAGCATCGAGAGACGACTAATCCCAGTGGAATAGCCCACTCATGTTCTGTTTGAGAGCGGCGTAATTAAAGGAGCGCACCTCTCCGAAGTCACCTATTTCAATACAAAACACTGCTTTACACAGACACACAGGCCGCCAGACGCACGCACACACTCAGACACACTCTCACACACAAAACCCACTCTGTGTATAATTACATCCTGGTTCTAATTTCTCCCTGGGAATATATCAAAACCTCAGAATAGGAAGTAGGGAGGGAGGGAGGGAAAGAGAGCGCCATGGTAGCAGTGAAGTTCAAAAATCATAAGGTCAAGATAATGTAAGAAATAATGCTAAAAATAGCGTATGTCTTATTGTTGGATTCCCAAACATGCTACGTATTTGTCCGTATGTTGACCCCTTAATTTTTAAATGTCGCTTTTCCACCACTGACAGGTGTTTCTTTTTTTCAATGAATTTCTGGTACTTCAATGAAAATTGAAGATCTGCTCAAGAACAGTTTATACATAGTTGATTCGGGTGCTGTTTCAAAGACAGTTTGTGGATGACAGAAAGATATATCTTGTGTGCAGAAAGGAAGCTTGGGCGTTTCACAGTGTTGGCTGCAACAGAGTACACAAACATTGACTGAATGGAATTCGCATGCACACACACACTAACACACATCTTCAGTGTTGACATCTATCATGTCTGCCCTGTCTGTCCACGTTTGATGAGGTCACACCCCAGTCCAGCCCAAAGCCTTCCCCTTTTCCCTGTCCCTGCTTGATGAGGTCACTCCTTTCACTCTGTGAGGGGGTGCGGTCCAGCCAACCTTCAATCTGACCACTGACAGGATGGTGACCGCACCTGACCCAGTCCTATGTAGCCAGAGCAACTTCCTAGGCATTGCACCCCAGCAGTGCACCCCATTGAACCTAACTGACCTGATGTATGTGTATATTTTCTGTGAAAAATCCTCATATCTTCTCTGCAACCAAAATAACTTGCAAGTACCGGTAATACACGTTTTACTTGATACTATTGATAAATACATAGGATCTTTTTTTTTGGCCAATTACAATGAGCAGAGAACATCACCGGTTGGTATATTTCGCGCAATGTAGTTGGTTACTTAGTTTTGTAAAAATCTTATAAAAAACTGTCCTACCTTAGAAAAGCAAGTAAGAGTCGCTGCTCATTGGGCAGAGAGAGATAGAAAGTGTGTGTGTGTGTGTGGGGGGGGGGGGGGGGACATCTAACTCTGCAATGGTTTATCCTGACCAAATAAGAGTTGGTGATTGTTGGAACACGGGAAAGACGCAACCAAGGCAAGTTTGGGGAGTTCTGTTCTGTGAGTTTGAATAAAGTGTCACACTGACCTGCACGCATACATTCCCAGTTGTTGGACTGACTGTGGCCGGATAAAGAATTTACCCGATTACCTAACCCTCAAACATTTAACCATAAACTTAATTTTTGAAGGAAGGACGAGATGAGGTGGTTGTACCTAGTCAAATAGCGAAGCCATGTGAAAGTTTAGAGGAGGTTAATCCTCTCTTTTTATAAACGCCAAGGTCACCTTCTCCATATGAATGTCTTTCTCACCCTCTTTTTGTCACCTTATTATACACACATCTCTCTCCCTCTCTCTCCCTCTCTCTCCCTCTCTCTCCCTCTGTCTCCCTCTCTCTCCCTCTCTCTCTCTGCCCTCTCTGTCACACACACCTCTGTCTTCCTAGCTGTGAATCCTGCCTGACCTTTGTATGGAGAAATAGGCCTGTCGCATGGCTCTCTGTTCTAAAGAAATCACAACATTCATCCCCTAAGATTATAAGCGTCATGTGCACGTGGGAATGTGTGTGTAGGTGCCAGGTCAGGTCTGTCAGTGTGGTTAAATAATGTTTAAATTGACGCGTGCGTGTGTGTGTGACTTCCATGTATCCTCCTCCAAAGGTTACCCAGACAGAGTTTTAGTGACAGGCTCCAGAAAGCCCCCGTAAACCCAGCAGCTTTTTCCAGCAGCTGGTGCTCTCTCCTTGGCCTTGATCACCATCACTGCCCCTTCCCTCCCTGGAGGTGTCTGGGTGGACACACTCATGCCTGCTCACACACACACATGTACAGATTTAGGTAGATACGTGTAGTAATCAAAGCCATAACATGTAAAAATGTCTCCAGCAATTTACATCTATGCAGGTGTGTTTGTGTAAGCCTACAAAATGTTGATTATTTGACCGAACTGAAGGTTTCCACCTGTGCATCTGCTCATTTAACATCAATGCAAAACAACAGTCCCAAGCCTCTGAGTGTCACTTTATGTGATTATGGAAGATGAAAGACTGAAAAACTGATTCAGTTGTAGTGCATGTTGACTGATTGTATGTATGTATAAGCAAGCCTATGTGGACAATATTGTACAGTACCTTTGTGTGCAATGTTTGCCTGGCTTATGTGTCCGTGTGTGAATGTTTTAAACCAGGAAAGAACAACACAGGATATTATATAATACTAAATATAAGACAATATCTGGTCTCATATCACAATTTAAATATCATTGTTTATATTATTTCCCTGCCCAGACAACTAAGGTTTATCTTAAACATTTACATTGTTTTGCATAAATGTCCTGCAACAAACTTTGATAAACACACTCCCACTTACTCACACATATCCTGAGATGAACTGCAGCTTAAGTGTAGTCTTTACCCAATAACACCTTGTGACTGCAGAACCTGGCACTGCTATTACACCAATTGGACAGTTTAGTGACAGAAATGTCTTTCCAGGTCTCCATCAGGATTTTTGCCATGTCTTGCTTTAACACACACACACACACACACACACACAACACACACACACACACACACACACACACACACACACACACACACACACACACACACACACACACACACACACACACAATGTATTATCCTGTTGTCCTTTTTATCTTTCCGTCTTCTCTGTAAAGCTGGTTGGTGGGCTGAGCAGGGGGTCTGTGGTCAAATTGTCCGTTTCCACTCTGTGTTCTGCTGTACCTGCTGACAGAGCTATCAGATAACTTAGCTCCATCCCTCCCGTCCCTGCTGGCAACGTAAGTGTGTGTGTGTGTGGGGGGCAGGGGGGCTCTTGTTTGTGAGTATATGAGAGCATTTTAAGTTCCTTCATGTAATTGGATGTTATATATGCATTCTTTTCATGGGTTTCCATTTTTTATTTATGATGATTTGATTTTGCATGCGATATTATACATAAACACACACTCAAGTCAGTGTGCTGCAGCTGGCCACAAACTGACCATAGCTCCCTCTGTTGGCTAGTGGTGAACTACATTCTCTATATCCCTCTTTCCTGCGTTGGCAGCGTTCTTTCCCTTCACAAAAGCAGAGTTCACTGTTGTTTGTTCTGTGAAATGTACAAATAGCTTCTGTTAAGTTTTTCTTTGTGCTTTGTGGCAATCATTCACTTCAACCTTATTATCTTAAACCTTAAAAAAGAAAGTGCTATTTTTATTATAAACAGAATATTCATAATTAAGAATATCATTTCAGGGGCTTTGATAGTTGTAGCTTTAGTTAAGTAATACGTGTGTGACTGGCACATGCGTGTCGATGTGTGGCCTGAGTTCAGCTGCTTAACTGACCGCCTCCTGAATTAGTTAAAGACTGTTCTGACCAGCACTGACACACACATATACGCACGCACTGCCCTGAATGAACTTGCTGTGGCCTATCGAGTGCTGAGATTGATGTCAGTGAGAGTTGCAATGGATAATTCTTCCACAGATGTCAACAGGCTGCCATCACGGGGTCAAAACACACACACAATTGCAGACAATAGACAAGAGTGAAAAATCAGCAGAGGACAAAAGCCTTCACATAGTTACTGGTATGGGAAGGCAATGCAAACAAAATCATTCACACACACATACATAGAATAATAAACTACGATTGTATTCTAGATTGTGACTTGGCTGGGTGTTTTTATTTTATGGTATGTATTTTATCAACAGTCTTGTACAAATCGTGGCAATCAGATTGCAATGGAGTCGCCACACACACAAGTGCACACAGGGTATTTCCCTGGCTTTTTACTGTAATAGCTTTGTGTTTAAGAGGTTTGCGTGGCAGCTGGGTTTGTCAGTGAGAGAGAGAAGTGGCCTTAAGGGGTCACTGTCAACATACACACCGACTGAAAACCAATCAATAGTCAGGGGGGCGGGGTTGGTGGGGATGGGGGTCAGGGAGGGAGAGAGAAGAGAGAAAGAGCTGAGGTTGTTTCAGGGTTCAACGAGAATCACTGAGATTCTGTGAGGATCTGTGGGTTCATGTAGAAGATGCAGAAGCTTTAGGAACACATGTGGAACAGACTGTATGCACAGCTCTGTTAATGAATACGTGTGTGTGTGTGGTTTAGGATTTAAGTGTCTTAACATAACAATTATTTCCTATTTACATAATAGAGAAAAGCTTTTTACAGCATCTCTCTCGGCACATATGCAGACTGAAATTTGATCCTCAGATTTGATTCTTATGCTGTTGTTTTTTCATCAAAGACAATGCTGTTTGTACTAAAACTGATTGCTAGTGTTGTAAAAACTCTTTTTAACACAAACTGCATACATGCATAAATTACAGAATGAGGAATTCAGGCAAAATGTCATTGAATGTTTTTAAAAGGTAACGTAAAGAAAAACGCCTCTTATCTTTGTGCAAGTCACACAACAGTATTTTCAAATGTTTGTGTTTGTAGTGCAGCTCTGAAATGTTTCAATGTACATGCAAATCTCTCTGCAATTTTTCAAAATGGAGAAACTGATTTTTAAATCTTCAATACATATTATTTTTAGCAAAACATGAAATCTATGCATCTTAATATTTCCTCACAGATAAGGAAATTGCATATGCTTGTGTTTTTATCTATTTTGTGTGTGTGTGTGTGTGTGTGTGTGTGTGTGTGTGTGTGTGTGTGTGTGTGTGTGTGTGTGTGTGTGTGTGTGTGTGTGTGTGTGTGTGTGTGTGTGTGTGTGTGTGTGTGTGTGTGTGTGTGTGTGTGTGTGTGTGTGTGTGTGTGTGTGTGTGTGTGTGTGTGTGTGTGTGTGTGTGTGTGTGTGTGTGTGTGTGTGTGTGTGTGTGTGTGTGCCAGAGAGGGAGGTTTTGGTAAAGGATTTGTTTGCCCAGTAGTGACGGCAGCATTGATTCACACTCATCTTTGTCGATGCTTATAAGCCCCTGGATACATCATAACTGTGTGTGTGTGTGTGTGTGTGTGTGTGTGTATATGTGTGTGTGTGTGTGTGTGTGTGTGTGTGTGTGTGTGTGTGCACGTGCGCGCGTGCGTGTGTGTGTGCACGCGCGCGCATGTGTGTGTGTGTGTGTACACCAATACCTCTGTGCAAATGTACGAATGCAATAGATACATCAGTATGTGTGTGTTTTTGTGTATATGTTCCTTTCTTTGTAGTCCATGTGGTTTCCCATTTAATAAAAAAACATATAAATAATAATATCTTAATTCCTGAAAAGAGCCGTAAAGCTTATAACACATTCTGCTCACATTCTCTGGGTCAAAACAAATTAAATAATGACCATACTGCTGTAAACCATAAGGAAAGGTTTGAAACATTTGACTTGTTTGTTAATGTGTATGAAAGCGAAAGACAGAGAAAGAACTTGTAGTTTATGTGGCACACACACGCGCACACACCAACATCAAAGCAGAGATTGGTTTCAGGAAATGTTTTATTATCTCTTCTCTTCCAAAGCTGCTAATCACAACTCCTCTCTTTCATCTTTGCGTCCCCCCTTTCCACCCCTCCAATTGCTTTCTCTCTATCCCCCTCTCTCTGCCACACTCTAACCCTCCCTCCTGTGTGCAGAGGTATCTGGGCGCTGGAAAAGTCAGATAGAAAAGACGAAACATGTGGAAATAAACATGAAGAGTAGATCTGAGTCCCCCTGTAGATTCCACTTTTCCTCTTTTTTCATTCTCCTATCTCCTCTCTCCGAGGCTAAGGAGCAGTAAGATGATTCTCCTGGAGAATCCACAACACCCCGACAATTCCCACATTCAAAGTTGTTAGAAATATTGGAAATACTGGGAATATACAACCTGCAGGTGGCGAGACAGCATGGAGCTCGACAAAACAGCAAGCAGCGGGGAAACCTCGTCCCAATCATTCCCAAATCATTCCACAACAAAGGACAAGGGCCTCGGAACTGCCATAATCCCGTATTTTACTGCTGAGCTGAGATGGGCTCTGCTGTACTGTGTGTGTGTGTGTGTGTGTGTGTGTGTGTGTGTGTGTGTGTGTGTGTGTGTGTGTGTGTGTGTGTGTGTGTGTGTGTGTGTGTGTGTGTGTGTGTGTGTGTGTGTGTGTGTGTGTGTGTGTGTGTGTGTGTGTGTGTGTGTGTGTGTGTGTGTGTGTGTGTGTGTGCACGTGCGTGTGTGTCTGTGTTTGCAGTGTGACATTACTTAGGCTTTAGGGTCAAGCTTACATGTTTTCCTTTGATCTGGCAATTCCTTCAATTGTATTAGATCCATGTTGTGTTTGGCCTGAAAAGCGATTTGCTACATGACTTAAAAAGCTTTGTAACTTTGTTACAGTTTTTGAAATACTATTTATATTTACTGTGTTTTTTTTTTGTATTGAAGGTACACGATGAGAGAAACAAAGAGCATCGGAGAGACACTTTTGAGAAAGGTAGGCTGATCAAGAGACAAAGAATGAGAGAAAGAAGAAGAGTGGGATGGCTTTAAATCTTTCCCTCACCTTTCTCTTTCTCCTCTCCGCTCCCTCCTTTCCTTCCTCTCTCTTCCACTCTTTGTCTGATCCCTCCCTCTCCACCTGCTCTTCTCCCTTTCTCTCTCACTCTCCCTCTTTGCCTCCACCCTTCACTCCGCCCCTCCCCACAGCCATTGGTCAAGCATCCACCAATCGCAGCAGGAGCGGGGCCTGAGGGACTGCATATGCAAAACGCTGCTTAATATTCATGAGCTGCTATCGGGGCTTTAAGTCGTTGATTAGGACAGCGGCACAGCTTTCCGTCCCAACTGCCTGACTGGCTGGCTGTGTGTACCTATAGCCCCTCTCCCTGGCTCTCACATACACACACAGCGCACACACAGACACGCTCCCTCACAGCTACACACGCAGTGCCGATCAGAGCAGGCAGCGCAGAGCCTGGTAATTGTATTGCTCCCTCCAAGCGGAAGGAAGGACCAAGAGAGAGGAAGACCGGAGAAAGAAGAGGAGGAGAGATATAAAAACTTTGCTTTTTTGAATTTTCTTTTTTTCCTGGAGGAGGTTGACTTGACAATGACCAGGCATCGCCGATGGAGTCGGTAGGACATCCGTTATCCGAGTGTTTTTTAATGCACTCTGAACAAGAGTAGGTACATTTAACCTTTTTATCTTATCTTTTCATTCTTCATTCAACTTGTCATTGTCATGTCTTTCATTGTGTGTGAGTGTGAGTGTGAGTGTGTGCTGGTATGCAGCGGAGGTGGCCGGCACCATGTCAAGGTTGTTTCTGCTGTCAAGTAGCACGCGTTCACTGTCTGTGTGTGTGTGTGTGTGTGTGTGTGTGTGTGTGTGTGTGTGTTTGTGTGTGTGTGCGTGTGTGTGTGTGTGTCAGTGTGTGTGTGTGTGTGTGTGTGTGTGTGTGTGTGTGTGTGTGTGTGTGTGTGTGTGTGTGTGTGTGTGTGTGTGTGTGTGTGTGTGTGTGTGTGTGTGTGTGTGTGTGTGTGTGTGTGTGTGTGTGTGTGTGTGTGTGTGTGTGTCTGTGTGTGTGTGTGTCTGTGTGTGTGTGTGTATGTATGAGTGTGTGTGTGTGTGGCTGCAGTATCCGGACAGCAGCTCTTACTCAGTGGGTAGAAGAGTGGAATTTCTGTTTCTCCACCTGGAAGCGAGACACACACTCACACACACCTGCACATATACACTCATTAGTAAAATAGGGACACAATTTCTCCTTCACTTTTTCTGTTTAAAGACATTCTTTTACTTTGACTCAAATTGTTCTCAGGACAAAACAGCAACTCAGTCAGAGTATGTCTTCCTGGGTTTATGCTTGAGCACGCATGTTTTTTTATGTGTGTGTCCAGGCAGAGAATCAGAGAGGTAACGGGGCATTGAGGTTACGGAATAACGGGAGAGACGGGAGGAGAAGGGCCCACAAGAGAGGAGGGAGAGGAAAGGGGGAGAGCTGCGCTCTTAAATGCCAGAGGAGGTAGAATTTCAGATGGGCAGCTCAGCGTGTGGCCCCGCACAGGAATTAGAGACAGTCACACACACAGACACACACACACACACACAAACAAGCGAGTGCCGCTGAGCTGCTCCTTTAGCCAATGCTTTGCTCTTTTAAGTGAATGTTGAAGACGCTGCTCAAAATGCAGACTAACTGATTGGCAGAACAGACAGCAGTGTGTGTGGTTGGGCGACTGCCATGCAAGCTGCGTTTCATAAAAATGCAAACAAGGACAGATAACTCAAAGCAAAAATATAGCAATAAACACACACTTTTTCCTTTTTCAAACTTTACAAGGTAACACATGGATTGGAAGTGATGAGTGTAATTCTGCAAAGGGAGTGCAGTCACTTGGGATGGGTGAATTCACTGATGGCACTGACGCTGTCAAAATTGCATTGCTTTCAATAAATGCCGGAATTTAATTGTAAATATGTATAGAAATTAAAACACATATATAAGGCGTATTTGTCGTAAGTGGACCTGGCATGATAATGCATACATATAAATGACCCTTATAACAGCCTCAGTGTCTTCACGGTAGAAAGTCGGAGGTGGAGACCTGAAAGCTAAAAGTCAAAGCAGAAATTATTTTCTGATGTGTTTCCTGAACAGGACATTATTGACATTTTTAAAGAAAACTGACATTATATGTGAACTTTGAATCCGGCTCACGTTTGTATGTGTGTGTGAGTGTTTCATTTAAAAAAAGAGAACCTCTCACCTACACAGTGAGAGGAATACAAATAACAGCTGTCTTAATATTACAGCTTCGAATTGTCTTTGATCAATATCAAAAACGTTTTATTGGTAGTTTGTTTCAATTATAATTATGTTTACAGTAATTAATAAAGATATGCAAACGCCTTAAGAGTTATTCCTTTAGCACAAATGTATATTTATTGAAACGTCAATATTATACCAAGAAAAACACCTTAAGAGGAGTTTAAACATGATAATTCAAATAGCAGAGCATTTTTATAAATCTGGCTTTTGGTGCGTTTGAGGTTTTGATCCAAACAAAGTCTCTTTAGATCAATCTTTAATATTGAGCAAGCCAATTTCCTTTGTAAATCAAATGACTTGAAGACGAGCAAAGTCTGATTCCAGAATACTTTCGACGCTAAGAAGCCCTCTCACTGTATCTGAACAGAGTCTGGGCAATGCTCCTTCCACTGAAAACTGTGTGGTGTATTTTAGGAACCAATAGCAAATGAGGTGAAAAACATTAAAAAATGTTTTTTTATTGTGAATGAGAAAAGAAAAGTGACTTCCTCTGTCCAGGTTATGGAACTTTTGAATAAGCGTAAAATGTAAGAACTCTGTTTAAAAATCAAGAACAAATATGTTGACGGAAAAACTCTTTGATATCAGACGGTTATCAGTGCAATATGCTGCTTTACTTTTCCGTGTTTCTGCAAGTGCCCGTAATCTGCAACCGCTCTCTAATATTTTAAAAATCCTTTGGCCCTTTTTTCGCATCTGTCTGACTGTCCGCTCCTTCATCCATTCATCCATTCATCTGTCCACCGTTCTCTTTTTCTCTGCTCAGGCTTCCCTTCCTTTGCTCTCAGGCACTGCTCTTCTGCACTAATTAAAATATTAGGGATAATGATCATACCGATAATAATAATAATAATAATAACAACAAGTACCGCTTAAGCTGTTAACATAATTGCATTCCCCTCATGCCACCATATACATACCATTTGCATATCATTATGATATATTTCCTACAGTGACTTTAGTGGATTTTGGGGGTTTTTGTCAGTGGGTGTGAAAGAAGACGGGGGCTTCAGCGGCCGAGCTGATCGTTCAGTCAAAGGTTTGCAGCGTGAGAGACGAAGAGAAACACAAGGCAGCGTACGTGAATTCAGTTACGGTTATTATCAATCGTGGTTTTTCTCTAGAAATAATAATTGTATTTCCTCCATAGAAATGGTAGTGAAATCTAATGTTTGGGATTGTAAGTGAAACTCTAAATTAGGTTTTTCGGAGGAATAATTCAAATTCGTCAAACTAAATGAATACATGCAAGAAAACATGACAAAATTATTTAGTTCTTTCGATTTTTTTATTGTTTATTAAACAGATTTAGTGATTAAATGTGTGCACACAAAAGCGCTCCATTTCCACCCTGCAATTATTACTCCTTGTGTCAAGACAGCACTGAAAGCAATGCAACAGACACATTTCAATGTTTAATGTTCACAATCATTATCTTAAAGATTTGACTATGATTTGTTTAATTTAGATCAAATAATTGATTGAAAAATCTCATTCTTGAAACTTGAAGGCCGAGCGTTCTTACACTCTGTTAGTTCAAATATCACTAAGGTCCATTCAACCAAAACCTAAATAGTGCAGCTTTGTAATAAATGTGTAGTCTTTAAAAAAAAAGGCAAAGATCACCTTACTATTGTCCGAAACTGTTTATTTGAAATCTATGAATTAATGCAAATGAAAAGGAAAATGTGCTTGTTTCTTGTCAAAGCAAATGCATCATATTGTTCTCTTTTTTGTCAGTCTCTCGTGCACTAATTTTCTCAGGCCATGAGGGAGAGAAAGCAGTAGAGAGGGAAGGGGGGGGGGAGAGAGGGAGAGGTAAAGCTGACTGGAGGGAGGGACAGGGGGGGACCAAAGAGAGATTGCGTAAATTAAAATCCTTTTAATCTCCTTATAAAATCATTTACTTAATTCATCTGTCAAAGCATGTCAATATGTGCCGCACTGATTTGTTGGCTGTGTGTGAGTGTGTGTGTGTGTGTGTGTGTGTGTGTGTGTGTGTGTGTGTGTGTGTGTGTGTGTGTGTGTGTGTGTGTGTGTGTGTGTGTGTGTGTGTGTGTTGTGTGTGTGTGCACATTTGCATCTGTTTGTAGTCATGCATGGGTTGCCTGTCTGTCCACATTTTGTGCGTGTGCGTGTGACCCATTGATGGCCTGTGTGAGGAGGTGTTGTACTTGTTTTTTGCGCGTCTGTTTGCCTGTCCATCTGCATTCGTAGTCAGTAAGAATATGCATAGTCAAATACGCACAAAAACACACACACACACACACACACACACACACACACACACACACACACACACACACACACACACATGCATAAGGCAGCCTCTCTCAAGTAAAGGGTCCGGGCATTCCAGTGATAATTCAGTCCGTAAAGACAGAGAGATGCAATGAGAGGGACAGACCGAGCGAGAGGTGGGAAGGAAAGGGGGGGGGGGGGGCTGCTTTTGTCTGACACCAGCACTTAGGGGTCCGCTGGACACACAGCCACGCATGAACGCACACATGCATGCGTGCAAACACACACATCCTCACACGTTTGCAGCTTAAAGTGACCAAATTGTGGCAAAAATGCAATTACACATTCATATGTAGATGTTGCAGACACACAATCACACACTTTAGTACAGCCTTGATGATGTGAATGTCTCTGGTTTATTCTCGATCCATCAGTTCTCTGCGTTTGTGTGTGTCATGGGTCAGTGCCGGCCTTCATGTGTTGAAAGAGCAGTAAGAGAGACTGTACCAGCTGTGACACACACACACACACACACTGCAATTAGCCATTACACCACACCGGCGGTGAAGCTTAACGCGTGTGTGTGTGTGTGCACGTGTGTGTGTGTGTGTGTGTGTGTGTGTGTGTGTCTGTGTGCACGTGTGTGTGTGTGTGTGTGATTGAATGCCAAAGCGCTGATTGAAAGAAGAGAGATAGTGATATATAGTGAGAGTCAACGCCGCTCATCTCTTCCCATCTCTTATCCTTTCCCCCCCTTTCCCGCTCTCCACGCCGCTCATCCGCTCATTCCTTGTGTTCCGTCATCCATACATCAAAATGTGCATTCACTTATTATTACTTTAACACAATCTATCAAATCATTTGTTCTTTGACTAAGAATTACTCTTCCTACTGCGGCATACTGACTTTTCTGTATCGTTAAAGCTCAGAGAGATTCTTCGCACCTCGCAGATTTCCACTTGAAGTGTCGAGTGGGTAATGTCATTCTTTTTAGAAAATGTAACAGGTATCTTTTTGGTTTTAGAGAATATTGACTTTTCATAATACATTTTTTATTTAGAATAGTTACTATCGCTGTTGCGGCATTAATATTTGTTGTGAAGGAGTTACCAAATGTTAGCTGTCCACAGGGTAAATTAATGAGCTGCGCTTAAGAGTAGGAGAACAGTGTGTGTGTGTGTGTGTGTGTGTGTGTGTGTGTGTGTGTGTGTGTGTGTGTGTGTGTGTGTGTGTGTGTGTGTGTGTGTGTGTGTGTGTGTGTGTGTGTGTGTGTGTGTGTGTGTGTGTGTGTGTGTGTGTGTGTGTGTGTGTGTGTGTGTGTGTGTGTGTGTGTCGTGCTCAGGGCCTCTAATGCTGCCTCTCACTCCTAATGGGAGGAGACAGCGGAGACTGGGCCACAATAGAACAGATTTAGACGGAGAGGTGCTGTGTGTGTGCCTGAGAGTGTGTGTGTGCCTGAGAGTGTGTGTGTGCCTGAGAGTGTGTGTGTGCCTGAGAGTGTGTGTGTGCGCAAGAGTGTGTGTGTGCATGAGTTAAAGAGGATCGAGAGAATGATGCAGGTTCAAACGCCTTGTCTGTCTTTTGCACTCTTTTTCTGTTTTGCTGTTTCTCTCTTCCTGTGTGTCCGTGGGGAGAGCCCTATAGATTGTCTGGTTGCATAGTCCCCCCCCCCCCCCCCCTCTTCATGGCCAGGCCTTGTGTAGTATGATTAAATTGTCATTGTTTCGACAGTGTGTAAGGGCGGTTCAAAAAGACAAAAGGGGAAGAATACAGTAAAAAGGGATATGGAGAGATACTAACAGAGAGAGAAATGAATGACCATGCCGCCTTCCGACTGACAGTGAAATATTCCTGGTCTCATCCTCCCATCATGCTTCATGTGTGTGCCTGATGGGGAGAGAATGACAGGCCAGCCCCCCCCCCCCCCCCCCCCACACACCTCTCGCTTTAGTGTTTTATGTCTGCCTTTTTCTCTTTCGGTGTTACTGTGCGCTTGTAATTTACCGATTTTATCAAAGCCCCCGACAAGTAAACTCAACCAACACACAAATATAGCTAACACCAGTTAAACTTAATAAAACTTTAGTTCCAGCATAAACCGAAAAGTAACAGCGTGGGGGTAGGGGGGGTTATAAAGTTAAAAGAGGATATTTCTAAAAAAGTATAACAAAATTGCTCAATAACTCATTTTCCCCAAACTTTGATAAATATATTTTCAAAACAGCATTTTTTTTAAAGTTAGGTTATCAATTTTACTTTACTATAGTAAATGTGTCTTGCTATTTTAAAGAGGTTTTGTTTTATACAATTAAAACCTCTCGTAATGCAATTAAAATGCTACTCGTATTATTAGCCCGCTTGTGTAAGATTTAGATAAGATTTGTATATGGAATGTATCATGACGGTCCGTTTCCGTCGTGTTTTTGAGTGTGTGTGACTGTTTCAAATCCTCCCAGTAGTTCATGTCAATCACATGTCCACACACAAGTTGTGCTCTTGACATTTTAAAACTAGTTGCGCATTTCATTTCCTTATTTTGATTGAAGTTCGGTGAAATATTTTATAATAAGCTTTTCAAAAGTATCAATGTGGTTTCAAATAGCGACACATTACGCCTTTTTTTTTTTTAAACCAAACTGATAACGAACATACCTGACTGAATGAAACAGATTCAACTACTTTTCTTTTTTTAGAAGTGCTGAAATGGCCACAGCTTAATTTTTTTAACCCTTTCAGGTGTGTCGTGGCACTTTTTGTCCTCAGTAGGTGCGTTCCTCTACGCAGCTGAAATGCACTTTTCTTGACCTCGGCAGATAATTCATTTCCTCTTTATCCCCTTCTTCCCTCACCACTCAGCCCCCCACACACACACTCCTCCCCTCCCTCCCCACATGCCCCTCCCTCGTGGAGCTGTCACCTTTCTGCAACCGCTCAGTCCCTATTAAGGCCGACAGCCCATCTGCCGCCTGCCCCGCTAACAGCTCCCGTCGCTAACGCTAAAGCGCACACATATCCACATCCACTCAGACACACAAAGGGCTACAGCGCCGAACCCCACTTGCCCTGATGAACGTGCACACACAGGCCGGGAAACATAGTCACACACATTTCTATATTAGTATGTTTATGCACCCGGCATTTGGGATTATTACTTTAATTTCTACCGACACACACGAATGCATGCACACACACTATCATATTTTGACAAATGACAAAATATGTCATTATTTTATCCCACATGCACATATTGTTAACGACTTCCTGACATAGTCTCAGGAATATCTAACAATAGAACATGTGCGTTCTTATCTCATCACCTTTATACCACAAGATTAGTAATACAAATAGAGCCACAGTCGTATACAAATCAAAAGTAGAAAAGGGAAATATCAATTATTTTTTATTTTTCACGCTAACTGTTCTGTTTAGGCTAGAGGACATCAAACTGCCCCAACTAGAGGGGTAATTAGGTAGGGCAGTTGCAGCCCCGTGTGTGTGTGTGTGTGTGTTGTGGCATTTTCTTCCTTCAGGGATAGGTGCGTTTTGCATTAGCAAGAATGGCAACTGTCTCATCAATCACTGCATCACCATGTCACACACACACACACACACACACACACACACACACACACACGCACACACACACACGCGCACACACACACACACACACACACACACACACACACACACACACACACACACACACACACACACACACACACACACAGTGTCATGGTCATTCTGTTCACAGATGGGCCAGCAACACATGAGCGAGTCACTGAGCATCAGAAAGACACCCGCGATCTCCCTACTTTTACACAATTACAGAACCACACACACAATTCTAGTTTGTGTGTGTATTTGTGTGTGTGCTGGTGCTGGTGCTGCTTACATGTAGTGACAGGAGCGTGAAATAGGTCAGGTAGAATCACATAGGTTAATACTCTTCCCCTTTATTCTCTCCTTTTACTTTGTATGCATATATAAATATTTATGACCTGAGCTATTTATGTTGTTGATGTTTAAGTACCCACATGGTTACGACTTAAAATCGTAAAATTTCACTTTTTTCTCTTGCAAGATATCCTTGCAGTGAATACAAAAACAAACAGCTGTTTAAAGCCTTAATACAATGATTGTCTGCTCATTTTAAGATGCCTTTTAGCCTAAATGTAATCTTCTTGAATGAATCAAATATCCGATTACCTTGCCATAAGGTGTAATGTAATAAAACTGAATCTCCCTTTCTAATCCCAAACTGGTTTAGTGTTTGGGGTTAATGCAAGTGGCAGCCTTGAGGGGATTTCGGCAAATTCAAAAAGCTTGAATACTAAAGATATTGTATACTAATAATATATATTTCATTTCACTTGTTAGATACTTTATATATAGTGATTTATCTCAGAACTTGGTCAACTCAGGTTTTATTTCCATATAACCAAATAAATAAGGGTGTAAAGCTAAATACCTAAGTAACTTTCCCATTCCAATGTTCAATCTATTCCTTTTTTTCTTCTTCTGCTTTGCTTTTCTTTACTTCGTGTGTTGTGATGGCCCGTGGAAGGACACACATTTCACGTATCAGCTTTTATGCAAGAGGAAAGGCAGGGATTCAAACTTACAATATCACGTATCAGTGGTTACTGGGTGTACCTTGGTCCGATCTGAACCCAGGACAAACCTCCCCCCCCCACCCAATAAAAAAGCAGTATTAAGTGTTGCCTGTCTATATAGCATTGTGACACCGCAACCAAAGCCAATAAGTGTCTGAAGCAGCAGCAGCAGCAGCAGATATCGATTCCTCCTATTCACCAGAGTGGAACTAAAACCTACATATTACACACCCTGGCCCTCCACCTTTCCCTGAGCCAACTCAGCTCTGATGGGGGGTGGGGGTGCGGGGGCTGTCAGACGAGTGATTGGTCTGTCTACCTGTCTGCCTACGTGGCCCTCACCTAAACAGCAACCCACACCGGGACAACATCACACACACTTAGGAACACACAGATGTCTGTGCGGTGTGTGTTTGTGGGGTAAACATGTGTCTATCAGTTTGTGACACATACCAACATCCTGCTCTGTTTACCGATACACAACGTCTGAGACAACACACACACAGTAATGTGGTAATGACAGGAAAAATCCAGCAAAACTCAAACAACAAAAACTAATATAATATAAAGATAATTAATAAATATAGTTTTTATTTGTTGCTTAAAGAGGTCTTGACTTGATGTGAATTCATTACTGTGATTACTTTACATAATAGATTATTCCATTTTATAAATTTCAAATAAATAATTCCTCCCTCATCGGGCACATCTTTTTAGGATCACCAGGCATAATTATTTTTGACACAATTGTTTTGTAAAAAACCTAGAAATGCTCAAAATGCAAAGCACAGGTATTGTCTCAAGCGTCACAGCCAGCGTCACTTTAGCATTATTTTAGAAGGATTACTTTAATGCTAGTTGTGTTCCCCACTCTGAATTGGTTTCAGTATTTTCTATATTTGCTCTGCCTGAAAGAAAGTTTTCTTCCCAACAGCCCCTCTCCACCCCGTGATAGTTTTCTTAAATGTAGGCCACCCAGCTAATTGGATTGTAAACCCTGCACGTTGTCCTCCTCTTTTACGTCAGCTAGAAATGCGCCATGTTATTTAATTATTATATTTTTGGCGATGCAGGATTTTGATTCTGTTGCCTTCGGTGACCTTATCAACCCGGCGACAGCTCCTCCCATGACGACAGTGCCGGTCTTGATTGACAGATCGCAGTCCCTCCTACGGTGCTTTTACTTTTATATTCCCTCTGTCTGAAAGCCTTTTTGCAAGGCTAAAACTGGTAAAACTCCTCTGACGTTACACACAGCCGGGGTGTGTTTCAATTAGCAGCGTGACGCATCCGCCCCATCTGCTCACAGACGGGCGTATTAGACAGAAATGTGTTAACACATTCCTGGACAAAAGTCTTTTGCACAGGTTTAAAGTCAGAGCCCGTCCTCTCTGCCTCCGTCTGTCTGTCCGTCCGCCTGTCGTCGCTCTCAGCATGTCGGCCTGTGTGTCTGTTTCTCTACATGTCTTCTGACCTGTCTCTGGCTGCCCCTGCTTAATATTTGCAAACTTGTATACACCGATCAGGTCTTCTGCATCTGTTTGTTATATCTGTTGCATACAGACAAGCCAAAGTTGTATTCTGAATGTGTGAGTTGTGTGTATATGACATATTCATATACCTCCCATTTCTTTTATTATTTTGTCTTTTTTTTAATTATGTGTATTCTTCCTTCTATCCATGTTCATGTCCAACTTAAGAGAAGTATACATACTTCTGATTTTTTCAAATTGTATTTTATTATGTGCACTATTTCAATGTCCCTGATTAATTAATGTGTATTCTCCTAATCTTTAGATTTGAATAACTAACTTAGTGTGTTTTATTTGATATGAGTTGAATATTGTGTATGTCTCTGCTGCTCTTTATCATCTTCCGTATATATATTTCACTGGCTCAATTTTCACCGTTCCATCTCTCGTTTTGTCCCCGTCTGCAGAATGAACTTATCGAAGGGTCCATTGGTGAACAGCAGCAGTGACGATAACTCCAAGTCGAACTACAGTAAATGCGGCGCTGGCGCCTGGAGAATGCACCAAACTTACGATCAACTAGAGGCCAACCACATGAGAGACGCACATGCCCTCTACAACCCCAGGTAAGAACCAATGACGAGCAAAGTAAAACCACAAAGAAAGAAAGAGCAAAAATGTAAAAGAAAAGGAATCTATGAATCTTTTAGGTTCAGTTTTACACAAAAGCCACACTTGACCTCTATAAACCTCAGATGAAAGAGAAAGAAAAGGCAAGCACTTTGAGACATCAAAAGCCAGTGTTTTTAGTGCTCGTCTGTCTGTGTGTGTGTGTGTGTGTGTGTGTGTGTGTGTGTGTGTGTGCGTCTGTGTGTGTGCGTGTGCGTGTGCGTGTGTGTGTGTGTGTGTGTCTGTCTGTGTGTGTGTATGTCTGTGTGTTAAAGCGCTGAGGAGCTGTATTCTTCGATTTACAAAAACACAAGTTTTTCTCTTTTCTTATTTTTTATTGATTTATTACATACCTCAGATATTTTTCTATTATTTATTCCATGTAATAGGGCTATAGAATTGAATTTACATTTTATGCTGCATTCACAATTTTATTAGATCCGTATTTAAAATAAGCTGCTTTGCTTTTGTGTCACCATTTGCAAAATAGGCAGACATTTTCTCAAAGACTTGAACAAAGCAGGTTAAGCATCTGCATTTCATCTGAATTTGTATATTTGAGTATGAGTCTCATGAGTGACTAATTTACAATGATTTGTAACCCAGTTTTTTAGATTTAATAAGCATTATGTTAAAATGCTCTTAAAATTCCAGTTATTCCTAACACGTTCCACTCAAGGTCCACGGGAAATATTTTATTTTGAAAGAAAGGATTAATACTATTTTCTTTACTTTACTTGTAGCACTGTCTTTGTTTTGTTATATTTCCCCGGTATATATACTATATATATCACAAGAAAGTAACATTCTACTTCTGGCTCAAGGACACTTCAGTAGTGCAAATGTGAGGAGGCTTTAAATGATATCATTCGGTTGAAGGACAGTCACTATTACCATTATAGTAATCCCCCATCTGCATGTGCAGGAAAGCATGAAACGCTTATACCAAAGGGGAAATGTACTTTAAAGTTCTCCAATGAAAACCAGTTCTAGGTCTGTGTTGTTGCAGGCAGGTGAAACTCAGGGATCCTATTGTCCATTTTTAGAACATAAACTGTAAATATGCTGCTTGTTTCATGTTTAAACACAGCGAATGCTTGACGCATGGAACGCAGATACACTTCCTCTCTCTTAGTATTCATCCTCCTTCTCCGCAACTTCCTTTCTCTGTCTTTTAATCATTCTAACTTTCTCTGGATACGAGACAGAGCCAGATTGCAAAACAGTAATTGTGAGTATTTGTTTTGTACATACTGAGTATAATGCAGGTTTATAGCACATGTGCTTATATTCTTTTGATATATTTTGTCACCAAAGATTGTTAAGACCAAGCTCTGCCAATGATTTGAAATCACATTTTAAAAAACCAGAGTAGGAATAAGTGTTTAGAAAACATACCAAAAAATGTGATCTGTTGGTCAAGTATTTGATGTGTTTAGACAGTGGCTCTTAGGATCTAATTTTAGTTTGTAACAAAACAACATTAGGCTGCATGATCTCGCTAACTGACATGATTACCATAATGAACATTACTATCATGAATAATGCTGTTATTGTTTTATTATTGCAGCCGATTATTGATTTATGCATTGTTAGGCTTTTGCAGAGCCCGATAATTGTGCGTGTGTGTGTGTGTGTGTGTGTGTGTGTGTGTGTGTGTGTGTGTGTGTGTGTGTGTGTTTGTGTGTGTGTGCACGTTCGTGCGCACTGTAGACTGGGAAGTCTTAGTCCAATAGGATTTCAGAGTTAGTCTGGGTCAAGCCAATTAGAGGTCTGGCAAGCCATTCTCACGCAGACTCTCAGCCAATCACCAAGAGGAGAGTTACTATAGCACAATGTGAGTGTGTGTTAGGTTGAGTGTGTGTATGTTGGCATACAGTGACGTCTGGTGATGAGAGGTATAAAGGTTTGCCAGAAGCTAAGGAGTCACGCCATGGCTAGAATTCAAAGACTACATTTTCAAACACCCTACACTCTGCTTTCGGACTCTGACACATTTTGTCAATGCATTGGTTCAACTTAGTCTTAATTAAAGATAAAATAACTGAAGATGATATTTTAATGGCGATTCAATTGCCAAAACGATGTCAGGCCTCTGATGTGACACAAAAACATTCCACAGTTGGAAGATTTCACTAACCACTAGAAGGGCATTCAGAGAGTCCAGACCTCTAGCAATGCCAAATGCCTTATCGCTCAGTGTTAACACAAGTAAAAAACATTTTTCGTTTCCATCCTTGATCGAGATCTGCTCCAAAATGTAATGGGTACTTACTTTGCACTTGCTACAGCCTTCCACTAACGTAAACATTTGGCCAAATCCAGCCTTCAACAATTACATTTTTTACACCTGTGCTTTCCTACGTGACATCACACAATATATGAATACCTTTATATAAGGGCCCATTCTTTAAACAATTTAAAAAAAAATAGGGCTTATGCAATAAAGAAAAGTTAATATATCACCACACATTTAAATACACACATCTATTTTTTCCTATAACAAACAATACAAGCGCATTTGTACGCTCAGTCACACACACACACACACACACACACACACACACACACACACACACACACACACACACACACACACACACACACACACACACACACACACACACACACACACACACACACACACACACACACACACACACACACACACACACACACACACACACACACTCACACACACACACACACACATGCATTATAAGATCACATGAACATTCCCACCAGGATATCTGACCTCCGACTGTGTTGATGGGATTTGGTCCCACACTTGATATAAACACTCTAACAAACACAAACACACTTTGATGCGTCTTTGGAAAAGAAAATCCAATTACAATTATTTTACAGCAGAATTTATATATTTGGTATTTATATATAAGATATTTCTTAATACATTTACATTATAACATTATATATTTACATCATTATGATATTTGATGTGATATTGTGACCACTGACAATGGCATCCTGTGATATAATGCATCAAAACCCCTTCATGCTACAGTACATAAATAACAAATCATGTTAATGTCTTCCATATGCTTTACTTTTAAGCGCTTTTGCTGAATTAAAACTTTTAGAATTTTGAAAGAAATTCCTAATTTGTTTGTCGAGATCTGCTGTTTTCATTGGACAGCAACAATATTATTCCTCTTTTATTTAGGCCATCAAACCATGGGAATGTGATTAATGTCAGGCAGCCAGGCTGCGCTTGACTACACACACACACACACACACACACACACACACACACACACACACACACACACACACACACACACACACACACACACAAATACACACATTGCTGTAAACTGAGCCCAATGTAATCATAATGATAAAGCAGATTGCCTTAACACACAGATGGGCCTCCCAACAGCTCTGTGTGTGTGTGTGTGTGTGTGTGTGTGTGTGTGTGTGTGTGTGTGTGTGTGTGTGTGTGTGTGTGTGTGTGTGTGTGTGTGTGTGTGTGTGTGTGTGTGTGTGTGTGTGTGTGTGTGTGTGTGTGTGTGTGTGTGTGTGTGTGTGTGTGTGTGTGTGTGTGTGGGTGGACAACGCTGATTGGATTGCAGATTTATAGAAGAGGATTACTGCTGGAGCAGAGAGAGAGAGCGAAAGAGAGAGAGAGGGTTTCAGACACTCACCTCTCATTAACTTCCACCCTCTTCACCTAAACTCGCCATGGATAAATACACACACACACACACACACACACACACACACACACACACACACACACACACACACACACACACACACACACACACACACACACACACACACACACACAGAGAAACATGCGTAGACAAGATGCTGTGTCGAGGCAGCACCGTATGCCTTTATGCTTATAAATAAATGTTACTATTAAAATGAGAGCATTTCATTTCTTGTCATCTGAAGTTATACGTTTTCAGGAGAGCAACATTTAAAACCAAGTAAAAGTAAAACCAATTCTGAAAAGACGAGCAGTAGAGGACATGTCAATGGAACCAATTTGGGAGAACAGAAAAACCAAATATATAAAAACCTAACAATTCACACACTGCGAAGATTCATTCGGTCAGTTTTGTAATGGTGCCAACTTGAAGCATTAGTGAGGGAATAAGTCAAATAAAAAAGATGCTGAGATGTCCAAATATAAAAAATGTAATCAAAAAAAAAAAAAATACAATAAAGATGAAGAAATAAAAAATGGTAGACAATCAAAGGCATGATGTAAAATAGGCAGAGAAAAGCAGGTAGGCGAGAAAGAGACAGACAGAGCAGGTACGAGGGGCACTCCAGCTAACCTGATTATGACTAGATGTGAATTAGATTCCCTAACAGATGGTCCAGGAGCGAGGCTGTAAGGTGCATCAGCCAGCAGCGAGGGGAGGGGGGGAGGCAGAGGATAGGAGGGAAGATCAGGCGGGGAGGCAGAGGGGACGGGTGTCAACAGCAGCTGGTGACAATACAGATCAATTTGGGTAAAAACGTACCTTTCAAATTATTATAAAAGATCTTTAGTTAGTAGAGACATTCGCTTTCTACTTTTGACTCATATTACCTTTCTCGCAATGTCATAAGGTAAAAGTAATAAACCAGCTGGATATCTACCGATCACTACATTTTTGTATTTATCAGTCATTCACACAATAATGTTTTATTTATAGAATATTGGTTGTGGGATTGAAAAGTAAGCCGTGAACTCAGCCTGTTTAGGACAGATTTTCTCATTTTATACAGATGCTGTGCATTATTGTACATACTCCAGCTCTGCTTCGCTCGCTCTCCCTGTGATGGATAGGTGTAAATCATCGCAATCCTGTAGTGACAGCCCAATTTCCCCAAATCTGATCTGCTTAAAGAATGCAGCTTTGACGCTCTACTCGCTTATGTCTCCTTTCCTCTCCTCTCTCTGTTTATTTTTCTCCAAATACCTCCATTTGTCCCTGGTTCTCTCAGATGGAGCACCACTTTTATTCACACACTCTCTCTCTGACTCTCCTCTCTTTTGCAGCATTGCGCTCTCGCTTCCGATTCCCTCCTTGTCTCTCTCGCCCGACCTCCCCTCCCTTCTTTCTCTGCCTCCGTCCCATGTCACATTTGAAAGCCCTGTCATATTTACTAGAGTGGAAATCCTCTTTCACCATCTGCTTAATAAAATGTGTTTTTAATCCCATGGGGGATATTTTGTTTTTTTAAACACTTTTTTTTATTATACTTCTGTGCAATTTCATTTGATACGGCACCTTGACCAGGTCTCTATCTGTCTGAGTATGAGAGAGGGTGTAGGAGCGGTGAGTGTCACTGCACACGGATGGGCGAATGTGTACGTGTGCATTTGGGAGTGTGTGTGTGTCTGTGAATGCGTGTGTGTCAGCCACAATGGCAAGTGTCGGTAAGTGTTTGGAAGGACCGTTGCACCCCTAATGCTTAGCGATAACACGGCTAATCCACACACATACACACACACACACACACACACACACACACACACACACACACACACACACACACACACACACACACACACACACACACACACACACACACACACACAGAAAGGGAGACGAACACTAACCTTGATCAATGACCTTTCTTTTATAAAGGAACCAGCCTGCAGTGTATACCCCTTATACCGCTGCACACACAGTTACTGCCAATATCACATAAACAGGCAGTATGATAGTGTTCAGACACATCTAGTTTAGTTCTCATACCAAATTAAATATAATATATAATTTGTTCATCACATATTTTTTGGTACAAACAAGGATCACGTTTGCCTTATGCAATATAACATATAAAAGGTTACAAGACGATGCTTTCAATCATTTCCTTCGCTCTTTTCCAGTTAAAGGCTTGAGGTCACATGGTTAGCATTTAGTCTGCCCAGTCCAAAAATAGACCTAAATTAGCTTCCAATTTGCAGCCATTTATGTATTTAATTATTAACTCAATAAATACCATGATAAAATCACAGGACTGGTGTTGACTGTACTCTTGATGTGAAGCTTCCTGGATGGAGTTGAGCTGTTTCGGAGGTTTGAAGCACTGTTCTTACAGTAGACAACCACCCTTACAAATAAAATGACACACAGCAGATAAAGGAGACGGAGAGAGGGGCAAAGAGAGGGAGACAAAGAGAGAGGTAGGGAGAGAGAGAGACATGGTGACAAAGATAGTGCCTGGCAGCAACACACTTATCAGCTGCTGCTCCGCAAGAAAATGACCTAAATCATCAAGATTCCCATCTGACACACACACACACACACACACACACACACACACACACACACACACACACACACACACACACACACACACACACACACACACACACACACACACACACACACACACAGGGTTAGCGGTGCACTGCCTCACGTGTTTCCCCTGATCAACCTCTTCATATCTTTCCACTTAAATAACTACCTCATCGCAGTCAGAATCTCAAATCTAAATCACCCTTCCAGGGAAGACTTTGAGAGGAAAAGGAATCCCCCTAAACATTCGAAACATAGAGTCACCTTTTATGTGAAGAGAAAAGATGAAACAGTTTTAAAACCACTATGTGATGATTGAAGACAGAAATGTATCGATATCACCAGGAATAACATAATACTCCTCAAGCAGTTTGGAGAGCACATAATTCTTAATCAATCGTGTTTGGCCGAGCCTGCCCTGTGTGCGCTGTCTCCCACTGTTTATCCATTCGCATCAAGAAAATGTGTGTGTATGAGTGTGTGTGTAAACTTCATACACCCTAGGATGCATTATAACAGCTTTAGCCCCACTACTGTGCCTGCGCAAGTCATACCCAATGCATTTCACACCAGTCTATGTGTTTGTGGATAGTTGGGTGTGTGTTGGTCTGTGTTTGTAACAATAACATTCCTACCTAGAAGGAGTCTAAACACACACACACACACAGGAATATAGACACACACTAACATTTTGTCTCCTCTGCCGGTCTTTACAGCCCGACAGCCCATTGGGCAGAATGTGTTTTAGCCATTATCACATTGATTGTATGTAATCAGGGGTTTATTCTGCAGCCAATGAAGTGAATTACAGGTTTCCTGCCCGACTAACACTGTAACAATTGATCTGCTCCCTGGTGTGTGTGTGTGTGTGTGTGTGTGTGTGTGTGTGTGTGTGTGTGTGTGTGTGTGTGTGTGTGTGTGTGTGTGTGTGTGTGTGTGTGTGTGTGTGTGTGTGTGTGTGTGTGTGTGTGTGTGTGTGTGTGTGTGTGTGTGTGTGTGTGTGTGTGTGTGTGTGTGTGGGATATAAGGTGGTGTGTGTGTGACAGGGTGTGGATGCACGAGCAAAACAGAGAAGCAAAAAAAGAGTGTGTTTGTGTGTGAGAAGTCGAAATAACAAGAGAGAGAGATATTGAGACCCGAAGAGAGGGCGAGGGGGAGCTCCCTAGGAGGGAGAGTGGTTTAGATTGACTGTCGCTGCGTGAGTTTTTATTTCTTATTTTATTCATTTTTCTCCCTGAAAACGACTATAATCATCGACACGCTGTGAGTCTATGGAGCTAAACTCAAACACAGCAACACACAGATTGTTTTCAATCTCTATTTCTCTGCCTTTAAACTGTGCGCACACCTTACACAATGCGCATGTAAAATCCCAGATTCAATTACCACGTATCCTTTAAACGGCACACAGAATGACACGCAAACAAGATTTTCTTTATATTCAATTTGAAGTGGGTTTGTTTGTGTTTATCCCAGTGCAATATGTAAGCAGACAAAAGGTAGAACATTTGATAAAGATTTCACAACAGCTGTAGCCTACTCGTTTGAAACCCTTGTGTGTTCTTAGTGCAGACTCACCAGTGCATGTATCCAACTAACAAGCCAACAAGCAGTTCAACAACCCTCCACAGATAGTAGCGGTTGAACAGGAAGTAGCATAGAGAGAGAAATAAACAGAGGAGTGTGAGGGCTGAAAAAGCAATTCAGTCTATTGATGAAATCGTTCTATTCATTTGACTCTGGAAATGTAAATGTCCTATTCCCCTTCTTACCCCATTCTTTAATTCGCTGTATTTTCTTTTCTGTCTTCCATCCCTCCTTCACTTTCCCTCCCGCCCAAAGCACTGCCGGTATCATCTAGATAGAATTGTGTGAGGTTTTCTCTTTCCCTTTTTCCCTCTTTTTGCTTATTGGACTGTGTATTCTTATCAGCGTCGAGAGCACAATGCTTGGTGTGATAGAAAGGTATTAGCCAACCCATGGTAGCTACATTGTCAGCACTTCTTCCTGCTCTGTCTCTATACCACTTCTCTTACCTCTCTGTGTCCCTCCTCTCTCCTCTTATTATTCTTTTCTGTTTATCCTCTTTTCAATGGAAATGTGGTTTTAAAAATATTGTTCGGATAGTGAGATGCTTCATTCTTCTACACCTACGTTCACTAAAGTTTGTCAGGGTCTAGTCAAATAAATGTATTTTGTAAAACGCTTTCCGAAGTACAATTTTTAAGCTCAAAATCTTTGCTCTTGGCTAATTATTTTAAATTCTCTCGACGTAAATGTGCAGCAGGGAAAGCAACATGAACGATTAAGATAAAACCGAGTGACTTCTGAAGCTCTGAAAGGAAAAGCTGAATGTTAACATGACACCAAGACTGTCTGTTGTAAACCTCTCTTCAGCTCGCAGCTACTTACACTACATCTCTTCTGTAACCCGGGGCAGGACAAAAAACAGTTAGGAGTTGTTTGAGGATCAGTTTGTGTTTATGGCTGCCATCTAGCGAGGCAGTCGTACAAAGATTGTATATAATAAAAGGGTGCAAGTGCACAGAAAGTAAAGGAGCACACAGCGAGCAGCACAGAGACACAGAGTGCGGCCCAGAGTAGTTGCTCTAATACGATGATTGTATGTTTGTCCCTGCCAGTTGTCAGGGCGCTGCATCAGCCCACCGCTCTAATGACAGCTTGTCGTACTAAATGGCCCACCTTCCTTCAAAACACACAGAAAAAAAGATTCTCCTTCTTCCCTTCTTTCTTTTTTCCCCCCACTCATTCTGTTGCTTTCTCTCCACGCGTTCACGAGTCACTGTGCATTCAAAAGGTGAGAAATGAAATAGGAAAGAAGAGAAAGAGAAAATGACAGGGATCGAGCTGGAAATGGAGACAGGGGAAGGCGGTAATCTTTCTGGGTGTGTGTTCTGCCTCAGTAAGGGACAGGTAAATAGGCCTGCTGAATATTTGATGTCTGCAGGAACTAAACAGCCACTTTTGTCCCCTTGCTCTGGCTGCCTGGGAAACAGGGTCATATCTAGTTATGTCACAAACTCTCTTTTGTGTGGTCAATTATATCATAGGCGCTTATCCGAAAATGAAATGCTGGAAAACAACTTGACTTAAAGTTACTTAAAGAGCTTGAAAGAATTCGGGACATTTTTTAAGTGTCCATCAGTAAGATATCAGTTCATCTTTGACATGTGAAACTAAATTGTTTTTTTGTGACCCACTTTTTATTGTTTTTGTTTTTTGCCCTCACAAAAGGGACTTATATACACAGATACAAACGATACAGACAATATAGAAAATACAAAAAGAAAAAGAAAAAACAAAGAAATAAATAAAAAGTCCCTCCCCCTTCCCACCCATCTTGCCACTTCACAGAAAATCCTACCTGATGTTTGTTAGCAATTAAATCGTCTTTTGATTAAAATAAACCTTTAGTATGATGGTCTAGTCTTGCTAAAAAGAAATACATGTAATACTTGCTTCCGTTTTTTAATGAGCATGTTAGAATATGGTGCTCTTGTGCTGAAGTGGATTCAATGTACAGAATAGCAGGACATTCAAAACCCTTCTTTTGTAACAGAATGAAACAAAACTCTCAAATCTTATTACCACTGTTCTTTGTGATTAACTGAAATCATCTCGTAACACAATGCTCACGTCGTTGATCTTCTTGTGAGAATACAAAAGGGAAAAGAAACACACTCAAGCCTTCCCCTCTTTATACGAACCTCTTAAACACCTCAAAACATAAAGAATTGATAAAAACTGAGAGCCACCCCCTTCTCTCTCTCTCCACTCAACTGAAGAGCAGACAGGCACAATAAGACGGCTCTTTCAGCACTGAGCCGTCGTTACATAGCGCCATAATTATACTGATAACATACATACATGAATGCATTCAACCTCTCGCTCGGCACAGCGCACTGGCTGTGATTTCTTAATCTTCTTCTCGCATGTCTTCGTTTTTATTCTTTTTATTCCTCCCCCTTCGACTGCCATTATTTTTCATTTATAAGCGGAGAGAGGGAGACGGAGCTAAGAGGAGGAATGGAAAGGGAGAAGGAAAGAGAGATAGATGAGAATTTGAGAGAGAGAAAGAGGAAAAAAGCGCCTGAGATCTTTTGGCACTTAAACTCTTTCACTTAATGGCACTCAGAGGGATTGACGGTCGAAGGGAGGGGGCACAAAGGAGCATAAAGAGTGAAAAAGGAGAGATTAAATCATCACCATCACATCATCTACTTAAATGGCTCTACTCTTTTTTCTGCCACCACTGTATTTTCTCTCGCTATGCAAGAACACGGGCAACCCAGTGCAATGTGTCATCATCCTATCAGTATTTCCCACTTTAACCTGTAATTCTCTTTTTCTTATTCCATCACCTAATATGTGTATCTGTCTGGATGTGTGCCCGAATCGTTCTTACCGTCCCCCTTAATTCCAAACTGAAAGCCTACCTTCGCATCAGATAAACAGATTTACAGACATTGGTGAATACCACAAAGCCACGATTAATGGAGTCACCAAATTAGAAGGACTTGCTGGAGGGGAGAGGGGGAAGTGGGGGTGGGAAGGAAATATATGATGAAAAGGTGCGGAAAGGCCAAAGTATTGTTCATTATAAATGTCATGTCATTTTATGAAAGGAAAAATGGACTCTAAAGGAAAGCCCTGACTTTCTGGGAAACAGTATTCACACAGTGTAGGTTCGGCGGGAAGCTCTGTCCCATCCCGCTGCTCATCAAACCCATTAAAGCACATTCAAAACCAAACCGGTCTGAAAGTACTGTCAGTCATTCGGCGATCATCATTCAGCGCAGCCGACCCGTCCCTCTCACTTTGCCTTGCTCTGTCTGTCTGTCTTTCTGCTTTGGCCGCCCCTCTCTCTACCTGTTTTCGCTGTCTATATCCATTCCCCGCTCCCCCACCCTTCCTTCTCCCGAGCGCCTGTCCATTCTCCACCGAGGCGCTGTCTGTGTTTTATGGGTCCCTGTAGAGCAGGGATCTTTTACAGGCCGACTGGACTTTAGAAGCCCCTCGTTTAGCAGCATCCTGCCTTAATTAAAAACCCCTTTTGTGCTTTCTGCCTTTAACAATGAAAGGGAGAGAAGGGAGGGAGGGCAGGGTTAGAGGGAAAGAGAGTGGTAATGTGAAGAGAAAAAGAGAGTGGGCAAGGATAGAGGAAGAGAGAGAGAGATGGCAGTGAATAGAAAGTGATAGGGAGACAGGCAGATAGATACTAAGGTAGACAAAGGGAGGGATGGAGAGATACGGACATAGAGAAGATAGCTGTTAATTACAACTGCCATTAACAAGACACCAGTCAGCCTCCTTAGGGAGAAGGGGAGAAGAGAGAGGGAGGAGAAAGGAAGGGATGCAGAGTAGAGGAAGGCAGCAAGAGAGAGGAGAGGAATACAGTCAAACTTCAGCACTGATTAGAAGAGATTTGTCTCTTTTAAAAAAACAAGTTTTGTATTGCATGGTTTACAGAAACGTGTGTGTGTGTGTGTGTGTGTGTGTGTGTGTGTGTGTGTGTGTGTGTGTGTGTGTGTGTGTGTGTGTGTGTGTGTGTGTGTGTGTGTGTGTGTGTGTGTGTGTGTGTGTGTGTGTGTGTGTGTGTGTGTGTGTGTGTGTGTGTGTGTGTGTGTGTGTGTGTGTGTGTGTGTGTGTGTGTGTGTGTGTGTGTGGCTGTCTTTGGGATGATTGAGCAGCAGAGAGGCTGCTTACTGATTACCTTCATGTAGAACAAGCTGCTATTGACTGGAAAGTGACGGATGACCGTCGTCCCCCGAGCTTGTGTTTGTGGGAATGTGTGGTACTATAGGTGCTTCGCTGCTACTCTATTTTACACATGGCTTCCCTAATGAACAAGAATCTATTTAGTTGTAAAATGTAGCTCTCTTACTCTTGTTTATTTTCTTGCCCCTTGTTTCTCCCTCTACAAAGCTCCCTCTGTAATTTCTTATAAGGAAAGAAAAACAAATGTGATGGATGGATTGTGTTTGAACATGTTTGTGTGTCATTAATACAACTTGGCCCGGCTCAGTGAAAGAATACGAATCCATCATTGGAAGTGACAGTGAGGAAATACAACAACATTAGAACAAATGATTTCTGTAATTGGACTTTCAAGCATTGCCTTTACTGTATCTATGTTTCTTCTCCTCTGGCTGTGCCTTTCCTCTCACCCTTTCACTCTTTTCATTTCATTTCATTTCAAACCTTTATTTAGACAGATTAGTCCCTTGAGATCATCGATCTCATTTACAAGGGAGACCTGCATCATTTAGTTCCACATGAAACATAATAACAACATAACACATTTTCTTTATAAGTATCCATCATTCTTCTGACATTTTACACGTGACATTCTCTTGTAATAATATCATATTCTTCTCTTTCTTCTTCTTTGTACACCTGTCTCTCTCCCTCAGGCTTCTCTGCAGAATGTCCAGTAAGGAGCGCCACCTTGAGTCCAACTGTCCGTCCTCTTACATAAAGACTGAGCCGTCTAGTCCTGCCTCCCTGACTGACAGCCTAAACCATCACTCCCCTGGTGGCTCCAGCGACGCCTCAGGTTCCTATTCGTCCACAATGAACGGCCACCCCAACGGCTTAGACTCCCCGAGTCTGTACGGCTCCAACGCAGGGTCCCTGGGTCCCGCCGGCGGCCCCGGATCAAAGCGCTACGAGGACTGTTCATCCACTATTGGGGAAGATTCACAGATTAAGTGCGAGTACATGTTGAATTCCATGCCCAAGAGGCTGTGTCTGGTCTGCGGGGACATTGCGTCAGGGTACCACTATGGAGTGGCATCCTGTGAGGCCTGCAAGGCCTTCTTCAAACGCACCATCCAAGGTTGGCTTCTATTTCGACTTTCTGCCTTTAGTTATCTCTATGTTGGTCTGTGTACATTGGTTGCAAATGATGCGAGTCAGAAGTTAAAGGTGAGGAAAGATAAAAGTCAATGGGCTCCTTAAAAAGCCTCAACCCTTTTAGATAAGTATTCCATACAAAGCACCTAAAACATAATCTATGATGAAATGAAATGCACAAGGACACAACATGCATTCTATCACACACACACACACACACCTGAGCCATTTTGCTAGATCCAGGACATATGATAAAAGCCCCAGGCCAGATGTGAACCCAGATTTTTATTTGGTTCATGTTTCTGCTAAGTGAGCCACCACAGTCTATTTTTCTCTCACCTTCAACATTTTTCTTTTCTTTCGACACGCATGCACCCACACTCACATATAAGCATCCAATCAGGATCATGCATACACACCACTCCCAGAAACGCCCCACTTTCACCGTCAACCTTGACCTCTTCTCTTCAACAACAGCAAAGAGTAATTTCCAGGTTGTGTTTGCATTCCCAGATCTAGCTGCTTATTACAGTGTTAGCTATAAGCCTAGTAGTATCAGAGGAAGGTCAGAGGTTATGTCTAGGGGTCAGGAGTTCAGGTTAGGGTTAGAGGAGAGAAGGGGTAGAGCAGTAATCCACATGATGAGAACAGTACCAGGAATTAGGCTCAGTAATCCTTTGCTCATCTCTTGTTGGTGCTAGAAGTGTTCCAGGGTGTGCTAAGGTATGATGGCTATCCAGTTTTGAGGATATTGAATTCATACTCAACTTTCAGCTTGATCAATGGAATGTCCTTCATTTACCCTTGTAAGCACTGGACAGGTCAGTCTTTCAGATAACCAATTAGCCATAAAGCAAGCCAGTAAATCAGCCATTTGTTCATTAATCCAGCAAGTTCAAAAGATGACTGAACCATCTTGGTTTCACATGATTTATACAACATGTGGAATATTATCTACTATATGCTGCATAGAATATGAAAACATTGAATTGGTGAATTCATTAATTGGGCTTTATAATGATTTTTGTTTTACTTATTTGGGCCGGATTAGCCTTTTTTGGAAGAGTGACAGTGTTGAAAGCGTGAGATAGAGGGGATGACATGCACAAAGAGAGCAGACCTGTTTTGAACCTGAGTTTGCAGCAGTAGGGACTGAACCCCAGCTCTAACGCCTAAAATATATGTTTCAAAAGTGTTGGACTATCACTGCCTTTCTATGGCACAAGTCCATTTGTTACTTCTGAAGACATTATTCCGAACAAAACAGGTCATGAATGTATATAATCTGATTTATTAAGAAGCTAAGCCCTGTAACTGTTGGTATAGTGATATGTGTTAGCCACTGCTTCTGTGCACGAGCAAGTATTTAGAGCAGCAGGATGGTAGAACTACAGTAGCCATCTATACTTTATAGATTATATTTAACGGGATTTGGAGGAAAAATAAATAATATCACAAGACTTTAATAACCCATTAGACATGGATCCATAAAGCTGTTTTAAGTATGCAGGGAAAGTCATCACATTTTATATTAGGACCAAAATTGGTGGTTAACCGAATCTGAATGATAAACCTTTAAAGACTGTTTGTTGAGTTATAATCTTCAATGATTCGTCCAAGTTATTCAAAGTAACTAATAGGCCCCGTTAGTCTTTAGGGCCACTCTCTTGTCAGTCAGTATGCCACTGCAATAACCAAGCTACCAGTCAGCCAGGCGCTATTGATTCATGGAGTCAGTCGGTGCGTCAGTCATATCGTACAGGATTCATCTATCGGCCTTTCCATCCATCCACCTATCTGTCGCTGCTTCCTTTGCCTCCGATAAGCTGCTTTCCTAGTAAAGCCCCAGAGAGAGAGGGGGAGACAGGGAGATGTTCGGGGGTGGAAGTCTTACATCCACTATGTGGTCGTCACTACCTAGAGATGACCTGTGTGTGTTTATTATGGCATGAGATCAGGACACAGTGCAATCCTCACAAAGAGATTGGAACACACACATAGAGAGATAAAGTCACGCACGGCAAGAATCTCATAGAAGCACATCCACACACCAACACACATCAATAGACAGACACACACATGACTTTGTGTGTGTAGGTTTAACCCTTAATTCCTCCGTCATCCCAGTATGATAGTTGACCAATTCCATATGTCTCATTTCATTTAGGGCTTGTTAAAGGTTACATAGGTGAGGATACAGTAAAAGATTAAATACCAAGAGCCCAGCAAATGTATGAATACGATGCCATGTTGACAGAAGGGAACTCTTGGGAGTATGACCTTCAAAAGATTCAAAGCAATTCCCCGTCCACTGTCGCACTTTCTCATTTGACTTCATGTGTAATCTTAACTTCCCCTGTAGTGGACATGCTGCAGCTCAGGCAGGTCAGAGCGAAAGGTTATGGGTCAAGACTTGCATATATAGTCATGGGACTTTTGTCACGAAAGGTTGTGACAAATGACAACAGTTTGGTGAACACAATTGCAGGAAGCAACATTAAAAGTGGAGCCATCAGATCCACTGGAAAGTTAGCTGAGAGGTAAATAGTGTATCATTAAAATAAATCGATTCCTTTATGGCTCAGACGGCTAGATCGCATCCAATATTTTGCATTCATTACAACAAATGTAAACTTTTACCCAATAACTCTACACAATCATTTCCTAAGCTTGACTTGACACAACTAGAATGTATTAAGTAAATCTGTTAATACATTTCTTCTTTTGTTTTTTAAAGTAGCACACGTTCTTTCATGACTTGTGCTACAGACTTACGGTTGATATTTGGGGATTTTTTTGGGATGCAGCATGAGCACTCTTGAATCCAACCGAGCAAATGGGTCATGACATTATCTTTGGCTGCCACACAAGCCAAACTCATCCATAGATGGTGTCTGTGTGTGTTACCCCGTGTCTGTGTGTGGGCTCCTGCTCATCCACGTAAATGAGCACAGGTTTATGTGTACGTATGTGCACATATGCCTGTGTTTATGCACGCTTGTGTGTTAGTGTGTGTATCTTGGCTGGAAAGCAGGGCCAGCCTCAGATGGGCAGCAGCAGACATATTGGTATGTTTCAACCCATTAGCCAATAAAACCGCAGGTAATCACCAAAAAAACACCTCCAGCTGGACAGGGAGGAGAGCATGGGGCGGGAGAGGAGATGAGAGGAGAGGAGAGGAGAGGAGAGGAAGAGAGAGAAAGAAGAGGAAGTGTGTATTCTAGTTTGAATAAACAACAAGTTAAAACAAGGAATGAGGAAAAGAGGGGAGAAGAGGGTGGGTGGACTGGGCACACAAATGTAGGAAGGACTTAGAGGTATGTGTGTGTGCATGTGTGTGTCGCAGCATGGAGGAAGTGGCTCTGGCAGCTGCTGTTTCTGTGGCGTTAGTCCAGCGACACCTGACAACCTGCATCTATCACTCCCTTATTGAGAGAGAGGGATAAAGGGGAGTGAGGAGGAGGAGGAGGGCAAAGTGTGAGAGGGGTAGAGGTAGGATGAGATGGAAAGACAGTAAAAAAAAGTGGATGAGAGCCACAATGATAAAAATGAAAAAGGTAAACAGTGCAGAGGAATTGTGGTTGAGATCGAATAAAAAAGGGTTATGTTCATACTAGCCGTAACAAAATAAATACAGTTTTTATAAGGACCATTTTAAATTCTTAAGTCAATGTACTGAGATAAGCAAGGGACGTGAGAGGCTGAACAAGAAAAAGGCAAAGTATAATGTCAGAAAATGAAAAAAAAAAAAAGGGGCTAAAAGAGAACAGCAGGCAGAAAGCACAGTGTGTACGTTGGTGGGCAATTTTCATGCGGCAGGAAGACTTACACACACACTCAAAGGACATTGTAGGGGATTTAAGGCCCTCATATATCCCCCTTGCTCATACCAACACACACACACACACACACACACACACACACACACACACACACACACACACACACACACACACACACACACACACACACACACAACGCACACACACATACTTACAAACTCACACGTTATACATAAGATCCTCCAAGAACCCTTCTGCTCTAAGCCCACCTCAGTGCACAATAAGACACATAAAGAGATACAAAGAGAGGGCCATGACATTCGGATGTAAACCCTTCTTGTCTAATTCCTCCAACACATAGTCCTGTTTCACTCATTCATAAGGGCTTTTGATGTAAGCCCAGTACCCAACCCTGTTGAGTTGAGGTACTGTCAATTCAAATTTGACTAACAGTGTTATAAGACAAATAATAAGCATGATCATTATCATTATCGACTATTGAGGTGCGCAGTAGCACTCAGCATGTGAAGATGTTGAAAACGGTTTCAGTGAGAGGTTAAACACATTTAGCTTTAGTGCTACCTGCCCCATAAGTGGCTCTTTACTGCAGTTTTCCATTTAGCAGCGCTTGCCTGTTTAGCCTTGCACTAACAAGGCCTTTTACCGACCACCCATTAACCCACGCAAATTCTGTGTCATTAGCACATTTAGCCTCGTGCTAGGTAAGTGTCCCTCTTAATTGCTGAATTAATCTGCACCTCCTGTATCATCAGCATGTAAAGGTTAAGTATTAGCTAACTAGTCCTATTAGTAGTGTCCATTAGACTAAAAGGGACCCCAAGTATTTAGCATGTTTAGCCTTTACTTTAACTAAGAAGGCCTATTAATGAGAATCTTGTTATCCATTAGGAAGTGTTCGCCATTTACCCTTTTCCCTAGCTAACTAGCCCCCTTAATCAGCCCAGTAATGAGAAAGCATCCTCTCCACAGCAGCAGTCAATAGCAATCACTGTTTACTCTCTTTCAGTGGGAGATGCATTGGTTTGCTATTAGTCATGTGGGCATGGGAGGAAGGGAACAATACTGTTGTTTTTTTGGTATTTAGTTCCTAACACAGATTAAACAACTTCCCTGAACAAAGAAACCTGTTTGAGGAATTCAGCAATAGTCCTAACAAATCTATAACTGTGCTTGGCTTTGAACCGCGAGGAAGCAAATAACTAAGTAGAGGAAATAAGCAGAACAGGAGGCTGAGTGAAGCTGAAAATAAGGAAACAAAACAACAGAATGAAACAGAGTAAAAACCGAAGGAGGAAAACAGGTGGCACAATGTAGAGCGTTGAAAATAGATCTCATTAAGAAATGTGAAAACAGTTTTGAAATATAGTGGGGACATGGAACTAAGAACAAGGATATAGAAAGGTTGAGGAAGAAATAGTGAGGCTGTGGACGGAAAGGTTAAAGTGGTATTTATCCTTTGTTTCTGTTTGCGAGGGTTGTGAAGTTAATAGGCTTACATCAGCTCCTAATCTTAACCTCAGCTCTTCATCAGTGTAAGTGAGGGAACTGCAGCTAGTCACGCAACCTAAGCTTTCTGTAGCACGCATGCACATACAGTTCATACTCATGTCACACACACACACACAGACACACTCACACTCCCACACACAACTTTCTCTCTTCAGTCCAATGTAAAATGATAACTTTAGGGGTTGAAGTATCACTGAAACATCAAAACAACAGTCTGATATTGATGAAACATAATCCATACACAAGATATCAGATTGCTGCTTATGCTGTTAACTTTGGTTTTAGTGTCTGGGCTGTTTGTAGCCACCATAGAAACAAAAGGACTTCTTAAAGTCATAGCAGGTGAACACCAAGCTAGCTTAGTAAATGTTCATAGAAGTACATGTTATTGTATTTGCCTGTGTGTCTCTGTATATCTTTTTACAACTCTAGATTTGTCTTCCTCTCTTAAAAAATGAATCTAGATCCTTGTTACCATCTTTGTGCAGCAGGAAGTGTCTTCAAGGTTGTTAGCCCACCTGAAATATCCATCTAAAATGAAACCCTTTCTCTGTGTTCCTCCAACATGTTTACATACAGGCAACATAGAGTACAGCTGTCCAGCCACCAACGAGTGCGAGATCACCAAGAGGAGACGCAAGTCGTGCCAGGCCTGCCGCTTCATGAAGTGTCTGAACGTGGGCATGCTGAGGGAGGGTAAGGGAAAAGGTCTCTTCCTTATCTTTCTCTGTTAACTGTGCTACATGTAGCATTTTAAGGCCTGAGGAAATACTCAGAGATACAGTTGTATCGATCAAAACTTTGAAAACTTCATGGCACCGGTGAGGTAAATGCAAAAAAATGATGGAGAAAATCAATTCAAATCTTTTGATTAAAATATTAGATACAAAGGATCAATGGGGAAGCAATGGGGTTTATGGGAAATGTGGTTTGTTTGGGCAACACAGGAACAGCAATGTGATAAATAAATGTAAACATGGTGTCTTGTTTTACAATAAATATACCATAATACATCAAAGTATGACAATGGAATATTGATGTTGAACAATGCTACATGTATCACTTCTAAACAATTGTTAATACTTCTTATATACATTATATTGTATTCTATTGCTTTTGGCATCATGACACAAGTACCATCTTACAACTTTGAGTCTTTTGGTATCCTCATAAGTGTTCATAGCTTTGGTTTGCCTGTTTCATTTTCACTTTTCATTTTCACTGTGTATGTTCATCTCTGACTTCCACATACAGAAGTTATAGTTTCTGAGGCCAACACAGAAAGTCCTACACCCTTGCCTTCCCTAAATGAGATACACATTACAGGATCATTGCTACACTCACAGTGAGTGTTGCACGGGGTTGAGGAAAAGTAAACAGAGAAAAAGAGACATTATCTGCCCCCACACCACTTTGATAAAATACACTCACCCTCTCATTTTCACACTCCCTCGTTGCCTGTGTCTCTTTCTCTCCCTCTTGTCTGCCAACCTCTGACCTTTCTACTCCCACTGCACTTCCAACGATGAAAAGAGGGAGAGGAGTGGCAAGGGATGAAGAGAAGGGCCGATTGAGAGAGAGAGAGCTCGAGAGGAATAGTGGGAGGGGGGAAGGTAGGAGAAATCTAGGGGGAGGGAGGGAGAGAGAGGCGATTGATTTATAGGAGCAGAGGAGAGGGACCAGGGGAGGATGAGAGGCAGGGGGAGGATGGTTGAATGAAGCAGAAAGTATGTGAGAAAGAGAAGGGAGAAGAGAGGAGGGTCAAGGTTGTAATTGATGGGAGACCTGGCCTACGCCCCCTTCCTCACAGTGGTCAGGGAGCGTGCCAGCCCTCCCTCCATCCATTCCTGTCTCCATGTCCCCCTCCGATGCTCCCACGCAGTGTACTGTACTGTTTCTGTGGCCTCTCTTGTGCTCTTAATACACACATTCTCCTCTTCATTTGCTGTTCCCTCCATCCTGTTAGCACCATGACACTCAAACAGACCTGAGGCTGCTCTTCCAGTTTGATGTCAATAGTGGTATATTCAAAAAACAACAGCAAACAAATATATTTTATAAAACTAATCACTATTCTGGAGTTTGTGCCTGTTTTCTAAATCTTCCCATTCACAAATTGTTGAAGATACAGTAAAACACACCTCAGAGCTTTACTAAACTCACTCAAAAACCTGACAAATATTGAATTTCCTCTAACAGCCACAGTTTTCACTGCAAAAAAACATGCTCGAAGCTGCTACCTCTCTCGTTTGCACACACACAGACAGAATACACACACACACTTCCAACAAGCTGCTGTGGTAGCTATTGTTCTCCCAGTTGATCTGACATAGGCAGAACCCATGTCTCCTCTCCTGTTTTGTCTCGCATACAGTATGTGTGTGTGGCCACAAATACCCACAAACATTATGTATTATTGGCAGCTCTGACAGTCGCACAGTTTACACAGCGCACACTGCATCCTTCTGCTGCACACAGAAACCACATTACGCTTGTCAATAAACTCTTAAAAAGCCATCATTTGCAAGAAATTCCCTTTTTTTTATATTACTTTTTTTTTTTACAAATTATGCTATTGATTTTAACTCTTAGGGCTGTGGTTTGCCCATTAATCCAATATGGGAGTAAAACTATGATGCCTCTTGTCGCCCTGCTCAACACACATATATCATGCACACACACACACACACACACACACACACACACACACACACACACACACACGCACACGCACACGCACACGCACACGCACACACACATGCACACCCACCTAGTCCTACATATATATACATCAAAATGACAGACCACAGCCACCTCATTTGTTGTGGTGGGTGTGAATGTAATACATGAGGTCCCGCTCTACATATGAATAAGGGTCATTTGGGAAATTGATACATCCATTTTCCTATACCTTTTCATTTTTTTATGTATTCGAACTGTGATATATGACAAAGACCAAGAACTATAAAAAAGAGCTAAATGTAAATGCTTTATTTTGCTGGATATATTAGTTAATATTATATAGTACATTTCATTTTTTTAAGAACTAGTGCATGCTGCAGAGACACTACATCTCCTGAAACCTTCCCTTGAACTATTGTTATAATATGGAAACCCTAACTAAGACCCATTGTAATGCAGTGGTGTCACAGGAAACAAAAATATTCATATCAGATTGGGGGTAAAAATAATCACATTGCAAAAACAGAAGACAATACGAACCACATCAAAGACATTGGTATACTAACTGGTGAAAAATATTAGCCCTCTCAACTAACAATCCTTTGCACACACAACATTTAGGAACATTGCCTAGTGTGTTATCCAACCCTTCCGGGTGTATGCATCGTTGCAGCAGGATTGCATAGATGATAATGGTAAGTGGCTAGATCAGTTAGCATCAGAGCTAACTCTGGTTGTCAGGGGCTAGCTCACGGGAGAAAGGTGAAGATAAAGTGGTAAGGGGGGAGTAGGGTGGAGGACATGGAGTAGAGGATGGTGTGTGTGTGTGTGTGTGTGTGTGTGTGTGCGCGTGTGTGTGTGTGTGTGTGTGTGTGTGTGTGTGTGTGTGTGTGTGTGTGTGTGTGTGTGTGTGTGTGTGTGTGTGTGTGTGTCTGTGTGTCTGTGTGTCTGTGTGTGTGTGTGTCTGTGTGTGTGTGTGTGTGTGTGTGTGTGTGTGTGTCTGTGTTTGTGTGTGTCTGTGTTTCTGTGTGTAGATGCTGTAGTTTACCCCTTAGGGCAAGATCTGCCTCAAATTAGCTTTGTCGCCCTGGGAGACAGAGAGGGTGAGATGAAAAGCAAAAGCAGGTGAGGCAGCAAGGAAGAGTGTGTGTGTATGTTTGTGTGTGTGTATGACCAAAAGAGAGGGGAGTACAAGCGGCCAGAGGGTCGGTAAACCAGCCTCAAAGTGAAGCCTTTTCTTTATATTTTCTCTTAAACACACACCTGATCGTGTCAATACACAGAGATGTGTACACACATCTCTGTGTGTGGAGTATTGAGGAGAGGAGAGGAGAGGCGTAAACGAGCAGGGGGTAAACTGAAACGAACATGGGGCACCCACCCACCAATATGTAGCAGCTAATTTCTGGAGCAAGGCAATTAAAAGGCCTGACTATATTATGAGAACTTCCCCTCTGGCAATGGCTGTCTGTCCATTTTTAATGAGGTCATAATGATGCGTCAGCGGAAGACCAAAAGGTCACAGGGGCGTGGCTAAAACCTGCCTAGAGAAAGGGTAAAAGGAGAGAATATTACTGCAGGTAAAATATCTGATGAACAATAATGAAACAGGAGGTTGATTACGATTTGTAACGAATACCTCATAACATACATTTCAATTGAATTATTTGATTTAACAATTTACTCGCTGTAGTAGATTATTTTATTTGTACAAAACTGGCAAGGCAAGACAGACATTCATATTCAGCAGTAATGCTTACAATTGTCACGAACAGAAAACAAAACACTGATCAGACATTTGCACATGAAAGGCTCCGGCAGAGGCACCCAGACCACGAGCCAGCAATATTCAGTATGCATGTACATCGTACATATGGTCATATTGACACATTTGCTCCCTTACAACATAGCGGCTTTGATGATGGCACGTCTGATGAATCGTGGTTAAACAGACAGAATGTGTTGAATCCAAACCCGAAGCCTCCATCTCTATATTGCCATAAACGGCCAGCTGGATTCAGATGGTAGACTACGAGAGAGACAAGTCCACAGACTGCAAATATAAACGTTGGCAGACTGCCCCTTAGACACACACACACACACACACACACACACACACACACACACACACACACACACACACACACACACACACACACACACACACACACACACACACACACACACACACACACACACACACACACACAGCTCATG
>NC_136904.1:13017087-13019587 GCF_949606895.1 Notothenia rossii
GTCAATTAATTAACGAGACAGAGAGAGAGACAGCAACAGAGAGACTGAGATTGGGCGAGAGAGAGAGAGACTGAGATTGGGCGAGAGAGAGAGAGACTGAGATTGAGTGAGAGAGAGAGAGAGAGACTTTTACTCAAATGGTGCTTCTATAAATTAGTTAGTTGTAGAACAAAAGAGGCAAGCGAGTTTAACAAGCTTGACGATAACATAAAAGTGCCTGCATGCGTAACACACACATGTATGCACTGCAGAAACAGAACAGCTATCACCACTTCACTCCCAGACATATTATGTAATCTCATTTCCTCTCTTTTTATTATCTTTATTTATATTCCTTGTATTCTTGTTAACCAATCAAAAGAGTTAAAAAGTCATGCACAGTGTTTTGATACACGTGTTCTGTCCCTTCTTGCAGGTGTTCGTCTGGACAGGGTTCGTGGCGGGAGACAGAAGTATAAACGCCGGATAGATGCGGACAACAGTCCATACCTGAACCCACAGCTGGCTCTGCCTCCCAAGAAGCAATGTAAGAGCACACACACTCACTCAGACTGGTAGCAGTATATGTGACGGCCTTTTTCTCTCCTAGGGTTGAGCAGTGATTCTCAAGGACAGACATTTGCATACTGTCCTTGGTGCATAGTAACTCATCCTCTACAAATTGACATTTGTGCTACAGTGACAATAGCATCTGATAAAGTGTGTTGTGGGAACAATGGAGGACATACCATTGACAGTGCTTCAGGAAAATCATCCCTAGAAATCAACAGAAAAGCTTTCAATTATAGCACATTGTAGCAAGAGTTGATCAGAAGGCAGAAGTACACAAGTGCCTTTCCATCAGTCTTTATACTAATTGAGACAGTTGGACATTAAAACAGAATCAAGCACAGACACACACACACACACACACACACACACACACACACACACACACACACACACACACACACACACACACACACACACACACACACACACACACACAAACACACACAAATAGACTCAGGGTAGTGAGAAGCCCATCTGTTTGGGACCAAGTTTATCTCCCTGTCTCTGCTGCTAGCAGTTTGCGGTCATAATATTTTATACGTGTAATATTTCACTATAAAGGTAGTCATTTAGGTCCGGCTGGATTGGCTCCGTTTTTTAAAGAATGGAACCACTGCCAAAACACGATGATTGGAAAAATTAACAAGGGAGAGAGTGAGTGAGAGTAACGGGGGAACAGGTGGAGACAGAGGGAGAGACTGAGCCTAAATGAGAAGGCTTCTCAGAGAGAGAGGGAGGAAGGGAAAGAGACGAAGGGAACAGCCAGAACCCTAATCCGGATTAAATCCAATCTGGCAACCACATCAAACTAGAGTTAGCTCTTTAGCTAAGCGTCTGCTCACACACATGACACACACACGCACACACATGTATACACACACATACACACACACACATACACGCACAGTGCAGATTGAGCAGTGTTTGGCAGCTTGGTCCCCAAAGCCCATTTTGCTTAAAGCTGGAGCATATTCTGCTTTAGGCCAATATGCTGAATGGCTCCAACACAGCTTAACGGGACTTCTGCACTACTAATCATTGAAATGATTGGATAATATGAGTGTGTGTACACTATGCGTGTGTGTTTGCATATACAGAGCATTGGTGTGCTCCAGCTAACTAGATGACTTCATTAAACTAGTCTCTAGTCCTGTTATTATATTAACGAGCTTTTTTCATTTAAGATAAATAGTTTTAAAATGAGTTATTTACTAGATTCACCAGTGGGTACTCTAAAAATGTATTTAGGATTTCATTTATTTTTATATATTTTCCTAAATGTATGTATGGACACAAATCTCTCAGTGAGCTGAAAACAAAAACTATAGCGTTGATATAGACTTCCTGGGTCTCTCTTGTTCTTTTTCTCTCACACATAGTCAATACACACAAAAAAAATCTTTCTGTCTCACTCAGATACACGCACACAGCCCATCTATCTGTAGCCCAATCCCCAGCCTCAGCGTCCCCATTGATTGTGTGAGAACAGAACAATAGCCCAGGGTTTGGAAATGGGCTTCCATTGATTCTAATTAGGGAAACATTAAATAAGATTTACCCACAGATACTGCACTGTGACTGGGATTGGTTTGGCTCAAACGACCCTGTAGCTGGAGCTAGAGGGAAGAGGATGGAAAGAATATATCTATGAACAAATGTGTGTGTGTTTTTGTATGTGTATGTAACAGAATTGGGGGCGGAGAGTGTTAGATCAATACACAACTCATCCCCCCAACTCTGTTTCACTCTCTCTTGCTGTTTATCTCTATCTAGCTGTCGCTCTCCCTACTCTTCTTGTCTGTCTTTTACAATCTGTCCATGGCTCTTTTTCTACCTGTCTGTCTTCTCCCAATTTTTTCTTTGCTTATCTGCCTTACTCTTTTCCTCTTTCCCTCTATCCCTCTCTTGCTTTTCTATCCTCTGTTATTATTCCCATGCTTGATTAGTC
>NC_136904.1:13024587-13032087 GCF_949606895.1 Notothenia rossii
AACAGCTCTCATAGCCACAACTCAGGTTGCATATTAGGCTGCATGTGTCAGGTGAGAGGAGGCACATATTCAAACAGCAGCGAATGAGAGGGTGAATTTAAAAGAAAGAAAGGCCATTCAAACTGTGCCATTTATCTGTCTGTAGAATTAGTCTTTTCATCCCCTCTTTTCTGTTCCTTATTCCTTCACTGTCTCTCTCTTTTTCTCCATAATAACTAAATGACTACCGGGCAGTCATGCCGGCAGCTCTTATCTAGACTTGCCGACACAAAAGAGAAAGACAGACAGGCGAGCACTTGACTTGACGAAAGAGCAAAGAGCGAACAAATGAACGAATCATGGAACGAGAGCCAGAACCTATAACACTGTCGATTTTACCAGAACCAGGGGCCTTGCCATTAGGGTTTTTTTTCTTTTTACAACCCCCTCCCCCCTTCATTCTTTCTTTATTCAAGGAAGAAATTGCTCTCAGGCTGCCCCCCACTTCCCCTCAGCTATTCTCTTGCTTCCCTATCTCCTCTTACTTGCTCTTTCTTTTCTTACAGTCTTTTCTCCCTCTCTTTCTTACGTTCCCTTTTCAATTTTGACGCTCAGGATAAGCGGTCTGTGTGTCGGCAGTAACGCAGTATGATTGAGCTGTAAAAAACGGGGGGAAGGGAGGTGAGGGGGGGGGTTGCTCTCTGTCTATTCATTTAATCGGCCTTTATGGAGATATAGGAGAAGGGGTTGGGGTGCTGGTCGGGGTGACGGGATAGTAGGTGGAGAGGGAAGTCCCCTTGTCTCATGTTCTGCATACTTCATCTTTCTCTCTTTTTCATTGGCCTTTTTTATCATGTCTTCTTTCGCTTCCTTTCCCTTACTCCTTGTTTGGATTTGGGAGTGAGCATGAAATACCCAACAGTGAATTAGGATTTAGGTAAACTACAGTGAATGTTTATAAGAGGCATGGCGAGAGAATGGAGCACAGGGAGGTCACATACATTAGCTCAGTATAACCTGGATACTCCCAAAGAGCCTTTAATACAATACTATTGTGACCCTGTGGCTAAATATCCCCCACCCCTCCAACCTCTTGTGTGACCTCCCTCTTTCTCTTTCTATCTACTACTGGCTCCCCTCATTTTCTCCCCCTCTCTGATCTGACCTCCCACCCTCTCTCCCTCTATGGTATCCTTAACCTCTTCATTATCAAGTCAACCTCACCTCTCAACCCCTCTCCCATTTCACACCTCCCTTCTTCTCTGATCGTCACCATCCTTCTGTCTGTCTGGATCTCTCTGCTGATTAAGCAATTGGGGTTAATTGAGTCCAAGTGTAGCTCTAGATTTAAAAACTGAATTATCGACTCAATCAATTGTATTCAAATATACGTTTTTGTCTATTCACAAAAAAGCCCTTTCTCTTTAAGTCATGGTGTAACTGGGTTTCACTTAGAGATGAAGTCAACCAGTTGAACAGTTGGTCCTTCAGACTGCCAAACAGTCAGTCAGTTAGTTAGCCAATCAGACAGTCAAGTAACTGCACAGCCAGTCAATCAACCAGAAACACAGCCAGTCAGTCAGCAGATATTGATTAATAGAAGTGTCCTGCTCCTTTTAGCAAATCAAATGTTAAGTCTGAGCAGCCAAGGGGAACCTCGACACACACACATGCACATGGATACACACATCCTTTACTCGGAAAGTGCAGCTTTCTAAATGAACACAGACACACATTATAACACTTCAAAATGAACTTGAAGACATACAGAATCGCGCTGTGTGTGGGTGCGTGTGACATAGAGAAATGTAGAATCCCAGACTAGTGATGATGTCACTCTCTGGCCCTCCTTATTAACTCTGGTGTTGTCATCAATCAGCAAAGAGGTTTGTTTGGCTTTGGGTAGTAAATCAGTTGAGAAACATCTCTCCAGCACCACTCACACAAACAAACACACACATTTTATTATTTTCCAATTGCTAAGTCAATGAGTTTTATTGCCATGAAACTTCTGATACAATATTTCATACTCCTTTCCTTATTGCTGTCCTTCCTATGTGGTCTTTCTGTCTCACAGTGCCATTAGTCTCTATAATAAAATGACTGGTCTAGGTACACTGGTGCATGTAAACACATGAAAACCGCTACACGGAAATACACATGGACACACAGATACACACACAAACGCACTAGCAGATTTGCCCCCATTCTGTCGTCTAAGGCTAGTTCACCTTGACAGTCACAGCATGCTGGGTGCCGTCTTAAAACACAAACACTGCACGCAAATATACAGTCCATTCACATAGACATTCAGCACAGTGCAAAAAAAAACAAGGCAGTGTTCAGGCATAGACATAAACACAAGTTTGTTAAGGCAAAACAAGCATAAGGGAAAAAATAACACAATGTTTCAAAAGATAAGTGAGGGTATAACATTAAAAAAAGCACATAACACCATGTGTATTTAGTAAAACGTCATGTCAGGTAAAGATATAGATAGTCTGTCGTTGTAGTGGAATAACTGATCTGCACTTTCGAGATTCAACTCATAAATATTACAAACATTATTATGAACTTTCAGAATCTGATTTAGTTCATTGCTTCATTCAATTGAGTTTCTTTGTGCTCTCTAGTACATATCTTCCTGTTTGTGTTTCCAGTTGCTGTTGATTTTCTCTGAGATCTGTTGGGTGTGTTTGATTTCCATTTCAGCTCATCCCTGAGCTACATAATATATTTAGAGGTTGATGTCGTCAAGTATGTGTGTTTGCTTATGTGTGTGTGTGTGTTTGTCTGTTTCATTGTCCACATTTGTGCATAAGAGACATCTTATTTTCCAATGCACAATCACCATGGTTTCCTCTTGCAGCCCATACAAACAAACACACTCCTGTTTGCAGATGAAAACAAATATTGATTAAATCAAATTAGGAAAAGAATATTTGATATCTGAGCTTAATGTTTGGATTAAGTTGGGCTTTCTTTATTGGATTAGGCCTGTGGATATTGGAAGGCTGTCATCCATTTGAGATAACAGTGGAGGGAAAACCTTTTCTCTTTTTTGTGCATTGCTTTTCTTTTGTCCTTTCTACTCTACTTTCAGTTTTTATTTTTAAATAAATGACAGTAATTCTGTCAAGTTGTATTGTCATATAAGGGTGACATTAGTGTAATGGTTAAACAAACACTGCAATATGAATTTTGCAAATAAGAGCCCACATTTTGTAAAAGATAAATATATTGACCATATTGTTACATACATGTATGAATGATACATTGTTGTTATTGCAGGTATACAAAGGTTACAATAATAACAATAAAATATATAGATAGATACAAATGATATGTCAGTTGTGAAGGAAAGTTCACCCCCCATTTGTTTGTGTGAAATATCTGCAGATTTATAGACAAAAAAAAAGGTTATTTTCTCTATGTAGTCCTGGTTTTGTGAAGGAAATTGCATTATTTGATAAAAACACTAACACACATTCACACAAAGGTGCCTACATATTCAGCCTCTGATGGCACGTTCGGTCTGTGTTGACTCTCCTGTCTGTCCGATGCCCTGTGTTTGTTTTGTCCTGACCGTGTTGACAGTGTTTCCATGACAATGTGCCTGTGATGATGACACTTGAGAACACATAGCTAAAGGTGCTAGCTTTAAAAACACACTTTGTTTTATTCACACAGACACACACACACACACACACACAAACACACACACACACACACACACACACACACACACACACACACACACACACACACTAGTTTTACCTCCATCAGGTCACACCTTGGTGGCGCCATATACCTTATGCCTCTAGAGTTGAGCGACCTGACACATCCTACGGACACACACACATACACACACACACACACATGTACACACACACATACACACACAACATGCTTCACACATGGTGCCAGCTGTCTCTGAATCCCTGTGTGTCACACCACATCAGACCTGAATTCAAAATGAAAAGTCACTTGAAGAAAATATCATCATTAAAATAATACCATAATCAACAATACCTTTACTAATATCATCAAAAGTCAGTAGGATTAACAAGTCAATTAAATACATGTACAGTATATTAGGAAAAACACTGATTTAAAAGTGTTATGTGGTAAAAAAAAAATGTGTTGTTTTCAGATCACTGCCCTTGATTAATAGTAATTCTGATTCTAATCTCAATCAAAAATGCTGGTCATGAAATGCATTCAGTAAAGTGAAAGTGAGAAAAAAAACACAAATATTGAAGTCTTGAGATTTGCGCTCAGCAGCCCATTGCTGTTTTTCTTATTAGTTTGATTACATTAGCAAATCAAATTCATTTGTCTATCCGCCTTTGAGACACAGCCTGCAATCTGAGTACACTGACTAATCTGCATCAAATAATGTCTGTCACACACACAAACACACACCAGGGAGAAGGCGCATACATACGCCAGCACACAAGCAAGCAAACACAAACATCATAAACACACCCATGAACACTCATACGTACATTTCTAGAGTAGTACCCGTACGCAGTAAATGTGCACGGATGCACACATACACAGACGTGCACAGTTTTATAATATGTGACATCAGACAAGCAGTAACAAATAAATCAGCACACCATCTGAGCCCATCAAAGTCATCACTAGCAAACAGCCAGCTTTTACTACTTTCAATTTGCTTGTGTGTGTGTGTGTGTGTGTGTGTGTGTGTGTGTGTGTGTGTGTGTGTGTGTGTGTGTGTGTGTGTGTGTGTGTGTGTGTGTGTGTGTGTGTGTGTGTGTGTGTGTGTGTGTGTGTGTGTGTGTGTGTGTGTGTGTGTGTGTGTGTGTGTGTGTGTGTGTGTGTGTGTGTGTGTGTGTGTGTGTGTGTGTGAAAGAGAGAGAGAAAGATGTGATATGATATGCTGGCGGGGCATAAAGATAGATGATCATAATTACGCACAGGCCAAACTCCATTTCAAATCATCATCATCCTATTCTATCTGTTGGGGCACACATGGTACACACACACACACACACACACACACACACACACACACACACACACACACACACACATACACCAAAAGCAATATAAAGAGTTCACACACATACATTGAGTCACAGACACCCACACACACGTACATATCACACACCTATGCATGCAGCAAATGTAGTGGAAGGAGGGACAGGCTTGTCATGGCATCACATTATTTCTGTAGGTTCAGGCAAAGTTCACAGACAGGCATGAAATAGTTATTCTCTCTCAGTCACCTCCCCTTTATCCATCTACCTTTCCTCTCTTCTGACCCCATCTTCCCTTTTCTCCCCTTTTTACTCAGTCCTTCTATTTCTCCTCCCACCTATGCCTTCCGCTCCCTCTCATAGCCATGTCAGTGATCCTCACCTCCTTTTTCTTCTCCTACTTTTTGTTTATTCCTCACTCCCTCTTTACTCTCCCTCTCTCTGCCTGAGGCTCCCCCTTCTCTGCCTTCCACATTCCTCCCTCTGTCTCCATCTTTCTCTCTCTACCCCATCCTCTACCCATCATTCTTAAATAACAGTCTGGAGGATTCATCCTTTCCATCAGGGAATAAGCAGGTGGGAAAATAGGATTGTAGCGTGCCTGTCACCAGCTGGGGACGACTTATGGTCGGGGCAAACAACACACACACACACACACACACACACACACACACACACACACACACACACACACACACACACACACACACACACACACACACACACACACACACACACACACACACACACACACACACACACACATACACACACACACACACACACACACACACACACACACACACACACACACACACACACAGAGGAAATTATATATTTCATATTTACAGGTATAAACACACAAGGAAGGTTACACATCGTAAACATAAGGAAGAAAACACCTGCATACAGTATAGGCAACAGTTCAGTACTGCCCCTCGTCATGTGGGTGGCCCAGCAGTGTTGGACGAATACATTGTTAATCTTTATAAAACTCACTTCCCACCATCTCTGTTGTGGAGGACCATGTCTGTGGTCTCAGTGTTTCACTGGGCATTCACATGCACACACCAAACACACACACACAGAGAAATAACAATGTGTGCATTTTTGTGTCTATTTAATCTTGATGGGATGTTTCGTCTGCAGGCTGCTATCACAGCTGGCTGCCTTATTGTCTCGGTCAGACTTATGGGTATGTGCGAGTGTGTGTGTGTGTGTTTGTGTGTGAGTGAGTGTGCTTCTCTGTGTGGTTTTGCCTGTATGCGTTTTTCAGTTTGTGTTCACCTTTTAGTCTCATGCATGCTTATCTACCACTTTTATGTCTGCTCTTGTATTGGAAAACAATTTATCTCTGATACATCTAAACACTATATACCTACATGAACAATATGTACACGTGCAAGCGTGTACATATTGTTCATGTGTGTGTGCTGTCCATCAAGCCACACACAGCCCTACCAAACCATTGGCTTGGTTGCTGATGATGACATATGAGTTCCTGGCCTTGGTAATGGCTGTTAAATCTCATAATTACACGCTTCTTTATTGCAATGCATAATGACCCCGCAGCACTATTGGACAATTAATTAACATTTTCAGCCCAGGCTTTCTCAGGCCCAGATGAGGAGGTGGAATGAGGTCTAATGTTCGTGTCTTGGAGCTAGGACATTAAGGCGCGGTGCTGCAGGAGACAAGACTGTCTCTATGTGCGCATTCGTTTTCATCTCTGTCTTTCTTTCAGTCGGGGCATGTCTCTCTCATTCCCTCTGTTCTCTCTCCTCATTGCTCCATTGTTGAGCCCTTCCTCTCCATGCTTGTCCTGGATGATGATATTTGAGACCATATCTCTAATCTGTGAATGGTAAATTAATCCCTGTGGAGTTTCTCTCTCCATGGAAAGCTACGGGGGGATTAGGAAGATAGAATCAACACAGCTTCATAATCTCACATACAGACACCGGGTTTGGACAGGGACCATTGGGTTTTGCAACAATCAGCAAGTTTCTATTCATCAATCAATAACCCATTGTATTGCAAAATGTTGCAACAGTGATACAACCTGTGACAACAAAGATTGTTTTATAATCATCTTTGAAAACAAATAAATGTCTCCTGCCTAGTTAAGTTTAAATTAGCTTGTAGCTTGGACTATGGATTTTGTCTTTTCAGTAGAATATGTTATGGCAGGATATTGTTTTGAAAAGGTAATCCACCAAAAGATCAATAGACTGCCACAACCCAGTTAATTGAACAAGCTGGGGAAATGAATTAATCACAGATTAGATAGATAGATAGATAGAGTCTTGAGTGTGTTTTCAGTAAGTAAGTCACATCATGTCCAGCTGTCACATTTTATATACTTTAACCTGTACAACAAATATAGGTATTATGTCCTCTTTAGTTTTTTCATATTTTTGTCTGTCACATTGGCAACATTGCAAAAGGCTTCTCAGTTTTCTGTACACATGGTTAATTTCCCTGACAGATGTGTGTGCTAACACATGCTAACACA
>NC_136904.1:13037087-13232087 GCF_949606895.1 Notothenia rossii
TTCATTTAAAGTTGATATTGATATGTTTAAGCAAAGCTTTGAACTTTATTTTAACTGTACATCACTTTACATTTAGCTTAGCCCCCCCAGAACCAAAGTAAATGCACGTTGTCCAACATCCACACACACATAAACACACTCAAGCTACCACACATAGCACGAGGTGTCTTATCAACAATGGGCAGAAAGGAAATGTAATTAGAGCCAAATAGGGAACCTTCTTTTGTCAAGTGAAATCACAGGTATGAAAGAAAGGTCTTCCCACCTCCGCCACCACCATCTCTCCTTCCAACACCTCTCCCCCTTTTACTTTCTTCTCTCCTCCATCTCACTCTTTCTCTCTCTCTCTCTCTCTCTCTCTCTCTCCCTCCCTCTCCATCAATACCTCTCTCTCTCCATCATCAGCACTAAATTCCCATTGATGTTTCTTTTCTTCTGCTGTATCGATCGCTTCATGAGAAGGAGGGGAGGAAGGGAAGAAGGGAGAGATGGCGTTATCTGTTAATTAATTTGTCCTGAAGCTGGCCGCCTATTAATCAGACAGATAAGAGGCATTGGATGGCTGAACAGCGCAGACAGGCTGGTGGGAAGGGGAGGGGCTCGGGAAAGGCACACACAAACACACACAGAAATACACACATGCAGAAACTCATAGAAGCTTATGTATGGCAACTTACGTAAACACAAGTAATCCAAATAGGCTGATGGAACAAGCAGACAACACACGGTACAACGGTGCAACATTTCTATATAATAATATTATTAAGTGCACAATAAAAACATATACATATTCACAACACTCAAAGTGCTTTCACACAACACAATCCTTTACACACACACACACAAACCACGTCCTGATAAAAATCGTTGACGTACTTCAATAAGAAAAGACGCACTTTCAGCTCAATAAATTAATCACAGGGGTTTTAATTATTGGTGTTTCCTTTGTGTGAGTTTGTACACATACGTGTGCATTTCATGTGTAATTAGGGAGAAGTTTGTTGATCTATAAATAATATGCAGACCATATAATCAACATACAGCTGGGCATCCAAGCCTGTTTTGGAAGATATTTACAGTTGGTTTTACCTTGTGTGTATTTGCTTATTTGTGATTATGTGTGTGTGTGTGTGTGTGTGTGTGTGTGTGTGTGTGTGTGTGTGTGTGTGTGTGTGTGTGTGTGTGTGTGTGTGTGTGTGTGTGTGTGTGTGTGTGTGTGTGTGTGTGTGTGTGTGTGTGTGTGTGTGTGTGTGTGTGTGTGTGTGTGTGTGTGTGTGTGTGTGTGTGTGTGTGTGTGTGTGTGTGTGTGTGTGTGTGTGTGTGTGTGTGTGTGTGTGTGTGTGTGTGTGTGTGTGTGTGTGTGTGTGTGTGTGTGTGTGTGTGTGTGTGTGTGTGTGTGTGTGTGTTTGTGCACACTTTTTGAGCCATGTGTGCTCCACTGGATCAAATTCCACCAGAGGGATGTGCTGGAATTGATTGAACCCTGCGTGCTGTTCCAAATACCAGAGTGCTGAAATCACACACACACACTCACTCTCTCTCTCTCTCACACACAAATGTAAAAAAACACCCAACCAGTGACATCGTTTAATGATATTAACCCCTCACTCGTGTCTTCTTCTCTTCACTTGACCCCAGGGTTTAAACAGATTCAATAAGTGTGTGTGTTAATTTTAGACGTGCCCACGCTTATTCCCCCTGCCCTGGATGAGTAGTGAAGTCCTGAGGACCCCCTAAGACATCTGCCTCTGTGAATGAGATGTGTGTGTATGTGTGGGTGTGTGCATGAAGACCCCCTTAAGAAATTCACCTCTAATCCCTTCTGATGATTTCATTAAGTAGAAGAAGACACTGCCAGTTGGCAACAGCACTCCTCCCTTCACTGAGCTGTGTGTGTGTGTGTGTGTGTGTGTGTGTGTGTGTGTGTGTGTGTGTGTGTGTGTGTGTGTGTGTGTGTGTGTGTGTGTGTGTGTGTGTGTGTGTGTGTGTGTGTGTGTGTGTGTGTGTGTGTGTGTGTGTGTGTGTGTGTGTGTGTGTGTGTGTGTGTGTGTGTGTGTGTGTGTGTGTGTGTGTGTTAATCAAACACATTTGGATTAATTCCAGTATGTTCCTTTACATTTATGTCTATGCATATCTGATACTGTATGTGTGTGCGCAGCGGTGTTTACTGTATTTGTGTGTGAGTGTGCATGTTTGTGTGTGTTTGTGTGTTTGTGTGTGATGGAGATTTTAACAGTTGCAGATAGAATGAATTACAGCACATTATACACAACAATAGCCTGCAACCTGGACATAATGAGACGCCTGCCATTACCCATCAACACACTGTGAGATAAGAACCCCTAATGCACATGCACTCACACACACACACACACACACACACACACACACACACACACACACACACACACACTCTCTTTCACACACCTACCATCTCAAGAGGAGGCACATGGCAGCAGATGTTGTTGAAGAAATATCTTCCTTCTCATCTGCCTGCTTCTCCTGGCAGGATGCTTCTCCCTGACACACACCAAACACACACACATAAACACACACACACTGGAGGGCTGCAGTGAGGTCTGACAGGTGTGCTCACATGGGCCACTGTCTTTGCCTTTCCTATGAAGGCTTGCACACACACAAGAACGCAATGTAGGCAGACAGCAGGTGTGAATGGACAGGTGTGTGAGGAGAGGACAGCTGTGAGGAAAGGTGTGAGTGGGCAGGTGTTCCATTAAAGAGATAGACAGACAGACAGACAGAGAGGGGGAGACAACCAGCGAGCGTCTGGTCCACTTAAACAAGAATGTAATATAAATATTTTAAATAAGGAAGTTAAAATAAATCAAACCAAATGATAGTTACAGTACAGAAAGTGAAATGCAGACATGCAACAAGCACAACATGTGGAACAGAGAGAAACCAAACATACAGGACATGAGGCTGAGATGTATTGAGATGGATGGAAGAAGGTGAAGCCAGAATCAGACACACAGATGGTCAGTCGCAGATAGACACTGACAGATAAAAAAGTCATGGATTGCGATTTGGAGAGACAGACAGATAAAGACGTAGGCAAATAGAAAGACATGGATTGACACCGGAGAAAGCAGGACTTTTGAGGCCATAGCGGCAATTAGTGTGTGTGTTTGAGTGGTGCAGCAGCGATGGCCAGCATTGATCCATGGAGGCTGTGTCAGGGGGAGATAAGGCCTGCCTCTCCCCAGAGAACAGCCCTGGGCACAGGAGAGAGAGGAGGATGATGAGGAAGAGGAGGAGGAGGAGAACTCTGGTCAACCGGAATGGATGGAGGGTGGGCAGGGAGGAAAGGGAGAGGAGCTGATCTTGACTCTCTTGATAGCTTTAAAACAAGCTTCACCACCCTCTGTTAGTTTGACTGTTATCAACAAGTAAAACAAAACATTCCTTAACTCTTAGATTTCGGTTTTGGAGCAAACCATTTTAACATCTCTTGCTTTTCTTCTGCTTCTGAATTGTCCTCAGGTTTCTCCACGCTGTCTTTGGCAGACCAGATGAGTCTACTGCAGAGTGCATGGATGGAGATCTTGATCCTTCGTGTTGTGTACCGCTCACTTTCCTTTGAAGACAAGGTGAGCATCTTTGACTTAAGTTTGCTCCTAGCTCTAGATATATACATACAAATGTTTAGACATGTTTAATACAATCTCTCTGCCTCTCTTTAGTTGGTGTATGCTGAGGACTACATCATGGATGAGGACCAGTCGAAGCTAGCTGGACTTCTGGACCTGAACAATGCCATCCTTCAGCTGGTCAAGAAATACAAGACTATGAAGCTCGAGAAGGAGGAATTTGTCGCTCTGAAGGCCATCGCTTTGGCTAACTCAGGTTAGACATTCTTCACTTTTATTTCTGTCTGTGTGTTTGAGTCAGCAAGCACGCGACTGGTTGAGGAAGAGTTAATCCTTGGAATCTCCTGTCCCTCGGGACTCATTTAAACTGAACCATCAAAGAACTGATTTCAATACTCAGCATCCAAACACACTCACACACACACACAAACACACAACTGCCACACATCCCCATTACTTTAACTCACAGAGACACTTCTTCTTCTAGTCTTGTAATGCACCTGCAGCTGACAAAATTTCCAACTTTAACTTTTAAACCGACACACATTAGTCTCTTCATACACTTAAAAGTCTCTCGTTCTTATTTTACAAAGGTACCCAAAGGTACAAACACACACACACACACACACACACACACACACACACACACACGTCTTCAACCAGAAGCCCACCTCCCACCCCCGAACAAAGTGGCGATCCCTTTTACAATTAGCATAGTCGTCTCTTCAGATGCCTGTTAAATAAGCTAAAATCATTAGAACCCAAAGTCTGTCGATAAAGCCCCCTCTCTGATGTGTCCAGCTGCATCGACAGCTGACTGACACACGCGCACACACACACACTCTCACACACACACGCCTTCTTCCTCCCATGACCCGTCTTTTGAACTTTGTCTTGGAAGCCGGCCAGCTCTTCAGTACTCTTTAATTACAAGGGGGGAGCTGTCAATACAATGTGTTTAAATGGGAGAATGCAATGCGAGAGCTTTGAATAGGACGGGAGGGGCCTTTTGTTCTGATTCTGCCACCAACATCAACACAGACACATGAGGCAGACAAACAAATTCAGAGCTTTTTCTCAAATATGCCAATTTCATCTCTCTGACTCATGCATAAACACATATTCAAACATAAAACATTAGTTCATACTTAAATGTGAGCCACTGAACAATGATTTGCCACACGCATAGAGTACATACTGTCATGCACATGCAGAAGATATTGACATGTTGTTTTCCTGTGGGCTATGTGACAATCAATCTCTTGGCTGTGCCTATTTGTGTGTGTGTGTGTGTGTGTGTGTGTGTGTGTGTGTGTGTGTGTGTGTGTGTGTGTGTGTGTGTGTGTGTGTGTGTGTGTGTGTGTGTGTGTGTGTGTGTGTGTGTGTGTGTGTGTGTGTGTGTGTGTGTGTGTGTGTGTGTGTGTGTGTATTGGTCTATGAAATGTGAGAATTCTGGCTGGTTCTGCCGGCTAGACACAGTGTTGATGGTCGTGTTGATGGTTATGAATATTCTGGTCCGTAACATTTCCCAACAGCACTTAGGAATTGCTCATTTTGTCTGATTGACATCAAACACTGAGGAAATGTAGCTTCCCAAAGATATACAATTTATAAAAACACGAAATCAGAAGCTGAAATCAGAGAATATTTTCTTGTTAATTGTTAAATGTAGAGACAATAATGTCTAAACCAACTGATGGTGTAGGCTCTTGAATCCAGGTCTGCTGTCAAGTTCAAGGCAATTGAAGAGCTGGAAAGATAGACAACTAATTGAGTAAATATCAAATAGAATATTTTCTATTCTGTAGACAGAAACACTGCATGCTGTTAAAAGCTCAAATCCTTTGCCTGTGGAACATGCAATTAAAAAAATATCCAGATCATTTCAGGGAGGATTTATCTATTAAAATAATGAAGTCACTATGGAGAAAACTCACATTTGAACTAGTCCTTTAACTGAAGGCAATATAAACAGCTGACGCCCAAATAAGAACTTTGCTTCATCGCCTAGACTATCTAACTGCTCTTCAAGACAACAGAATGCTAGCATTAGCATTTTGAAGGGCACTGACACTAATTAATTCACAGGATGCTAATCGTCTGCATTAATGAAGCCAAGCCTTAAGAAATGTTAGCAAACGTGCCCCACATGTAAAGACAGCTAAACTAGCCATGGGAAACAAGAGGCACGTGTGTGTGTCTTTGTGTGTTGTGTGTGTCTGTGCATTCATTTACATGTGTGTGTGTGCATTGTGGGTTCTGTGTTAACATGTGTGTTTTAACAGCCTTATGTGCTCGTGCTCATTAACGTCTGCTGTTTTACTTGTGAGTGTACTGCGGGTCAGAGCACAAGCAGCAGCCATGTCTACCAGCTTAAATACTTAGCACACAGCATTAATCAAAAACAATGTGAAACTCATTAAACTTCATTTAAACTTACTGCTATTATAGGCTGTAATTCAGGTAACCACTTATTCAAATCCAGTTTAATAAGAAAGGAGATTGTTTTAATTGAGATAAACAGTAATACTTTTAATTGGTACATTAGGCACTTTATCATGGATTGCTTCACTTTGCGTAATATACTTTTATATAATATATGTACCGGTATATAAATATTTCTTTAATAAAAGCAAATGTATGATGTATGCTAAATGGCTAAATATAGAGCCTGCAGATGTTCTCATACAAATATATTAACAAAAAGTGAAAAGGACAAAAAAGAGATCTTAAAAACTCTGGTTTTTCGATTACCGGTATATTTGTTTAATCAACGGAAATAACAACCATCCTTATCAACCTTAATAAATATATTTTCCCTATTGCTTTCTACTACATAAAAAAAAAGGACCACTCACTATTTAAACTGGGGAAAAAGTAAAACCTCGGAGAACAGATAGAAGCTGAGTTTTCTATTGATCCCTAAAGAATCCAACACAGTGACTGGTCTGCTCCTGCATACTGATACATTACGCTCTTTAGGTCCAACACATGTGATTGTGTTTGTGCACGAGTAAGTGTGCATTTCTTTGTGTGTGTGTGTTCACACATTTTATGTTGAATTGATTTGATCTGAACAAAACCATTTTTCGGTTTATGTTTGATATTATGCATGTTTTCATAGATTCTTTGCCTTGGTTTTTTTAATGTGTAGGTATGTGTCAACCCAGCACACATGCATAGCGTGTGCTCTGAGAAGCACCCTAGCATTGTTTTAAGGTGTCTTCATGCACTCATCGGTCTCACCCTCTCTGCAGATCTGGTTTTTGTGTGTAAGTTTGTGTGTTGGGGCGTGGCGGCCTATCAATAGTTTCCTTGTGATTATTATTTAACATGCATGTAGTCATTGATCGGAAACATTGATCGGAGGTTGGGAGCTAAAGGCCAACTCACATTAAGACTTTGCCTCCCTAAGGGGCAATATGGAGCATTATTATTGAGGGACATTCTCAGCCTTTACTGCCACATGTGCTGAGACGCACCTTACGTGCCAGCTCAAAGAGAGATTACAGATGTGTGCAGGCAAATGCTTATCCACACACACACACACACACACACACACACACACACACACACACACACACACACACACACACACACACACACACACACACACACACACACACACACACATACACACACACACACACACACACACACACACACACACACACACACACACACACACACACACACACTCTCTGTTAGTGCGTCTCTTCATCATTCCACAAGTCTATCTCTTTCTTCTCCGCCCACTCGTCTCGTTGTGTGTCCATTCATCACACCCACAAATCCACACTTTAAAGACAGAGAAAGAGGCAGCGACTGATTTTAAAGCCCTGTTTCTGGCTTTAGTTTTTACTATAAAATGTAAAGTGTAATGACATTTTGAACTAAAGAGTGTTTAGTTTAATGTACTACATTCATCATTATACTTTTAGAGACTTATTTTGTCTGCAGAATTAGATACTGATGGTCTATATTTGATTGCAATTGAAGTGTTTTGCACTTTTTTATACATACAAATGTCACAGTTTAGTACGCCTTAAACAATATCCACCAATGAGCATGTGGCATTGAGTCTGTTTGGGTATTGGATTGGATCTTTAGCCCCTCTCCCCTTTCTAGCACTGAGCTTTCAGCCCTGCAAAAAAGCCTGCATTTATTGCTGGAAACTTCAAAACATAAGCAAACATAAGCATTAAAAGCATAAGCAGGGTGGTGGTGGCAAAATCGAAAGGGACTTGGCTTGGCAGCTGGAAGGTCACCAGTTCAAGTCCCTGAAAGACCAAGTGCTACCGAGGTGTCCCTGAGCAAGGCACCGTTCCCTACACTGCTCCCCGGGCGCTGTACATAATGGTAGCCCACTGCTCCTAACACTAGGATGGGTCAAATGCAGAGAAACCTTTTCGTTACATAATACCTGTACTACGTAATGACAATAAGTTGAATCTAATCTAATCCCAAAAAAATAAAAATGCTGTCATCCAAAGAGTTCACTGCACACTGGGAGGGCTGAGGCTTATATTAAATACATTTTCAAATGTTATCATGTTCTAATAATAAATACAACTAACCACAACCTGCTTTTTCCCTTTTTTTGATTTAGCAAAACATCTGTGGGATACAAAACATGCCTTATCAAATATATTTGTGTCCACTTTAAATGTGTAATGGCGTATTCGTCTTCCTTTCCCTCCAGACTCCATGCACATCGAAGACGTGGACGCAGTGCAGAAGCTCCAGGATGTGCTCCACGAGGCCCTGCAGAACTACGAGGCCGCCCAGCACCAGGAGGACCCCCGCCGGGCGGGCAAGCTGCTCATGACCCTCCCCCTGCTCCGCCAGACCTCCACCAAGGCCGTGCAACACTTCTACAGCATCAAGCAGGACGGCAAAGTCCCAATGCACAAACTGTTCCTGGAGCTGCTGGAAGCCAAGGTCTGAGGATGGAAGGACAGCCAGTCTGAATCTCACTCTGAATGACCTCTTGCTCTTTAACACGCACACACTCTAACACACACGCACCCAGACACAAACATATGTCCCTTAAGTTTGTCTGCTGACACGTCCCCATATGAAGAAACGAGTAACCGAAACCTCTCACCTGAACCTCCACGGTCTTTGACGAAGGGCGCTCACTTGACCTTTTTGTTTTGGGGAAGATGCTGACGGACTGACTTGACCCCCATATGACGAAGGAAAGAAGATATTTCCTTTTAAAACTCTTATCAATCACTCGACAGTGAACATTGAAGAGAGCAAAACTGATGCATTAAATAACAATTAAGATGTTATTAAAGACGAACGCTTGAATGAGGACACATTTAAAAAGAAACTGAAACTCTTTCAGTTCTGAGAGACTCTAAGACTGCACTCGTGTCTCCTTTCCCTCCCTATTTCCCCCAACAGAGTTTTTTTAAGTGTTCTAGAAGAAAACAAGAGGAGAAAAAAAGAACACTGAAGCAGTATTAATGACATGTGTTGTAAAAAGTACTTGTACAATGAAATGTGGATGGATGGACAGAAAGAAAAGAAGAGGAGATTTGCCCTGCCAAAGAATGGAGCTCATCCATTCAGAGGATGCCAGCAAACTTTGTCACAACTCAAAACTGTTTCTGGTTAAACTACCGGTTGCTTCTGGTGCTGCTGGTTTTCAGTTTCGCCATTCAAATGTTTCTGGTTGTTATAAAAACCAGCAGAGCCAGGATTAGAAACCACTGCTGTCAACACTCTCTGGTTCTCCCTAAATTCAGATCCTGGCTTCCTGGGTCTCCCCAACTTCTACTTTACTTTTATTAGGATCCCGGCCTCCAAAACCTGTCAACATAACCATAAAGATAGTGTTTGCACACTTGACAAGCTGAAAATGTTTCCAAATATTGAAACCACCTGAGTTTATAATTCAAAAATATTAACAAAATAAGACTTGATCTAACGGATTCCTGCTTGTCCAACTGGTAGTTGTAGACCCGTCTACATTCTCTGTATTTATTCGGTCAGACCCTCCTCTTGTGTTCTGATGTCTTTGTGAAAGCTTTCAGCGCTCAATGGTTCCGGTTTGTAGCTCTCCACACAAGTCAGTAGAGATTTCAGTCTGTCATCGTGCCATTAAGATTAGTCCAGTCCGTGCTCATTACCCAAACTCCAAAAACCTCAAAGTGTCACTGCAGAACTTCCCTCTCTCTCCGCTGCATTCACAACCTCCAGCTCTCCTCCTGCGTCAGAAGATATTTCTGTCGTTCATTCGGAGATTGCAGGGGCGCTTCAGTCACTCAACACAATACAAACCAGAAAGAAAGGTGTGCTGACAAAACTGACTACTGAAGAACAACTATTGTTGCTTTCAAACTCTTATTTATTTTCTTTATTTCTATCTTGAAAATAATCTTAGCGATGAAACCAGTACTAGGGTTGTAAATAATTGTCATCCTGTATATGACATATAACACGGCTTTGTTTTTGTTATTAATATTGTCTTCTTAAAACTGAATCAATCAATATGTCTTTCCTTTTTTCTATCAGCTTGACCACTTTCAGCAATTATCATATATATATATATAAATATAACAAGTAATAATGTATTAACAAATCAGCGTTTATCTTAGAAAACTCTGAGCAATAGTGGTTTTTAAAGGAGGGGTTTGTGCATATGGACTAAGTCTGCAATATTAACATAATGTGCCAGTCTTAAACTCGGGAAAGAGAGAGGATGGGGGTCAGAGGGCAGTTTGTAGCTTCTCATTCTCTCTCTGTCACTTGCCATACGCTATTAGATAACAGTCAATATTTTATTTGTAAGAGGAAGCTAGACACGAATAAATATGGACCAGAAATGTGAGGATGAGATGCTAACGCTGCCGTCACCGAAAAAGCCATGTGAACAACGCATGTTTGGCTGAAGGACTAACACAAGCAGCTAAAGACTAACATGACCCCAAGTTGCACCTTTGTTGTGACCATGCTCTGTCACTTTAAATCGAATTAAACTAGACAGTTATTTATTTGAAATCAGCTGTTCAGTCAAACATAGTTTTTGTCCTCAATGCGTATGTTTATTTAACCACGTGGCCGAGTGTGGGGACCTTCAGAATAACCTGAGTCTGTGCTGAGGGAAACAGTGCTGCAAACAAAAGATCGCTATTGCACTTGTTGTTGTTTATAAGCATCTATGACAACATCTTAAAACCAATGATCCTACCAAATACAGTAGAAATTGATGGAATTAATTATAGGTAATCTTTAGAGGGAATTATAAATTATAAAGATATGACTGATACTCATACATTTGATTTTAAGCTTGTCTACTTGTACTAAATATATACAACGCTATGTGTATTACAAGTCTCATCAAATATAATTTTTAGGGAAGTTGATTCAATTAAATAATTGAACTTTTAAATTGTCATTTTTTAAAGAGATTTTCCAGGCATTTTTCAAGTCAAAAATGGCCGGTTACATTTAAGTGCAGGGTTTATTGGCAAGAGATGGAAAGCTGAGCTTATAGGAATCTGAGTGACATTTTACAGTCAAGTGAAGAATCATTGATTTCATCGTTAAAGCAAGATTGTATGGCTGACTGATCCCACCTTAAACAGGTGAAGACAGTCCAGGGATTTTTTTTAAATGTCATTTTTAAAGCCGAATAAGAATGCCAAAATGTGTAATGTAGACGACAGTGTAATCTAATATAAAATGGCGACTTGTCACAGCTGAGGAGTGCTGCAGTTTAGGTGTAGTTGATCTCTAACATCACACGCTCTGTATCAAACATCAGTATTATTAGTAAGGGGTATTTTCTCAGCCTTCTTAAACATTGTATATTGTAAATTATACAGATTATAATTCTAACATAAGACATTTTATTGGAAACAAAATCGAGAAAAAAGAAAAAAAATGTAGTTCAGCCTCGATGTGTGTTCCATGTTGGTTGTTTTTTCTATTAAGAAAAAAACCTGTTTTCAGTTTCTATCCGTTTTTTTAGTTTTAAAGTCTTTCTGTTCGATCTTTTCCTCCTTTGACGAGTCCTCTAAGGCGTTGCTGTGTACTTTGTCTTGTGGTGATTCCCGTTCGTGTGCCGTGTTCTTCTTCTTCTTCTTCTTCAGACTACACGGGGTAGAGCAGAGGCCATGTTGTCTGTCTGTCTGTCGGACACTGGGTTCTCTCTCAATGAACCGGATACAAGGCTCTTCTTCATTTAACTAGACCACCCAGATCAAACTACAGTATTCATCTTTACCAAACTATACATAATTCAATATTTAGTATCTAAATGAAGAAACACCATACAAGTATTTAAAGAGGGATCATTTGTGTAACTTTCCTGTAGAATAAGCAGTATACTGTATATCTTTAGGTTTAAATAACGATGAAATGAAAAGGACATTTGAGTAATTTCAGATCTGTAGGTGACTCTTTTTTTATAAACTCGCTGTACATACCTGCCTTCCATACAGCTCGTCATCTTTACAGTTTCAGCAGTCAAAAAGAGATAATATGAAGACGAAAAACGTCTCCTCCCCATTGTTGTGTCCGGTTTTCGCTCATTTAGTGGAAAATACCTTGTTTGACAACAGAGAGTAACAGACATGTCAACAATAAGACTTTAACTACTTTGTGTGTTGATGGGAAATAGTCACTCATTACATTTTTGGGACGCATTTCTGCTTTAGCCCAGGACTCACAAAGTCAAGATCTAAACTAAAGTCTCTTTTAATGAACATGTTGGTATTCTCATTGTACCTCTTTATACACATGTATCAATTATGCGCTACAAATGGCATTTATTCAAAGACTCTAGGACCCGTCACAATTCTTAAACATTAACATATAATGGTTTTAGGGAAGAAATATGCATTGAAATAATTTCACAGGTTACTTAAATATATTTTCCTGTTTTCACTGTAACTTAAAACACCATGTCATTGTCAGAAAGATGGGGTTTCTTATTATCATCCACTGTACATTAACCTACACACAACTTATGAGAGAAAGGTGCTCTTTTCTTACTATTGTTTCTCCTCTGTTACTGTTTTTAATGATTTGTCAGTTGTCTAACCTATCCTGTGTACTTCTGAACAATTTAATGCGATGAAAGATGTCACACACTTCTCCTTATTTATTAGTTAGAATAAAAGTTAGAATTGGTTATAATTCATGTTTTCAAAGGAATCAACTGCAAATATGGATATGTATATATTTGTTCTTTTTAATTAACTTAAAAATCGAATTATCCTTGTCAGTTAAGTAATTCATTGAAAATGATGGTCCGGACAGGAATTGGTCTTCCTTTGTTTTGCTGGTTAAAAAAGAATACATCTAGCTGCTAAAATCAGGAGGGAGATTGTGTGATTCTTTCCAAGGGCTTGCTAGAACTTGCTGCTCATAGCCAATATATTATTTAGATATACAAGACGCAAGTGTTTTCATACAACACTTTTTTTCTAGTTTAAAAGCAATATTTTGATAACTGTGCAATGACGAGACATGATTGCACTTTTTGTGTTTTGTGTTATACATCTAAATGCTGTTTGCTATTCAATTATTCAGCGGTTAAGGTTCAAACCATATAAACGACAACAAACCAAACTGGTGTTTTCTATGAGGAGCGTTGGAAGAAGGACTGTGTGGGTTTTTGCAGAGCCATCGATAGAAAGAGTTTGACCTGGTTGCACTTTGGGCGCCATCTTATCGTCCGCATCTGGAACTTAGATCCATTAGCTGCAAATACTCAATGTAACAATAGTTTAACTGGAACAGAGGGAGTTTTTTTAGGCATAGGGACAACGCAGGATTGTCCATCTACCATGGCTGCCCCTGAAATCTGCTAAGGCCAAACTGTGTCTAGCTACAGCAGTGTTTAGTCATTTAGTTGTGTTTAATCCCCAGATGTAACTGCCCCTTTGTGCTGCAGACACCCCTGCAGTCTGAATTTGCAAATGTGAAGAAAGTATTAAAGGGAAAGAGAACAATGACACATTTGGATTCAAAGGATATTTAAAAAAGACCGGCTTTGTGGAGAAGAGTTGTGTACGAGAGACGACCCTGTAGTGTTATTAAAAAAAATGTCTGTAGATTTTAGATGTGCTTCACATCAGTAAATGAAAAAAAGAAGAAAAAAAAAAGAAACAATAACCTGTATATTTTTGTGACGTGTATCATACAAGTGTGCTCCAACAATAATGTCCATTTGTGTAAATGTATTTATTTCACATTGTATATATTGTTCAATGCAAAAAGAGAGACCTATGATTCTGTAACTTATACTACTATGGGTTGAAACATTACATGTGTTACTCCAGACTATGCCTTTCAGGATTATTACAGTAGAGCAATATCAATTAAAACCAGGCTTCCAGTTTTGACACCTGTCTTTTGTCTTTGATTTATACACACATTTCTCTGACAGTGGTACCAGTGAGCATTTAATTTATGGTGATAGTTCACAGAGCATGCATGTTCTCTCAGTGCTTTACTTCGCAAGATTATGTTTACGCCGCCTCCAGACGGACAACAGTCCTGAAAAACACCGCCCAATTTATTTTAATGAGGCCAGGTCGGGGATGACGCAGAGGCGAATCCAGTTTGTCCCACAAGAAAGGTGAAGCTCTACTTTTACATCATCCAGCAAAGTTTTGCCTTGGCCAATCAAATACATGCACGCATATATTACTCTGTAACTCTTATGATATATTTCTACTCCTTACCTGATGATTGACGTAAGAAAGATACAATTATTGCCACAATGACGACATGATGACGTGTTGTCTCACCAGTGTTATTGGAGTCTTGCAAAGTCATAGATATCTTTTTTCAAACTGGGCTTACTGTACGGATCGTTAGCTGAAGCAACCCACATAGAGGCACCCTTTGTTTTTGTTTGAATAAAGCTCCACCTTATAGTGTGCAAACGGTGCAAACCCACTAAATTCCATGTGTTTGGTTCAGGAAATGAACCATACACAACTAGTCACTTTTGTAAAAAAAAAAAAAAATTGCTTTGTCTGAAATGTTAGCAACTTGCTAAAGTATACTAGTGCTCGGTAGGGGAGCATGTTTTTTATTTATTTGCTCAATTCTAATTTGCCAATCAGTCTAGAGCATTCAAATGTAAACGTAAAAGTGAATCACAATATGTTTGTTCTTTTACATGTATGTGGTCTAGTAAAATGTAAGAGAACAGTGAAAAATAAATGGAAAGGGCAAGAGGAAGGGGGAGAAGGGGAGGATGGGAGGAGGGGAAAAGGAAATGGTAACAGCTTGCTCCGGTGGGTGGCTAACTACTGTCCATTCTGAATGGCCAGATCTCCTGCTCTTGCCAAGGGCACTAAACAGACACACACACACACACACACACACACACACACACACACACACACACACACACACACACACACAGTAAGACATACTGTCTACTACAACATACAAAGAAGAAGGTTTACAAAAACATAAGCCAACATAACCATAAAACAGAGGCTTTCACAATTTGTTTGTTTTTTTACTTTATTGTTTCTTGCTCTGTCAACCTCAAATATATACCCACTTCTCTCTCACACTCCCCTAATGGCCAGCAGCAGTAAATGGGATGCAGAGGCCAGATATTTAATGTAGCAGAGACCCGTGAAGAAGCCTTTTCCTAACAGAGGGAGCCCTGACCCGCAGGCAAATATTTTTCAACCAGATGACATAAGAAGATATTAGCAGAGGGAGCAAGATTTTTTATTCCTTTTTTTCTTTTCCACTTGTACAATGTCTCTCTTTCTTTTCTATTTGAGATGTGCCTGGTCACCCGGCTCTGCACATACGTTTTATTTTACTTGCTCTCCTTTTGGAGTTCATTTATTTTATTTTATCTTTGATTCATTATTATGATACGATAAAAGCTACTTGAGCATTTCAGCTGCTGAGGGGCTCTTATCGTTAACCTTGTGGAACGCATGTAAGAGTGGGCTCCACACGCTGCATCGCTAATGGCCAACTTAACTCCTCTCTTCTCCTCCTCCACCTTCTGGCTTCATCTACATCTCTCTTTCTATCTCTGTCTCCCTTTGAGCATCTTCCCTTTATCTTGCTCTTCTCCATTTTCTATTATCCCCTCCTACCATATTTCTCTTTTTTATTTTGCATACAAGAAAATAAAACCCAGCAAGGGTCTTATAATTTACTCAGCATAATGAGACTGACCAATGAATGGCACGGCTTTTTGCACTAAAAACAATATGTAACCCCGATCCTTCACTGTTGATAGTTGTGATAAACTGAGTGGTTTAAAACTAGGCCGTCTAGAAAGCCATATTTATTCACCTAGACAATTCATCCATAACATACATTATTTGGGGGTCCCACAGGGTTAATCTTTCGGCCCCATTTCATTCGCCATTTACATGCATAAAGTTTCACTGTTATGCCAATGACACACAGTTATGGCTTCCCATAACACCTAATGGCACCATTAGTCTGGACAGTCGTATAGGCTGCTTCGCAGAAATGAAGTGTTGAACGTTAACAATATTTCCACTGCTTAATGAATCCAAATGCAGGGCATTAAATCATTTTCTATTTAAATTACTCCATTACATTCATTACCATAAATATCGTACACCTTCAAAGACAATTCATTAATAAGGGAGGTATACGATTTGACGGATATGTACGTTTTGTTGAGCAAATAGATTGTGGTGAGATTGAGGTCTCTTCACATGACAATGATATTCTGTTTGTGTTTATTATTAATAATGTGGCTGGTATAGGTACAAAGATGCTGGCCTCTATATCAGTGCTGAAAATTATACTGGGTTGTGGACATGAAATTAGTTGTTTGGTTCATTCGACCTCAACCGGTTCTTCTCATGAAGTCTGGATATGTTCTCATGCATAAAGGTGTCATGTTCAAAGACCAATTAATATGCAAATGTTGCATCAAGCAACACACTTGTTTTAAGGGAGAGATATGGACATCAACTTAAGTCTATTTAGATTTGTTGTAAAGGCAGGAGACAAATCTAGAAATGATGCCAAATGTATTAAAGACTTTTCTCTGAAAAAGTATTATAGCTGTTGAGGAGAAATATTTAATAACTTTTATTTACATTCTCACTTGTATGCAGTTGCAAGTATAATGTTGTTTCTATTCATGACTACAATGTTAATATTTTGCTGTGTATGATTTTGCATTTCTTAATTTGTCATTCAATTTGAGAATTTACCATCTACAATTAAACGGCCTCTTTGAAAAATGCCAGTCCGGTTTCCGTTCCGCCCACTGCACTGAAACAGCTCTGGTCAGGGTCATAAACGACCTGTTGATGGCGGCTGATACTGGATCCCCATCTCTCCTCATCCTCCTGGATCTGACTGCAGCATTCGACACTGTCGACCACAACATTCTCCTTCAGCGCCTCGAACACACCATCGGACTCTCTGACTCCGCCCTCAGCTGGTTCCAGTCCTACCTGTCTGGAAGAACAGGGTACGTCTCCTTGGGAGATGCGAGGTCCCAGACACACCCTGTCACCTGTGGTGTCCCTCAAGGGTCGGTCCTTGGGCCCACTCTGTTCACCCTGCACACTCTTCCCCTTGGCCGTGTCATCAGCAAGCATGGAATATCATTCCATTGCTACGCTGATGACACGCAGCTATATATAAAGACAGACTCTATCCCACATGCTTCCTCACTGTCACCATCATCGTCACCGCTCCCATCAACATCCCTTAACACCTGCATTGAGGAGATAAAGGCATGGATGCGAGAAAACTTCCTGCAACTAAATAGCTCAACAACAGAAGCTATCTAAGCTCATCCCCCATAACCCACATTACCTTTTCTGGACAAAACATACCCCTCTCCACAGCAGTTACCAAACTGGGTGTAAGATTTGACAGACATCTAACCTTTGACACCCACATCAAACACCTGTGCAAAACCTCCTTCTACCACCTCAGGAACATTGCAAAACTCCGTCCCACACTCTCCCTGTCAGATGCTGAACAACTGGTCCATGCCTTCGTAGACCAATAGTTATTGCAGTAAGTAAGAGTGTAGAGGTACAACACATATATCACACTATAATATCTCAGTGTGCAAGACGACATCATTTAAGGAGCAATGAATTTAAGACGCAGAGAAAAGCTCAAATTACAAAAATACAAGCCCCTGGCGTCAAAGGTGTACCTGTCTTTGGTTACTTCTGGTTTGTCACAACTGACAAAGACAAGCCTTTGTCCATCTGAGCTATCACAAAAGACTATACAGCAATGAGTATGGCCTGTTGGGAGCAGGGTATTTAACAAGATATCTGCATTTTTGTTGGAGTTTTTTCCAACAAAGAGCAATGCAGCTCCTTTGTAGTCATGGGGGAACATCAGAAAAGTGTAATTTTTTTTTTTAGATATGAACCATACGGAAGTAACAGAGTTACAGTAACGGGCATCTTCATTCAGATCCCATATGGGGTCTGATCTCATTTCAGAGCAGTTCTTATTTGGTTTGGGAGAAAGTCTGGATGTGATTCTCTCCTCCTAATACGGTACAAACAGGGTCAGTCTCTAAGGGTGACCATATCTGTTTTAGGCGCTGTGACCTGTAAAGTGCTAATGGTTGGCAGTTTCACACTGATGGTGTTTCAAAGACCTGTTTTGGGGCTATTTAACCCCCCTTGTGTGTGTGTATATAAAAGTACTGTATATTTATGGTCTATGTTTTTTCCTTTGTGCGAAGTTGTGTGTTCATTTTGGCATGTGCAATTTATAATTTTACAATCTTGTGGGGTCCACAATTGGCCATATGTAAGCACAATTTGTATGTGTCTAAAATTCTATATGCTAGTGTGTGTGTGTGTGTGTGTGTGTGTGTGTGTGTGTGTGTGTGTGTGTGTGTGTGTGTGTGTGTGTGTGTGTGTGTGTGTGTGTGTGTGTGTGTGTGTGTGTGTGTGTGTGTGTGTGTGTGTGTGTGTTTACCCTAGATCCCCTTGTATCAGTGTGAGGGTTCCCTTGAGTTTCACAAGCCTAGTGACATGGACTCGCAGTGGTAATGGCCTTTCGCAGCATCTAGCTCCCCTGACACACAATAACACACACACACACACACACACACACACACACACACACACACACACACACACACACACACACACACACACACACACACACACACACACACACACACTGATAAGCAATGAAGTGCACAGTGACAAATAAACCAATACACAATATGGGCACAAGGAGAAAAAACAAGAAATATATAATATAATAGAGTGAAAAATATGACGTACATTTGTTTCTACGTAACGAACAGAAAACTATTTCTAGATAAAACATAATTGCTGTGTGTCCAAATGCCTCAAATGATTTTTATATTCATTCCTCTTGTCCTTTTTCTTCTTTTCCTATATTTCTGTCCTTAGTTTTTCTCTCTGGCAAATGTTATCTAAAAACAGGGAGAAGACAGAAATCATGATAAAGGGGTTGAAAACAGGATCATGAGGAAATAAAGAATAGCTTTCACTGCTACTCCTTCACTGATTTACTTGTTTTCTTTCTCTTCCCCTCTTTTTGTCTTCATCCAAAATGTCTCTTTCTTATCATTTTATGATCTTTCCTTTATTTTTCCTCATACTTTAAACAAAATGGTATTCACTACAACCATTACCCTGTGTTTGCTTGCCTTACATCTAGTATCTCTCGTCTCTTTCCATTTCTTCAACATCTCATCCTCCTGTGTCATCCAATTGTCCGTCCTTTCGGCTCTCTTTCCATATTCTGTCCCCATCCCTCTATCTCGAGAGGTGTAAAGTGCTTTAGGGGGCTGCACATGTCTGAGCTGCGTACGCAAGCTATAAGAGGGTCAGCTGTCTATTTGCACTTTTAACGTCTTAACTCTATACGATGGGCCATTCATTCTCACTCTCTCCTTTCTCTTTCCTTCCTTCTCTTTTCCCCTTCACATCTTCTTTCTGTGTCTATTGCTCTCGATCTCTCTCTTAGGACAGTAAATGTTTTAACTCTCCATTCTATGGGCCATTCATTAAGTTAGTGTACTTTAATAAATAGTCTGATGTGTCAATGGCCAGTGAATTAGTGGCACTTACAATTACCCACTGGTGGCCAATAGATAGCTGGAAGGTTTGATGTGCAGCTGCTCCTTTTCCTCAGAAACCAATTAGAGCTGACAAAGGCTCATACATGCATTAATAACACAAGCTAATATTTAAAGGGGAACCTATCATGCAAAATGCACTTTTTTATATCTTTTATACATAAATGTATGTCCCCGGTTTGTCGGGGAACTCACGCAGCGTCAGAAAATAAAACCCTTTCTCTTTTCCTCCGTACCCAAATCTTTTAAAAACTGGGGTACAACGAGCGGGTACAGATTTGCTGCCGATATGATGTAGTTTTGGATGTTGGACCCACAGAGAGTTGCTATCAGAAACAATGCCTGACGTGTTTTGGACATAATCTCGTCTTTGTTTACATTAGCAAACATCGCTAACACTCAGAGCTAACCTGTACTGTAGTAGAGCACATGTGCAGGAAATAAAAAAAAGAACTCACGTTGTGATAAACCCGCAAGAGAAAAAGCATTTGAGCTCCATTCTGTTTCAGAAATAATCCTTGATGTGGTTTAGAACAGGATGGCGTTTTATCACAGCAGAATTTAAAGGGCCCATGTCATGCTTTTCCGGTAATTACCCGTCCCCTTGTGTGTTATGTAGCTTTTTATGCATGTAAACGGTCTGCAGAGTCACAAACCCTCAAAGTACACCCTTTAGCGAGTAAAACTCTAACACAGAAAATACCTGTCTATGCTGCCCCAGAACGCCTCGTTGGAGATTTTTATTTTTCCAGTTTTTTCTTCCTGGGTATGGTGACGTGCCCAAACCCGAATGGAACCATTGGTCCAATCCGTGGAGCTCCTCCTCCTCACACACACACACTCTCTCAGCGGCGAAACTGTGACTCGCTGGGGGGGGGGGTGCTAGCCTTGCAGCGGCGAAACTGTGGCGCGCTTACACTGTAGTTGCACCGCGTTTGGGGGTGCGGGTGCTAGTGGAGCCTCACAGATGGAGATGCCCCCTCAGCACCCCCCCCCCCCTTTCCCACGTCCATTCGTGATGCCTCGCTGTTTCGCAAACCCCACGCAGGAAATGGAATCAGCTCACACTGTCCGCTCCTCGCAACAGCGAGCCACGCAACGTCCCGCCAACACGGCACACAGACCCTACGCAGCATTCTCATCTGTTTGTCATTACTGGTGTCATTTTCTGGTTGCTAACAAACGCCATTGTAACACATAATCACTGATGTTCCGCTGTAACGGTGGTGATCTCATCAGAACAGAGTGGGCGAGCTGACCAATCAGAGCACAGTGGGCTCGCTTCCTGCCTCGTCACTCCCCTCTGCCATCTCTCGTCCAGTCATAGTCCAGTGTTGCCACCGCCGTCTACCAGAATCAGCTAGCCCTCCGGACATCCAGTCATCCGGTTCGACCTGACTATGGCTGTGAACTGTTGTAACTGTGTGACTGACCCAAGCGTCGTCGTTCTGATAGCTCCGCCCCTTCGCTCCAACCCCCCTCCCTCCCCCCACATCTACAGGTGAAAATTACTCTTGCGACCATGCTTGCGACACATTTATCGCAAGAAGTGTAGCAAAAGTCAAGAGCGCAGATTCATCGATTTATACTGCCACAGAGCAGATTCGTCAAGTTGTAATGACTGATTTGAGAGGTTGTAATAACCAAGTTGCAGTTGTAATGGAAAATATATTTAAAAAATATGTATTTTTCAGCAAGTGAACCTTTCATCACTAAGTTCATTTTTTTTCTACAAGCTACAAAACTTTTGTTTTTCTTCTGTGACTTCAAATTTGGTTCACAGTTACGTGGATATTTAATACAAGTGTAAATTTGGTTTACAGTTACGTGGATATTTTATACACATGTAAATTTGGTTCACAGTTACGTGGATATTTTATACAATTGTAAATTTGGTTCACAGTTAAAAATGAAAAAGTGAAAAAAATGAAAAATGTATGATTTATTACACGATTTATTGAATGACGGAATAGGCGGAACTAAGGTTATTCGTCATTCTAGTCGGACCCATTAGAGCGGTGCACTCAGGACTCATTAGAGCGGTGCACTCACTTTCACTGTCCGGCTGAAGCGCGCGAAAAACAAACACTTTTCATCTCGGATCATAAGAAGCTGTTGCTGTTGCAATTACTTCATACTGTCTAGTTCTCTTTTTCGTCCTGCATTTATTGTGCCCCCCTCAGAAAATAACTGGCCCCCCAGTGGCCCCCCCAGTCAAATTGGTCTAGAACCGCCACTTTTCAAACGTGTATTAAAATAGTGAGTAAAATAAACACATTCATATTATACCTGTACCACATGTAGGTTGTACACTGAGGGAAATCAAATACTAGATCAAATTAACATTAACAAATTAGGTGTAATCAAGGAAAGATTAAGGCTTGTTATCATTCATCACTTCAGTTTTGAGAAAAAACAGGTACAATATATATGATTTAACACACAGTTGATTGGTTTATCAAACCCAAACCATTTATTGGTGGAGACTCTTTCCTGATCCTTAAACGATTGTAAATATTTTACAATGTCGTTTTTGCTGACCACTAGTGTTTTAAGGGCAATGAAACTATATGTTTGTGCCATGAATTATTTTAGCTGCCTAATCCAAAAACACCTTAACATAAGTAAATTCAGAATTTCTGGTGGCAAATGTTAACTGCAAGACATTAGCTTAGCTGTACATTTACTTTTAAATGTGTTGTGCTCCTCTAAATTCTGCGCTCAGATATCGATCAGTGCAGCAGAAATTTACAGCAAGCCGAACTTCGATTTTTTCATTACGTACTAGACCTATAGTATTCGGGGTTTTTAAAGCCAAATAAATAAACAAATTCTGTGCATTTAGTAGGTTGATTCCCATGGGTGAATCTCACTGATAATAGTTGCAAAAGTGCCCTAAGCTAATAATAAATCTGACAGGGGAAAGGTGATTGGCATAGATAGACAAAGTGTGTGTGTGTGAGACGGGAAGATTATGTGTATGTGCATTGTCAAGAGAGGCAGGAGGTTAATTCAATCCTATAGAAGCGCAGCATGAAGGGGATTGGACAGCACAGCCCTGAGGGTGTCACTGGCCTCAACCCCAATAGGGGGCAGGAAGTGTTCGCACACACACACACACACACACACACACACACACACACACACACACACACACACACACACACACACACACACACACACACACACACACCACACACACACACACACACACACACACACACATGGACCCTATAACTTAAGGGTATAAAATCTGTAAAGCAAAGGAAATCCAAATTGTTTTTATATCTAGTTTCTCTCACATTTCATTTAGAGCCAAGGAGGATAAATGATGAACGTGGATTAATATATATTTATATATATATATATATATATATATATATATATATATATATATATATATATATATATTTATATAAAATGCTGCATAAAACAAGGACAAGAAAGAAAAGGACATTTAGAGAGGAGCAGTGATGGAGGACAGTAAGAGGGATTGAGGGCATGGGGAGGGGAGAAGGGAATAGAGTGAATGAAAGAAAGAATGAGTGGTGCCTGTGGAGAGAGGGATGTGTGGGAGAGAGTGGAGGACAGAAGTGACCAAAATAGAGTTTAGACAGCAGGATGACGCAAGTGGCAGAGAAAAATGGAAGAGATAGCCTAAATAAACCTTACACCAGCACAGCAGTGTACGTCTTCAGTCAGCAGTTGCCAATTAAGCATTTTGCTTCAGTGTTTGTGAGATTTGATGTTTATGCATATTTGATGCAAGCTAGTGTAAATTCAATTTGAACAATAGACTATACAGTATGAAGACAGATGTGAGAAATATTGCCTATTCCAGTTTTTGTGTGAAAAAGGAAGTTAAGGGAATGTTTCGAGCAGTCATAGTGATGCTGGATCCTAAAGCGCTGCCGAAGTGTTTCAGATTTCAGTCATGTGGTTCTCTTTATTAGTATCATGGCCTACAGGGCAGTGTGTGGAAAAGAAAAAACTTTTTTCCTCCATCGTTTTACTTGAAACTAAGTTCTGAAATGAATGAGAAATATTCCATACATTTAATATATTTAAACCTAGAACAATGTACAGAATATGTTAGAGGATGTATTAAGGTGTATTTGACCTCAGGGTATATACAATACATTTTGGTGAAAAAAACTGAATAAAGACAAAACGTTTGTTTTAATTTAGACAAAAGCTCCACGATTCACGTTAAGCCTCATGCACATACAGTATGTAAACATGCTAATTTACTTCACAAACACATGTGCACACACACAAAGAAAACTGAAATCAATGGCAGCCACGAGCCTGCAATCAACACTGTGCTGTTATTTAAGTAATGGTCTTGAATCAGGCCTAAAAAAAAATATGTGTGTGTGTGTGTGTGTGTGTGTGTGTGTGTGTTTGTGTTTGTGTGTGTGTGTGTGTGTGTGTGTGTGTGTGTGTGTGTGTGTGTGTGTGTGTGTGTGTGTGTGTGTGTGTGTGTGTGCTTGCGTGCATGTGTGCATGTGTGCATGTGTGTATAACATTTCCATATGGAGAACCTAATATTGTATTTTGCTAAAAAACACACAGCCCTAACATCAATTTATTCCACTTCTTGTAATCAGCAGCGAGGCCAAGGATGTCTCCATACATATTCATGCTGCTCTGGAGACTCACAGAGACAATACATTTACAGCCCACATTTACCATATTACCCTTAATGTTATTAGACCAGCAAACACAATTTAGTCAAATATAAGTCATACATAAGTAATTTAGAAAATGAGACAATATTAATTGTGCGATCGTCATCCGGTTTTAATCCCGTTTGTGTGATAGCACTTCAATCTCTGGAATTGAATGTGCCCGGCTGAATAAATTAGTACAATCAATGTATGACTAGATTCTCTGTCATGTGGACACACTCTGTGCAAATCTATGCAAATGTCTTATGAGGAGGGGATAAGAGAAACTCTTCTTGGATAACAAAAGCTCTTGATGATCATAGCCTCTATCTGACACAGTGGAGCGATGTCATTTTCACCCTCTCAGAGGAAAGGAAAGGAAATAAAATGAGGAAAATGTGGCTACTAATACAAAAAGGCAGGGTTACAAACTTCTTTATCTAGTTGTATATGTGAATTATTTGCTTTTGTAGAGTTGGACTGCCCCTCTCCATCACTTGCTTGTTTTATTGATGCCTACAAGCATTTAAAATATACTAGTGTTGTTAGCCACTGAAGAAAGCCCGGTCACAATCTGCATTCATTTCTTATTTGTATTATTTTTCAAATGAATATGTATAAGGTTCTTGTGTATTTATTTTTTAACAATATTTCTGATCAAATCCTTTTTATTCTTAATCCACTTCCTCTTCTCTCCTCCCCTAGTTTTATTTTACTATTACTCCCCTTCTCCACCTCTGTCTTCCCTACCTCTATCCTAGCCCCTAGCCACCTCCCCTCTCCTCCTCTCCCCTCCCTTTGCTCCTCTCTGCCTAGTATTGATTAGAAGGCGAACCTCTAATCTCCTTAAGGTCATTAGGAACACTTAATTAAAACCTAGTTAGATGCCTTTGTTCAACCAAAGCAAATTGCAGCTGTTCAAACGCGATTAGTATGATAACGTTAAAACTTGTCGGCAGGGAAAAATATAAGAGAGGGCCTTCTTTGGTGGAAATGTTTACACAATTTAAATTCTGAGCGCTTAAGCACACAGTGGAAGTCTAAACGACTGTATACTTGAGCTAGTGCTTCTGCTTTGTGTGTGTTGATGGGATTGTTTATATTGTGCTACCGGATGTTCAGCTTGATGAAAAGATTGATGCATGTAACTGGCTTAGGTTACCAGATTTTTGCTTGAAAGTAAAAACAAAGAAATAAAGGTCTGGTCAAGTATATAAGACGCATGAGATTGAATGGTCATATGTTTCTCTTGTTTATACATAATTTTTGTAAAGGCATTTAATTATATGATTTTCACACAAACAGCTAAATTCAGACTAATATATTTTAAAAATATGCATCAACCATAACGCAAGGCCTACCATTTATAGTTGTGTCACTTCAACATACATCTCTTCACAGACATGTACTGTAATTAGTAATGTGTGGTTAATTGTTATCAAGACCCAATTAATAGCACACATAGCAGTGCCTCCCTGGTGACTGCCATTAAACTGCTGACAAGGAAAGACACCTTGCCAGCTCATTTGCTTCTCATTATGGAAATCCTGCATAGTAAAGTACCCCCTTTGAAATATTCTTTAAAATGAGCGTCTTTCATTTCAGCTATGTGTGACTGTTTGTTTCAGTAGCCTGGCCTACAGGGGCCATCAGTATACTGAGCTAAGGCTTGACTTGATTTCAGTTCAGCTGCACATTCCCCCTTTGACAATTTATATATTTTTTGTTTTGTAGAAAAAAACACAATGTATTTCATTTCCCTTGGTTTTGTGCTGTGAAATGTTTTTTTTTTTCTCAATGTTATCATTTTTTTCTTATTATTTTATGCAAATGGTTCCCTTGGTTCATCGGTGCTAAAAAGATTATTGTTTCTTAATTACTCTCTCTTGCTTATACAAGCTTAATAAAACAATAAAACAAAATAGGCTACGAAGCTTTATTTGGAGTTGGTTTAGCTCCATTACTTTAAAGTGCAGATTATTAAAACATGTATTGGACAGTCTTGCATAATATGTGTTAAAAGCACTGTCTTCAGTGACATTACATTGCACCCCTACATGGCGATGAAGTAGCCTATTTATTTTTTAATTTTGTATTGACAGATATTTGATGGTCTCCTCCTCACACTGTCTTTGGCCGGAGAGGATCACCGTTGCCTAGCAACGGCAGTAGCGTTCCTCATTTCTCTGAGAGCCACTTGTCTGAAACCCAGACGCATCCCACGTAGGAGGGGGTACAGCATTACTGCCAGGCAGGGGGTATTATTAAGCTTTGTAAATTGCATGTTAATGCCTTGCTGTCATAGACACTTCGTTAGTGGTCTGTAAGAGATGCAAAACGGATATGTCGCAGTGTTTTCTCTCCCGCCGTCCCCTGGGCTCTCAAGTTCCCGTTACCTGGCTCTCAACTCAGTAACGCCGCCTCACCGTTACTTACTTTGCGCCCAGTATCCTGCCGCCTCCAGCGCTGCTGGCCAGATGGCGACTCGCAGTAATCTCCTTAACACCGCGTGCTGCATGTTTGAATGAGAGAAGTACGAAAGAGAGGCAACAAGGGGAGACTTTGACAAGTTCAGCTGATCTGTCATTCAGTTTTTCTGTCGAAGTGGGATTGATCGACGGACCAAATAACTCAAATCATGTTTGGAAAGGACTATTTTTTCTACTGGAGCGGCGTCTGCTATCGCTGACAGACAGGTGTATAGAGAAACAGGTAGTTAGCTTGTTTTGCACCATGAGCAACAAGTTGTTTGTTGACGCTGTGATGGGAATAGAGCTCTGTCCTGCTGGGAAGCTCCACCGACAGGTAACCACCAGGAGCCAAGCTACATATTTATGCATATCACAATATCTGCATATATTTACACATTTGTACGGCTATAGGCTAGCCCCTGTTATTATTAGATACAAGAGGTGCTTTCTTATTTTCCAACGGACAGGCAGAAGTGTCTAAGTAATTCAACACTAGAGATGACTTCACTGCTGGCCTCTTTTTGTGTGTCAAAATGTGAAATTGAAGCTGATAAGTATTGTAATGAAGAGAGCTTTGGCATAAGCCTCAATTTCCAACAAACTTATGTGAAAACCCGTTCAGTTGGATAAAAACCTGGAGGCCAGATGATAGAGGAAAAAAAGGCATGTTTAATTCAATGGAAAATGAAGAAAAGAGGAAAGCAATGTAGCAGTATCAGTTGAGCTGTGCCTCCATCAAGCTGTACATGATAGTGTAGGCTTTGGCTAGGGAATAGCCTGCATGGCATTTCACTCTCCTCAGATTTGTCTCATGTTGGATTTTGGTCTGACCACGTCTCTCTTTCCTTCTCTCCTTCTCTCCTTTCCCTCTCTAGATTGTGAAATCTTACCTATCATGTGAAGGCTTTGGTTGCGGTTTGTGTGTGGGGTGTGGGTGTGTGTGAGCGAGGGAGGGACGGAGACAGTGTAACAGAGAGCTAAGCTTCGTAGCCTCACCCTAGGGGCACTGGCCTGTAAAGAAAATGTCCCTGTAACCCTGGAACCATGAAACCATGACAGTCATCACTTATTCAAGCGCTGCTGGAAGGTTTCCGAGAAAAATCCAAGTTCTGGAACATCCCTCTGCCCTGGGGAATGTTCCAGAAACCCTGTCCAAGATTGGAGAACCTCGGACTATGCTGGGCCCCTTGGAGAACCCCACTCCAGAATATTGTGGGGTCAAAGGCCAGAGATGGATAGATCAGAGAGACAACGAGGGAGGAGTGGCGGGAGAGAAGGCAAAAAGGAAGAGACAAACATGGCGCACAGGAGTCAGCCGAGAGAGGATGGAGAGAAGAAGGAGAGAGGAGCAGTTGGACTTTAAGAGGAACAAATGCATCAAGGAAGTTGGAGGAAAATACATCGAAGGAGAGGACCGAAACGGGACAAATGCGTCGGGTATTCCTCATGTTATGTTAACCAGAAACACTGAAATCAAGCAAGGGGAAAAAAGGTTGGGGGAAACGAAGAGGTGGTCTGGTTTTTCTTGGCCATTTTACCTGAAAAACATCACAGAAAGAGGAAAAGCCACCATGAAAAGGATAAGATGGCATAATATCTTCCTCTGGTTTACTCTCCTCCTCTTCAGCCTGTGTCCAAAACCTGCTTCATCACAGGTAAGCTTGCAAGAGCCAATTGAAATGTATTGATTAAAAACTGGAATACTAATTGTTAACACTGTATTTATTATTTGATGACCAACAAAAAGGCCTTTTTCATAGCACTGTGTACATACAGTGTGTGTTACAGTAAGATATTTGCCTGTAAGATGTGTTATGCTATATCATAATGTTATCCATAGGCCTCATGTTAATTCTCTAAATTGCTAAAATGCCTTGTATTGCAGGTAATTTAATGCCTTCACAAATACTGTAAGTAAAAGAGACTTAGCTTGAATGGAATGATACTAATTTTGAAATGGTCTTTTATTCTTAGGGACATTTCCCACGTATGGAGAACCTTGCCGCCTTTAAACCCATGTCCACCTCTCCGTCCCGCTCCACCTGTGGAGTTCCAGAGCGGAGCAGCTACTGTCAGACGCCGTCCTCCCAGCCTGAGCTGACGACATGTTATCAGGCCTTCTGTGTCCAGGACTGTCCTTACAGATCCTCCACACCTCCGTATGCCCCGCTGCTACTGCCTGCACACAGGTAGATAGATCAAGTTCATTCTATCAAGGTGTTTTAAATGTCCTCCCACCTTTCAGTTCATGCTAAATAAAAATAAATAAAAGAGGACCTTTTAGAGAAAAAAAGATTATTGACATGACATTTTTATTTTCCAGGGGTTCCTGTGTGACTGAAGACAGTAATGACACTCGTCCCGGGACAGAGACGGAGAACATAACCAATAACAGTTCAGAGGGAGTTCCTGGTGGATCCAGTTCTGTGCTGTTTCGGCCCGTCCAGGATGGATGTCTGGTGTCCCCCCCCTCACAGAAACTAGGAGACTTGGGTTCTCTCACTCTGGCATTGTGGATCAAACCAAGCTCTTCTGGAGAGATGTGAGTTACTTTTTGTAATTTATAAGAAATCACATTCATCTCTTTGTTGCATAGCTGGATATACTGTATGAGCGTTTCTTTTAATAAAATGAATAATTTACTGCTTGAATCGATAGATTACCAATGTCATGTTACAGTACACACAAATTGTACTTGGCAATACGAAAGATGTATATCCTTTTTGGATGGATGGATCTAAACTAACTATTTCTCTCTGGACAGTCCAGCAAACTCAAAACGAGCAGAAGTATTTGCTGTTTCCCTAAATAATATATATATTTCATTTTGTGCAAAGAAGAAAAGTCAAGATATTTAACAGCAGTACATTACAAACAGATTCTGATGAACGTTACCTAGTTTTACTTACCATGACATGTGATTCTTTCAAACATGAAATTCCATATTAGCCATGGATAAGTATTATAGAAAACCAATAGATAGATTCTGGTCTTTTTGAAAAAGTCTGGATTTGCAGTTTCATTTGGCACAGCCACTAAGAGTAACATCATGTTTGTTAGAGGCTGTTTGGAAACAATCTCCCATTGCATTTCAATCAGTAAGTTAATCAAGAAGTTATACTTCTTGTAGAAATGGTACTTTATGGGTGAAGATTAAGTAATGAAAAGATAAAATAGATAAAAAACAATGCAGGGATCAGATTCAGTCGTTTTAGGTCGTTATTGGTATGAGGATATAGTATACATATTTAAATCCTTGAAACATTAGTGAAAGAAAAACTAAGAAAGATAAATAATAACACTTGTGTGTTGCAAGTATAAATCACAATTACTATTGCACCGTAAGAACTCAAACGTATCCTTCGACTGATAAATGATAGCTTTCTGCTTATGTAGGTGTGATGTATAGTCAAATGTCTGTTCTGATATATTATCTTATATGGCTTCCAAACTTAAAAAGTGCATTGAAGTGAAAGTCCTGTGATATTGATCTAAACACAAGGAGCAATCAGGTCTGTTCAGTATCACTTTCCGGAGATGTTGACTAACCGCTATCTGTCATGTCCTACTTAGACATGTTGTGTGTGAGAGACAGGGGATGAAAGTGTGCTGGTATGTTGCAGGTAGGACTCCGATGGTGCAGAGTTACACACACTCAGATCAGCTTGCAGTCACACACAAACACACGCATACACAAAGCGCTGCATGCACAAACAGGGATCAGTTGGCTTTACTTGGCAAGCTCATATCCGCCTCCAGCACACAGAAACACTTACATTTAAAGTAGATTGTGCAAACAACATGGGATGCTTTGTCATGAAACTTAAAATAAGCTAAACATACATGACGTCTTGGTTTATATTTCCTGGTTTACTATTTGAAAATGTGACTAGCAAAAGCTTACGTCACCAATTATAAAACTGGGCTCCAATAACATTGATAGACTCACAATGGACACTTAAAAAGTAAAAGGATCAAAATTGACTTGATTTTAATATGTTTTAATTATATGCATCCCTTAATGAAACCTGGGACCTACATTACCCACAATGCAACTCGATCGTTGACATTTTACACAGTTAAGTATTTGCAGTACTACTCCACAAAGTACTATAATGACCCAGGCTTTCTCCTAATATAATCAGAAATGGTTAGACAACGTAAATAAAGCCTGCAGCATTCACATGTTCCATGATGTGCTGCAAAGATTAACGTCACTGAAAGCTTTGCAGTAGTGACAGTTCTGAAAAAAGACCTAAAGCAACGCTAAACCGGTTTGGCGTGTATTCTAATAACTCACTGAATGTTCAGTTTAAATGTTGGCCTCAGTTAGATGTAACTCTGAGAAGGAGATTCAGACAGAGATAAATCCCTCCTTTTAAATTCATGCTGGGATTTTGTTTGTGGAGTTGTCTGTAGGGATTCAGATGACAGACTGGTCTTGTTGTCTTGGTTTGCTGAACATGACACCTTTATGCACCTGAATGCATCTGAATGGAGGAATATCTTCCCCCTCGCACTCTCTCTCTCTCTCTCTCTCTCTCTTTCTGTAGCTGTCGTTGGCCATCAGTCTTTTGTTGTAGAGACGATCATGGCTGCCATCAAAGAAGCCAGATGAAAGGAGGTCTCTATCCTCACCTCTGTCCATCTCTCCTCACCCCTCTCTCTTTGTCTCTCCCTCTCTCTGTGATTTCACATCCCTCTCCTCATCTGAACAATGAACAGAGCCAGCCACCTGTTCTTACAAATATAGTTTTTACTTCACCATGGCTACACTTCCATAAGGTTACACCTATATTTTTTGAGGGTACTCATTTTAAATTGTGAATTAGTCTGAGTACATGCAGTTGACTTTTCTATATGGAGAGCATGTGGATGAAGTACAAGTACATATCATAATTATCATAGTTTATTTGAAAACAGTTCTTAACAATGTGTATTTTGCCCAACTATCACATTAAATTGCCCTGGCAACATAATGACTACTTTTTCTGCTTGAATAATTTTTAAAATGGATCAAGTAGGCATACATTTTTTAGGCAAAGATGCCACAAGTTTTCTGGTTCAAGCTTCTAAAATATCTGTTTTGCTCGTTTTCTTTGGTGGAGAAATGTACATTTTTGGGTTTGTGTCAAAACAAAAACTTAAAGGGGACTTATTATGCAAAATGCACTTTTTGATGTCTTTTATACATAATGTGTCCCCGGTGTGTCAAGGAACTCACGCAGCATCAGAAAATAAAACCCTCTCTCTTTTCCGCCTTAACCAAATCTCTAAAAACGGGGCTATAACGGACCTGATCCAGATTTGCGTCCGATATGACGTAATATCTGAAATGTGGACCCACAGCCCTATCAGAAAGTTGCTATCAGAAACAATGCCCGACTGTTTTGGACGTAATATGGTCGGTGTTTACATTAGCATCGCTAACACTTAGAGCTAACCTGTACTGGAGAGCATGTTTGTGAAGAAGCAGGAAATAAAAAGGAACTCACCTTGTGGTATAACCGGCAAGAGAGAAAGCCTTTGAGCTCCATACTGTTTCAGAAATAATCCTTGATAATCCATGATATGGCGTTTCATCACGGCAGTATTTAGTTTAGACAGTAGCTGCCGGGTCCCGCATGAGCTCAGCCCCCTCCTTTTTTATCAATATACCGTATATATATATATTTTTTAAAGCTTTATACCCAGAATCAGCACTTTTAAACAGGAAGTGAAATAGAAGGATAATAGGCATGGCTAGAATGGGTGATCTGTTTGGTATTTTGAGCAAAACACTTCAAAGACATGTTTTTTATATATTTGTATATACAGTATCTGAGACCTATGCTATTGCCTAAAAATAACATGATAGGTGACCTTTAAGATATGTCAACAACAACAATGCTTAGTTGATCGGAGCTTTTATGTGAATATGAAAGCTCAAAAACTCTTGACAAAAACAATTTAGTCAATAACTTCAGTGTTTTAGTAAGTCATCAACTTGTATTCACTTTTTTCTTGCACTCATTATCTCTGTCCTTCTTGATATCTCTTTATCCCTACCTACAGGCACATAATCACACTCTCATGCACGTGGAGACATACATACATATGGTCTCTTTTTTTCCCCATGCATACATTTATCCTTGATTTATAGGGTATGTGGCTCTTGGTTCATAAAAGTCATGATTTCCCATAAAATGTCGGCGATGGTGGTTAATATGACACGTGGAGGGTGTGTGTCTGCACCCAGTGTAGCAGCTCAAACCTAGCAGTCATGTAAAATATTGATATTCCAATGTAAATGTCAGAATGAGAGACTGTGTGAAACTGTGCGGTGGCTCTGGACTCCATGAGTTTTAGATTCCACTTTTCCCTGTCTTTACCTTTTGAATTTAGTTAGAACAATTTATCACTGACAGATATTCAAATAGACTGTCTATTGCTGCTGAAATGATTGGGTTTCTTAAAATGTATGTGTGTTTGTGTCTCCTTCAGGATGCTGCTGGAGAAGAGCTCAAGGCAGCGGTTGTTTTTTTCTGTGACGGTGTCCGAGCAGGCGGTCAACCTGCACTATGGCCACTCCAGCAGTCAGACTCCTCTGACCGCCAGCTTCAGAACCGAGGGGAGGCTCACAGCGGAGAGATGGACACACCTTGTTCTACAGGTAACACATCTGGAGGGTCTTTGGGATTCCTATAGGGGTAAGGGAGACAACTGGGCTGTTAAACATGCCATAGTCTGTCAATATGAGAGGCTTGGGATCATGAGCTGTTGGGTTGTGCATGTAAAGGTGAATTTGTCAATGAATCTACCTTAGAAGAACCATCAGGTTTGCCTTTAATTGTTTCACAAGCGTTGTGAAAGCTGAATGCTCTTTGCATCACGGACATGTATCTATCATTTCTCTTTGTCTGTGTTTCTCTTTCATTCTCTGTCCATTTGGTTCCCTTCCTCTCTGCGAGCTTGTGGTAATTACACTGGCAAACATCTGCTTTGGCACAGCTGCTGGGGCCAGGGGCACACACAAAATCTGACACGCACACACACGCTGACAGGCAAGACCACACACTTTCAATTATAAAAACATCTATGTATTTTATGGAAAACTAACTTAAATACCCCTGGAAGTTATTATTTTTTTAGAATCTATTTTGGTCTGTGGTTATTTTTGAAATTGATTGTTTACTAAATGTTTGGTTGTTTAATTGAGTTGCTTGGATGAGTTTTTAATGTGTTTTTGTTGATAACACAGTTAACATTGTACATTATTTATTTATTTGATGAATTCACTTTTAGAATCTCAAAATAAAATACTAGTTTACATTTAAATCTATATTTACAGATAGCATTTGCATCTGTTTGGTTTCATGGAGAATATATTTTCGTGATAGATAGTGTGTGTGTATGTTTTTGGTTTGTTATAGAGTATCATTTAACAGTTTATTCCACTTGAGTCTCTTTCTCTGAATAACATTGTGGTACTTGACAAATCATGGTCACCATGACAGCCTAATCACTGTATGTGTATGTTACTTAAGTTGTTACGTTGTTTGTTTGTCTACTTTTTCTCAAGGTCACTTGGGGCCCAGTTTTTATTTGACCTGGCATGCATTTTAACAGGCTTTACAGAATTTTCACATTACATTTTGTTACCCTATTTGATTGCCCCTCTCTTGTGCTCATTGTGCCTTAGCACACATTAATATGTCAAACTATAAGGACATTATATATCCCTAATGATCTCATTTTATATCATGCATTCTCTCATACCTCATTCACACCAACGGTGTTTCAGGGCCGGTTCGGAGCTGGAGCTTGAAAAGCACCGGGTTTTCCTGTTCACACCGCAGTGGAGCAGCCTCTTAGCTCCTGAATCCGGTAAAATTGTCCGGCCAGAGCAAAAGCACCACATAGGTCACGCTTACGTCGAGGTGGGGGCAGGGGCGGGATCAACTCCTGAACAACAACAAAAAGCCCGCGTTCTATCCAGTTTGTACACAACGATGGAGAAACTTAACAAGCAGCAGTGGTCCACTGAAGAGACGAGCTACCTACTGGGAATCTGGTCTTCCGAAGAGGTACAGAGGAAGCTGGAGCACAATCGGTCATTGTTGTTGTTGGTGTCAGCTGTGAGGGGTTTCCGCGCGCTTTGGCTTTATGAAGCAGGCACGCAAACTGCTCCTCGGTCATGCAAAATACTTGTTTGCAGAAATGAAATGTGGTAAATTAAAGGTCAAACAGAGATGAGAATGATATCATTTTTGTCTAATTTCTTTCAATAAAGAATAGAAGCAAATTTCCCAAAATGTCAAACTACAACAAAACACAAAAAATATTAAACAAACATTAAATTAAGAGTATTAATGTATTGACAAAAAAATTGTCTAACTAATAGATAGAAATACATACTTTTTCTGATTCAGCGGTGCTAAATGGAGGTACATAAAGAAAGATCTACGTCAGTTTGATTCAAAGCACAATCAAGGCTAGAGGGCTAAGCCAGAAATGAGGAAATGATATATGTGGAGCAGAACTTAAAAGGATTGTGAGCAGCCAGAAAATCCAACTTGACACTTTAGTTAGTGTCTGGCTGAGCGGCGCTTGGGTGTGTTGTCGGCTAAATGTAGGGTTGTTTATGGCTCATTTGCTAACAACTCTGTATGTGTGTGTGTACAGTATGCATGTATACCCTTAAGGGATCTGTTTTTTTATATATATTTACAGTATCTATGTGGGTTATACTTGTCCAAGTACTGTAGGCACGGAAAAATGTAAGGCTTCGAGGTATTTTGCTATAGGTATGTTGCGTTGTTATGGCTTTGAGGTGTTTTGTGTGTGTGTGTGTGTGTGTGTGTGTGTGTGTGTGTGTGTGTGTGTGTGTGTGTGTGTGTGTGTGTGTGTGTGTGTGTGTGTGTGTGTGTGTGTGTGTGTGTGTGTGTGTGTGTGTGTGTGTGTGTGTGTGTGTGTGTGTGTGTGTGTGTGTGTGTGTGTGTGTGTGTGTGTGTGTGTGTGTGTGTGTGTGTGTGTGTGTGTGTGTGTGTGTGTGTGTGTGTGTGTGTGTGTGTGTGTGTGTGTGTGTGTGTGAATTGGTCGGGCTTTTCACTTAATGGTATTGTGATGTGATCTGTTTTGACCATTCAGAAGAATAACATAATCATCCTTGACACTCAAACATCATTCTCATACTTCCATATTCGTGCATGCACACACACACACACACACACACACGCACACCCACACTTATCTACTCGCTCACTCATTAATACACACAGATACACACTCACAGTTCAGCGGTAATTTGTAGCAGACTTGTCAGCCACAATACAGACATTACCCTATGAAGGAGCTGGGTAATTTAGAAACCTTTCCTGCACTCATACAATAGACACACACACACACACACACACTCACACAGCACACTGAGCACACTGAGCACACACACCAGTCATCTGTCGGTTTGAAAAGATCAAAACGCCAAAAAAGACAGTCAAAAGGAATACGGGTTTCCAAGTGCCAGGAGCATTTCTCGCACACTGACACACACACATGCACGCATGTACACACACGGTGCCAGGAGCAAGGTGCTGTAGGGAGGCTGGTGCTCCCTAGGTAGTTGTCTTATCTGATTATGGTAACGATGTCGAGAATGGCAGAGGAAAAGGTAGCCTCGGGGAGGGAGGGACTGAGAGAGGAGAGGAGATGGGCAAAGTGAGGGAGGTGGCGCAGTGTTGTTAAGTGATGGTTACCAAGTCAGTTTACTGTGGGAATCACTTTGCTGTACGTTTCTGCAGAATTCATTTCTTGGTAGGTCTTCTTGTATACATGAAAGAAAATCGCCTGTTCTCCTAGAGATATGGGTATTGGTGTTACTGGCTCTGATGATCTCCATGTAATTAACATAAATTGTTCTCTTCTGGGGTTTTTTATACATCTGAAGAGCCTCTCTTACTCTGATTGCATGACGACAATATGAGGCATTTGAGAACTTGAACTGAGCGGTTGGGAAGGGAAAATAATGGGCTGCATGCCGTCTTTTTGTTCTCTCTAAGACCAGACAATGGGATGCTACATTAAGACTGCAAATGACCATCAAGAGGCGCATATTTTGGCTTTTGAGAAGCAATTGTACTTGCATGATTCTTGCTGTTTTGCATTCTTATCCATTGCACTTGTAAGTCTCTTTGGATTAAAGCGTCAACTCATGGCGCTTTGCATGCATTGATGATGCAAAAAATAATAAGTAAAAGATTGAAAGAAGGGGAAAGTAAGGGAGTTTGCGATTTAAATAGCTTTGGAGTACTATCTTTTGGAGTACTAGTGATTGACTGGGTGCCTGAAGGACCCCCAGAGGGGCAAATCAGCATTATCGGATGAGGCAGTGTCAGGGACAGCCAGTCACACCGATCCCATCACGACCCAACACGGCAGCATGAATGTTTAACACTCGCACACGTACAGACACTCTTTTTCTTTCTCTTACCATTTAACACATGAACACACCAGTGATGTACGTACTGCCCCCACATACACACAGCACCGCATGCACATACACAGGAACGACTGGTTGATTCTTTCAGAGGGCTCTTACCTGTTGCTAAGACAGAGAAGAGAAAGGAGACACAAATGTGTAAAAGAAATAATGGAAAAATAGGATAAGTGGGTTAGCGCCCGAGTGTCATACTGAGTTAAGGTCAAGTCAAGATTAAAAAGACACACACACATCCATCTCTATATTTATTGGAGAGAGTTGTTGCTATCTAATCTACAATTTGTTCTCTAGACCCTGACAGCTCATCTGCTTCACTACTCTCCCCTCCGACAGTGCGGCTGCTAAAACTTCTACTGAATGCCATAATAAGCTTAATGAATGTTTTCATGCACAATTACACTGGAAGACTCTGTGGCCTGTTTCCATGTCTGTATATGGACTGGTCTGGTCTTGCAGAAGGCGACTAATGTGCACCGAATGATCCGATACCACCACAGTCTTGCTATCTTTGTCTTTCTTTCGTGCATCGGTGCATGTGCACATGCTCTATTTTAGACTGATTTAGTCTGTCTCTGTCCTCCTTCTGATTTTGGCTTCTCTGTCCTTGGTCTGCCTCTACTGCCGGCTCTGCTTTCTCTTTCATTATTTCCACTTTATAGGTTTGCCAAATATGTAGTTGAAGATGCCAAAAATATAACCGAATAGTGTCAAAATGTGGCTTAAAGTTGGATTAAAAAGTAATTTATTTTTAACCAAATTGAACCAAAAACGTACTGGCTCTTCTGACTTTTCCTCTTTTTGAATTAAAGCTAAATAGCAGCTCGTATGTTGACGTTGTCGAAGGTTATATCTTACAGGTACATGCTTAACCACCTATTTATTTCAGTATTCCCACCGGGAGTGACAGAGACAGATTATGAGACCGACTCGTGTGTGCATGTGCATAGGCTAGGAGGCTCTACATTTGTGGTTTTCTTGCATGTATGTGCACTAAATACAGAAAAAGTATTTGTGTGTATTTGTGGTTGTGTGCATGTGTGTGTGAAGGTGAGGCAAGGTTGTTTTTTAGGGGTGAAGTGGACGCCTCTATGGTAGCCCTCTGCCCGCTGGCACAGGAGGCGAAAGGGCAACAGACTGGCATCAATTACATAGTGAGAGAGAGGGAGAGAAAGGTGTGTGTGTGTGTGTGTGTGTGTGTGTGTGTGTGTGTGTGTGTGTGTGTGTGTGTGTGTGTGTGTGTGTGTGTGTGTGTGTGTGTGTGTGTGTGTGTGTGTGTGTGTGTGTGTGTGTGTGTGTGTGTGTGTGTGTGTGTGTGTGTGTGTGTGTGTGTGTGTGTGTGTGTGTGTGTGTGTGTGTGTGTGTGTGTGTGTGTGTGTGTGTGTGTGTGTGTGTGTGTGTGTGTGTGTGTGTGTGTGTGTGTGTGTGTGTGTCGAGATTGAGATTTTCTGTCTTGATATTAATTATTTTATTTATATAACATCAGTGTTTCATGCCAGCATGCAGTCTGGTCCAGCTTAATAGTGAGAGCAAGGCACTAACATGGCCAGGGTTAGGGGTTTCATTCCCACTGGAGCTGTGAGATATGAGAGCTAAAAATGTATGCGGCAAGGGTACTGCAAGGTGCTTTGGATAAAAGGATCCACCAAAGAGCATATGTTATGTTATGCCCTCTTTAAAAATATCAACGCTAAAGTAGAGGTTGCTTGGCATAGGTTAGTAACCCTATTAAGATCAAAAGCAACATAAAAAGGAACCAGAATATTATGAAAAGAGGATGCTCAACAGTGAATATAAAACTAATGATCCTGCCTGGTGTTAGAGATCTGCACTGACCTGAAACTGAGACCGTAACCCGCCCAGTACTGTGTCTTTAAGACCAGACCCGACTGAACCTGACTGTTAATGCCACATTCACATCTCAAACCCAACCTTACTTCTTCATTAATATTACATTTTCTTTGTTTTATTGTATTTACACACTGCCTTTTACTAGTTATTACTCCAGACACATTGTTATGGATGCGCACCGTTTGAACAGAATGAACAATACACTGATCATCTCCATCTATACTCTTCTCAACTCCACGTAGCGACGTCACATACCAGAAATGTAGCAGTTAATACCAATACCTCTGAAATTCCGCTTTTCTCGAATCCCAATTTGATACCACAGTTGAAACAAATAATAAAACAATAAATCCCATGTCCTTCATCATGCACTCTTGTATGACGGTTTACATGAACGGGTGAAAATTCCCTATAGAAAAGCTATTTTATATAACTTTGAAACACATTTTTATTTGCAGACATCATGAAATGTTTATAGTTACTTTTGCCCAGCCTCATTTTTAGTGATTATATCTTAAAACACATTATAACATGAATCGATGCAACCATGAGCTGTTGGCTGCATTATTAAACGTGTCTGGTATGTAGCCTACCAGCGGCTAACTACAATCTACAGTAGAACAATGGTATTGCTACTCAGGATCGGCAGATAACCAAAGTTAACGGATAGTTTTAGGGGAGAAAATGTTTCTTAATGAACATTTCATTCAATAACCAAACATGAACCTGACCATAGAAGCTTTTAACAGCAACATCACCTAAACCCAAAACCTGACCCAGTATTGCTACCTGGTGGATCTAAGGGTTATTACTAAGCCTCCTTCCTAGCAGTTTAATACTGCATGTGCTCTTCCCTCCATGTATACTCGGATGCTTGGATGACTCTGTTTCTTTAAATGGGATTTTTCTTTGCTTTCTGCTCGGAACGAAAAAGCCTTAGAGACTTATGGTCTTTATTAAAAGGTTGGTGTGTCACCCTATAAATGTCCCCTTATTCTCTTTTTTCCTCTTTATATTTTGTCTCTGCTTTTTTTCTTGAAGATGATTTTCTCTTTCCTTCTTTCTCTCTCTCTTTCTGCCTCATCTATCTTTCATTCTCTCCTCTTTCATTTTCTCTCCGTCCCCACCTTCTTTGTCCTTCCCCCTTTCCCTCCCATTCTCTTTACACACACACACACACACACACACACACACACACACACACACACACACACACACACACACACACACACACACACACACACACACACACACACACACACACACACACACACACACACACACACACACACACACACACACTCCATCTCCCTGGGGACAATTTTCTTTTCTTAAATAAACTGTCATAGCTAGTGTTAAAATATGGGCCTTACATGGGGTGAGCGCGGCAAGGCAAGGCAAAGGCATGGGGCCCTGGGCTGGTATAAAACATGGATAATATGCTGTGAGAGGTAATTGTATCTTTTAGCGCTGAGATGAGTAGAACAAATGTGTCTCCTCTCCATCCTCTTTCTCTCTTCCTCTCTTTTTTTATTCCCTTTCCTCCTCTCCTCCTCTTCCTATCTCTTTCTTTACAAACTGCAGCCGTGCTAATATGATAGAGAGAATATTGGCTGTACATCAGAGCTGCTAACAGTTCATAGTAGGTTAGGGCAAGTATATGGGGGGGGGGAGAGAGGAGTAAGGAGGGTGGGAGAGGCTGGGAGGGTGAATAACAAGAAGAGAGATAACAGGAGTGAGAAAAGAGGAGAGGGAAAGGTGACAATATGCCTCGGGAAGTGAAAGTGGAGAGCTGGGGATGCATAAAGTCACATTACACTTTTTGATTTCACATACTTGAGTTTGTATTTGTAGGACAGCCCTATCTGGGAAAATCTAACGAGCTTTTTCCAAAAACCATCTTAATGTTAAAATGATCTTAGTCTGATTGTAAGGCCGTATATTTGTCTTGAGTTCAAACGTCATCACAATTGTACACACTTACAAAGAAGATCTTACAGACTCTCCAGTCGAATAAGAATACATTAGCGCCCTTTCCTATTTACTGTTACAACCATCCACATGACAGGCCTTACAAAGTGTGATAATAAGAAGTATACATTGTAATAAAGCACACAGCATGTGTTGTATAATTCAAATGTACAGCACACAGAGGAGGTTATTGCCTCACCATCAGTCTGACCTACAAAATAAAAAATCAACAATTAAAACAAGGGAAAGAATGATACTGAACGAAATACAAATGAAAGGTAACAAATAAAAAGAGTATTTTACTTTTAATAGTATTATCAAGTCTGACTTTTTCTCTTTTTCTATGCACTGCTTCATTTCTAGAGCCGTTTCTTAATTCCCCGCCAACAATTTAATATTTTCTTATTTTAATGTCTCTCTTACTTTCCTTTTCTCCCTTCCCTTCTCACTCTTTTGCTGACTCCCCCCCCCCCCCCCCCTCCCCCCCAAATGACAGCGTCACTGTCTGTGGGATGAGGTGTGTTATCAGTGAGTGGCATGTCAGTCACAGGGCAACACATCAGGAGGAGAGCGGCTGTGTGGAGGGAGCTTGGTGAGGCGGGATGCTGTGGGGCAGAGGAGGGGAATCAGGGATTAGAGGAGGTTAAAAGGAGAGGAAGAGATAGGTGAGGAAGAGCAGACAAGCATGAGTACAGCAACATGAGAGGGGAATGCCTAACCGAAAAAGAAAAAAAGATGGCTCAACAGAGTTCAAGACACGAGGGTGGAAATGTGTGGAAGCTTTAAAGAGTCGGGAAGTAGGAGGACAGGAACTGGGCATCTTAGTTTTAAGATTAGGGTGAATCAGATTGACGAAAGATAATGTCAAGTGAAGTACATAGACAAAAATCCCAAGTGTCTCTCAGAAGCCACAATATGTGAACCCAAAGGCACACATTAAGTTTAAAACAAAAGAAGCTGTCCTGCCACAAGTTTGAATGAACATATTTGCGGCCCGTTGTACTTTGTCAACAATTTCTTTGTTTATTTGTTTGTTGAGTGCATGTTCCTCGTTAAACAAATAGAGAGAATTGCCAGTATGCTGTAAGACCGAGATGTAATTTGTTTAAATGTGTTTCATCGTGTCAGTAAAAGTACAATTACTAAAGTAGAGCAGAGGGGCTGATCAGAAAAAGGTGAACTTGGGAGATGTGAACTGTGTGCAACATGGGGAAATAGTATCCTCTGTGAGAAAGGTCAGACACAGGCGGTGTGTTGCATCCACACACACACACACACACTCAAACACATAGAGAACATTAAGCTCCTTCAGAGGGCCTTGCATTGCTTTAGTACTTAATAAACAAATCAGACAGCAGAAAATGTGTATCTAGAATTGGTTTCTGGTATTAGTCCTCCTTAAGGCCCCTCTCATCTACCCTGACCTCAAACTGTCACTCGCAGCTGTGATAGCTCTTCTCTACATTTAAGTGAAATGTGACTGTAATGTCTGACACTGATGGCAACATGTCCGATGTCTGGATAACTCCTGGCTGTTTAGAATAATGAGAATCATTCAGAGGAATGTATGTGTGTTAACCTGTCCTGGACCATGATGAATTGAAAAGCTTTAGTCTGGTCTCCAAATAGAATAAGACAGTTAGTTTGACTTCAAGAACCACCTTATGTCATGTCATGAAAGCTATAAAACGAGACATAACAAAGACACATAATCATTAATACAATTATTGATAGTTAATACAGCTTTTAAATACACCTCATCCATTTGTATTGACCTACAAATATTCACTGTAATTATTGTGTGGACTGAGCTATTTGATCAAGTTCACAAAAAAGGACCTGGGTCATAAGGAAGTGTCGCTACGGCCCACAGACGCCTAATTCCTCTCCTTACCAACTGGGGGAGTTAGTTGTTAGAAATCTGCTTATTTACAAACCATGATCCCACATTTTACCATTGCAAAATAATCTCTGTCATACAAAATGCAGAATTTTAGCCCGTAATGTAAACAATATTTCAAAAATGACTTTTAACTTTTACAACACATTTGAATCAGCATGATGCAGACAGTTGCATGTTTGTTCCATGGTGGTTGCATAAGTAAAAGTTATTTACAGTTATATTTTGTAATCTTTTATTGATTGCATATCTTTGTATGACTGGCAAAGACAACTTGGGCTAATTTCCTTAATATTTTCTTTCCCACCTCTTGCTTTTTTGTGTCCCACAGCTACAAAGTGAGCTTAGAAGAAACACTGCTGTCCACACTGTGTGCTGAGCCATGGCTTGGCACGAGTGTGAAAATGGAGAAGAGCTTTAGTCAAAATGCCAGTCTACAGATCACTAAAAGCTTTCCACTCAGGGTTTCCCTGGGCTTTTAGAGTGGCTTAGGTGGTAACAGTGCCAGTGGGGTGGGTGGTGCACAGGATGGGGTGCTTCAAACTCCCGAGAGCACAGGAGCCTTTTGAAGGAAATTGTTTAATAAGGAAAGGTTAATAATGTAACTTTACTCGGTAGAAGGAAACAAAAAAATAAGTTTACATTATATTACATTTTTCAATAGTCGGGTAAAACACCTTTAGTTCTTTCTTTAGGTGATGATGCAGTACATGGTCAATTCAAGAGTGACCACTTTGTCTACAGAATTGCAGATGTCACAAAATAACTTTAGCTAAAATGACACCTAATAGGATCAAAAGTAATGTGTTGATGTACTTAGTTCCTGTTTTTTGCAGTAATGTTATAGGAGACAACATCGTGCAGCCAGGCCAGGTGCGAATGGAGCCATGAATGGTGGCAGAGACCCCAGGTGGTGCAGGGGTTAGAGTCAATATACCCGATGGCCCAGGATTAAACCCTGCTGAAATGATCGCTCCCTATTCACAGCTATTATCCTAAAATATAAAGTTTTAGTTCATTTCAAAGGAAAGCAAAACAGCAGAAACACATGTTCTTCATATTAATGGAAAATTGAACATGTTTGTATCAAATGAATGTCCTGTAGCATTGGTTGACATGATACGGAAATTGACATATCATCGTTTTCTTTAGCTTTGGTGATATGGGTGACGTCTGGACATTAACCGATAATGATTAGGCATGTAGAATAACATGTCGATAAAGTGATGTTAAACTAGCCCACCATTATACTGAAAATATACCACACACTACTATTCACTGTATAATGGTGATTCCCAAAATTCAATTGTAAAAATTGTGCCATCTCTATTATAGTTAAGTATATCTTAAAAATAATACACGCAGTAATGTTACTATGAAAAAAAGGCTTAAGTTAAAAGTCCTCACAAAATCATATCCTCGGTATTAAAGGAAGGCGATAGGTAACGTTTAAAGTACTCTTTTCCTTTCCTCTGGACTTAGTGGACACAGTCCAAATGAGACTAGTTAACACTAAAGAATTCCTAACTCCTTTTCCTTTTTTCCTCCCAATCTCAAAGAACTCAGAAGTTACACTGGCTAAAAGAGACAAAGAGAGGTAGAGGGAAGGAGGAGGTAAAAATACAGATGGACGGGCAAAGGGAAAACAGAGGGAAAGTGTTTGTGAAAGCTAACAAAGGGGAGTTGGCTGCGTTTCAAAAGGGCGCGTGGCGGCTAAGGAGGATGAAGCGCTTCAGGATTCATTTACATCAGGCCTGACAACTGCCTCACATCTCCCCAAGAGCCACACAGCTCCGGCTTAGAGATTCCTAAAGAGGGCCCTTCTTCTGGCTCCCTCTCTTACACCCGCTGCCTGACTTTTCTTCTTCTCCCTCCTGTCTCTTTCTTTTTTTTCACTCTCATTCTCTCTTCTGCTCTTATGCGCTTGCTAGTCTTCAATCAGCCATCATGAAAGTGTCTGTCTGGGCGTCTTAACTATCCTCTAAGAGGCAGACACTTGTCTGGGGCCTGCCTTTATCCCCTAAAGGCGTTTTTTGACTTGGACTTATTTCCCTCCTCACACCTTTTCAACTTCCCTAAAGAGCTGACAACAAGTGAGAGCGACAGGGCAAGATAAACATGAGGGGAAGAGACAGGAAGGGAGATGAGAGGGGGCCGTCGTCAACTGAGAGGGAGGAGAAAATAAAGGTGGTTATAAAAAATAAGCAAGAGAATTCGTAAAACTGAAAAAATGGAAAGGAATGAAATGACCTCGTGTGGAAGAGTAAGGACAAAGCAAGGAGGACCAGAGCAGAAGAGAGACCAGGAAGATGAAGAAGGAGAGGGAGACTCTGGTAAGACAGGGAGAGTCTCGTTTATCAGTGGTCCCACAGTGTGTCTCCCAAACACAGGATTTGCAGATGGGCTGAACGGAGAGAGTAGCACAGGGCACATTCAAGTTGTTTTTTTGGGGGGGGGGAAGAGCCCCTCTTATGGTGGTATCTTTCTTTTTCCCTGGGTTTGATGTGAAAGGTAGCTGCTCCCACTTTGACGATGTTGTCTGCCATGCAGTTTTTAATATTCATGCAGCAGATCGGGAATGGAGAGGAAAGGAGTGTAGAGGAGATTTTTGGTCAAACAGAAAGCTAATTTGCGGCTGAGGCAGTTTAGCCTGAGGCTCTTTCTGCTACTGGGGAAATGAGCTGGAAGATTAGCTGTATGTATAATTCACACACACATGGTCACACACACACACACACACACACACACACACACACACACACACACACACACACACACACACACACACACACACACACACACACACACACACACACACACACACACACACATGCATGGATATCCAAAAACACACCATTGGTCTGTGCATATACTTTTGTAGATAGATGCGCATCTGCACACTCAGAGCAGCAGTGTGTTACAGCAGTCACTTGCTGCTGGGCCTTTCTGCTGCATCTGCCCCTCAGGCAGCTCACTTACATGCTTTTAGGTTCCACGGCAGTGCTCAAAAAACAATGACTAATGGTATTCAATGATGCTTTGTGTTAATATCACTTATTAATTGATCATCTTTTTACTTTTTACATCAAAGCGCTTTTTCAGAAGAAGCATCACGCTCTATTGTATGACTGCAATACCGTTTTCTGTTTAATCAAATGATCTCCCTTTTCGGAAATTGGAGACAAAATGATTTATTGTTTGTTGTGATTCATTGAGATTTGTTGAGGTAGTTTGGCATTCACCGTTTAAGGACACCTTTTAATCTTCTTTTACATTTGTCCCACTCTGAATGATTTTCAGGTTCATAACAGACATGTGAGTCTATTCCTAGATGGGCTTGAGGAGGATGGGACCCCGTTTGACACACAGTCTCTGAGCGGCAGGCTCTCTGATATCAGCGAGGACGGTGCCATGTGGGTGGGACTCAGCTCCAACGGTAAAGCTAGCTGATTTTTCTGTTTTAGAGAAGCATTAGACTTAGATTCCTCACTGTCAACAATTATTTAGTTGTGTATTTAAATCAATTTAATTAAAACATGTGGGTCAACTCCAGGAACTGCCAGCCCAGGAATGATAAAAAAAATATGTTGTCAATGTTCAAAAAGGTTTAAACTGCAGCATAAAACTCATATTGCAATGGACAACGTTTGTTTTTCTGACTTGAAATCAGTCCCATCTACATCCCTCCTTCAATGGGGCTGCTGTCTTTCTCCAAGGGCAGAAAAATTACCTCTTTGTTTATCTTGTCTGTATATCTAAATATGGTGTCAATGACTACTCCACCTTTATTCTCCTCCCAGCCTTTATCCTCCTTCAACTACACATCTGTGATTGATTGGTGGTGCCTGGGAGCCGTCTCAGAGTCAATAGGAGAGAAATTGAGAGAAAAATGATATCCGTTCATCTCCTGAGTGATAAACGAGTGTTTTTCTTCTCGTTTATCAGGCATTGATCCCTAGTTCAAGGCAGGTAGCATCTGATCAGCTGAAGATCACATCAGTGGTTGTGATCAATGCAAGTGATTGGCTCGAGGGAGTGCGTGTGTGTGTGTGTGTTGAACCTAGGGTCTGTGTCTGGAATTCTGATCAGTGGATTGATTATACGAATGCTGATCAGGTGTATTGATGAACAACTATGTCTGCTTTTGGAGGGGACCCTTTTAACTGAAAACTGAGTATCTGATAAGAACACGACTATACATTTTTGAAGTGTTCAATAACGATAGCATCATCAGTTGTATCAAAGAATTAAAACAAAATATGAGTCGACTCATTAGAAATCTCAAAATTAGATGTATGATGTTGAGATTGCTCCAATCATGCTTGAGTTTGGATGGTAAAAATGTTACATCATAATAAAGCCCCTTAAAGTTATCATTTAGATGTTCATGAAATTACACAAAGAAATATACATATTGATACAAACATTGTTGATACTATTTATCTTCAATGTGTTCCCCGCTATATTCTGGATTATGTATATGCCAATTTAAACTGTTACTGACAGATTCTTCTATATCCACACGCAATACATTCACTGGAAACAATGCAGCATGTAATCAAGCAGTACTGTGTGTTATTTAATCTCATTTAAAATAGGAGACAATGGGAGTTTGTATTGTTACGCTGTACAATTATTCACTAGTTGCTCCATTGTTGCCATTGCATTGTAAAGCGCCTTGGAAGAAAGAGCATATTATCGCAGTTCATTTAGCATTAACCATTTCTGACTTGTCTAACCATTTGCTTTTGCTGTTACAGAGAGTAACGGTAGCATTCAAGGACGGGGAGAAAAAAAAACTAGATACATCTCCAACTCAGATCCTAGTTGCCTGTATTAACTGCCACCAGTTCTAACAACAGAAACAGAGAAGAGGAAACTGAAAAACAGAGGGATGACAGGAACTGAAACACAGAGAGAGAAGACAGATACCTCCACAGAGAGGAGAGAATTAAAGCTTATACCTTGCATCATCCCAGTAACAATAGGGAGAGTGCTTTTCACAGGAAGACATAATCCCATTTCCACACGTCAAAGAAATCCTGAGCCAAAGCCTAAGGCTGCACAACCACAGACTGTTCGAACACACTTACATCCCATAACACTTTCTCTCTGTTTTACACTCACATACACCCCTCCAACACTCACACATGCTCACATTGTAGTTAAGCCAAACATGGCAAAGCCTCTCTGAAATGCAAATACACACACAAATGCACAAACACTCATACACTCTCTAAAGTAAGGATGTTTCTTTTTTGGGGGGGAATACACACAGTAAAGCCTCTAACACACACACACACACACACACACACACACACACACACACACACACACACACACACACACACACACACACACACACACACACACACACACACACACACACACACACACACACACACACACACACACACGCTTTCACAGACAAAGCTAGACATGGCAGGGGTTCTGTCGATGCTCAGAGACATTATCCGTCTTCTAAGAGTTGTTGTCAAACTAGACAGAAGTTTGTTGGACGCTTTAGGACCCCGGCTCTCGTTGGACCAGCACCACCGTCAGTGTGGGTCTCTTGTGTCCTGTCCAACATTGTCATGAATGTGTGCTTGTGTATGGAGATGGGGGCTAGCCTTTGTTCTGTTATGTGTTTGATGGTGTTTCCTGTGTTCTGTCCAATATCCACATGTGTGTCTGGACATTGAACTTATATGTGTGAGATATTCCAGTGTATACTTTGCTTCAGACTTTGGTATCTTGGCATATTTTATATATATGGCATTTCTTGTCTAACATTTACCTCTTTGCAGATCCTTTCTTTTCAACGTTTCAACGACAGCTTTCACAGTTTCTTCTCCTGTTATAATGTAACCTGCTGTAACCCATTAGACTTAAACAATTATTAGTAGACACCTGTAACAGTTTAGATTTGTCAAGAAAAATGCCCTAAAGTAGTTTGTTCTGAATATCTTGCTGTTAGAACAGTTTTTTGGACCAAATATATTTTTTGCAAAAGGGAGTTTTGGGTTGGAAACTGTTTTATTTGCAGCCTAATATCTTCTTTTAGATTTAGGAATATAGGTTATATTATGTCCAGAACATGCATTTATCCTTAAAGGCCCTTCTGCTTTGGAAGCAAAAATAGACTGCGGCTGATCCTGTTTGGTTTTGTGTCATGAACTTGTCCATTATTAGCAGCCGGGGAAGCCTCACTTAACTGCTATTAAGAAACTGATAAGATAATCTACTAAACACTGTGAAATCCTCTCACTCACTGCATTCAGTACAAACCCATTAACACCTTCTTTATGTTCCTTTCTCCTCTCTTTTCATCTCTCCAGGGTCTAATCAGTTCATTGGCCGGATGCAGGACTTTAGATTGTATCCTGCCACTCTGACCAACAGGTGAGTTGGATAAAGTAAGGCACAGAGACAGGTAATGAGCAGCTCTGGGGGATACAAAGAAGGACCAAATGAAATGAATATTGTGAAAGCAAAGGTTATAAAGGAAGGAAAATAATCGTGATTGTCATAGAAATAAGAAGGTGAAGTGGTAGCTATAGATGGATTGAATAAAGGAAAGGAATAGAAATGAGAAGATATAGACAGAGATACTTTAAAGATTAAAGAAACAAGAGAAGAGAAGCCATATGGAGCGATAAAGGGAAAGATGGTCCGAGCAAAGAAGGGGAAGGCTAATCGTTGCATCTTAAGATCCATACTGCTTCCAGAGGATTTTCCTGAGAATTCAATACGAGGCAATTAGTGTTTTGCTTACCAGTGATGTACTGCACACAGTGAGGACTCGGATCTTACAAGTTCCTCTCATCAAGATTGGGACCAGACAAATGAAAGATTGAGTTTTCAAATGATGCCTTTGATGTTCCACTTTACTCTAAATGTCCAGTAAAAGACCCGTCAACATTTAAGTTATTACAAACCTTGTTTGGTCACTGTCATTTTTGTTCATCATAATCATCACTGCACATGTCAGATTGTATTAAGTGTAAATACCCTGCATTTCGGAAATCATATTTTTTTTCCTTTGGTGTTTCAGATTTAAAAGATAGCCAGCAAAATAGTAAAAACTGCTCAGTCATTAAGCAATGTGAGCAATTTGGCCCCTCCCTCATCTGAGATTATAATGAATAGGATAATATCTCTCCTCAGTGTTTAGCATTAGAGTTACTTAGTCGGATGTTTCTTGTTTTTACAGGGAAATAGTTGAGGTTTACTCCGGTTTCCTGCCTGAGCTCCATGCCCAGGCAGAGTGTCGCTGTCCACCCAGTCACTCCAGAGTGCACCCTTTAGTTGAGAGGTAAAGTATCAACACTTATTGTGTTAATATAACATGACTGCATTTTTAAACATTTCAGTAATGTACAAATGCTTTTCTCATGTTTCTGAAGTTTCACTCTTGAGGGTTCAGAAATTGCAAAAGAAAAAAAAAAGTACCCTGTAAAAAAACATTGTCACTGTTAACAGATACTGCATTCCCAATGGTGTTGAGGACACCACCAATGACAGAGTCCTAAGACTCAACCTAAATGCCCATCCACTCAGTTACATCAATGATCAGGACATGGGCACCACATGGCTCTCTAAGATCATGACTACGCAGGAACTGGATGAAGGACTCACTATTACCGTGGATTTGGTGAACGGACAATACCAGGTAACGCATCTAAAAAATACACTCACACAACTGAGCAAATGCATATATTATCTCACAACAATGACAGACAGATAGATTGGTGTCAAGTGCAAGTAACAAATATAATATATGAACTTTGAGTTCAGTCTGAAAGTGTGTTAATTGAATTTGTCATTAAATCAATTAATCATTCAATGGTGCTGTGTGGATGTCGGTATTGTTATCCGAAAATTGACATCAGCCAGTAAAATGGACAAGTAAAGATACCAGCCTGTATCTGTCAGGCCTTGGGTTCGATCCTTACAATAGACAACATATTCTGTTGACATATTTTTGAATCACACTTACAGAGTTTAAACACACCATTATTATAATTTGACACCACTGACCCCCACACAGACTGTTAGAAAATCCCAAGTTGTTCCCTAGCGGCCATTCATGCCGGTTTGCATTTTTTACCTCGTACATTATAACTAACAAATAAAGGAGTCTTGTCATTCATATACCATGTAAAACAGAATTTATTTCTAAAGTGCTCACTGCAATATTAACTATCAATATTCAAATGGAGAAGCATCTATAGTGCTGTATTTATATTGTCTTTATTAAAGCATTATTACAAAACATACAATTAAGAGGGCTTGCAGTGGGCGTCAAAGTGTGCAATGAGGTTAGAGTATCCCAATGATTGTTAATCCAATCCTTTTTATTCCAATGCTGAGCCTGAGATCCACATGGGATCGTGGTCCCAGTGGTGAGGCAATGTGGGATAACAAGTGTTGGCCCCCCTCAGATTTAGGGTTATTTGGATCATTGTGTCTTTTCAGTACTGTATCAGCCCCCTGACTTCAATGCTAGCTACTGTGGGTTGGACAGGCAACTAAATTCCATCGTTTTGGAGTTGAAATGCTACAACACAAACGCTGTAGTATCTTTCTGCTTGCACCTGTGGTGGACAGTAGTTTCATCCTCGCTCTAAGCACTGCAGTGAGAGACAGACGGGGGGGCGGAGGGAGGGAGGGAGGGAGGGAGAGATATTGCTGGATTTGGGCGTTGACGACACTGGGGCTGTCAAAAGGCTCGTCCCTCTTTTCTCTGAAGTGTGTATGTGAGTGTGAGCAGGATTTTGGGAGCTGTCCTGACGCGGTAGCTCAACTCAAGTCCCCAGATAAAAGACACTTTCTGAAGTTCCGGTTGTGTGTGTGTGTGTTGGTGTGTGTTTGGGATTGCGCAGTGCTGGTGGCTTAATGCGCTCCCTGCTGTGTAACCCAGTGTCCCAGCCCACACTGTAGAGGGGCAGATAACACTTAACACACATACACACACCTACACACACACACACACACAGTTCATGTGCTATAGGAAACTACTACCACTCACATTTTACCATTTGAAAGAGACTAAGACTGCACAAGATCTTCATAAAATGTGATTTGATGCGATGAACAGTAATTGACCAATTTGTTTTCTTGTTTTTCAATACCCTTACGAAATTAAACAAAATAATTTGATGCAAAACAAATGCCCCTTTTACTATGACCTCAAAAGTTACCATAGAGGTGAATAAATATGTCTGACAGTGTGAGCAAAGCCTCAACACAACAATAGAATAATTCATTGGTGGTTCTGGATTGCAGTACATTGTACATCTGGTTCTATTCATGCTAACTTGTATTCCCCTTTCCTCCAGATATTCTATGTTATAGTTCAGTTTGGCGGGCTCCTGCCTGAGTCCGTTCTGATCCAAAGACGGAGGCTTGACATTGCAGAGCTTGAGAGTGGCATTGCCACAGAACAGCTCTGGTTGGACTGGCAATATATGGCCAACAACTGCAGTGTGTTTGAAATGCAGAACGACGGGCCTTTGCTGAGGCCAGACTCAGTCAACTGTCTGCAGCTGTCCAGGTAGGTACCATGTACACAGCTGAGTGGGTGTGAAAAATAGTCATTATTATTGACCTGATGGTAAAAAGGGAAAAAAAGATCAGACACTGTAAATATTTTTGAAGTTTACACAATCTTAGAACAAGGACCTAACATGTTTTTCTCGTCTTTTGATATGTTTTATCACTGAATTGGGTCCAAAAAAGAGGCAACATTGTACCCTCTCAAAGAAGGGGAACAATCCTTTAGCTGCCTGAAGCGTTTGCATTTTTGACTGGACGACAACGTGATAAAGCAAATTATCATTAAAAACTAAAACATATTATTAATTCTGTGGCAATCAGGTGGGGCAAACACATCTTTAGTGATTAAAAGGATGCTAAGCACGGTTTTTAATGAATTTGAATAAGCATCATCATCCGGTTTGAAACTGATTTTAATCATCTTCATGAGAAAACTTAAAATAAACACCTCAAACAGTCTGTCATACTGTTTGTGGCATTCACCCCAGAGGAGAATATGCTGCTGGGTGGTCATGGCCTCTTTATGGTAGAGGAGATTACACAAAGGTGACTGGCAACGCTCAATAAAAAAAGTACAAACACACACACAGAAATCGAAAGAAATCAAAGGAAATCAAACACATACCCATAACTCATCTATAATGTTTACACACACACACACACACACACACACACACACACACACACACACACACACACACACACACACACACACACACACACACACACACACACACACACACACACACACACACACACACACACACACACACACACACACACACACCCTGGCACGCTCTCAGTGACTAGGTTTCTAAAGCTAACCACCTACAGTGCTGCTTTGGCACATGACCGTTAACAGGCTCTCCATTGGCACTAGATGGAGAGCTGGCCTTGGAACATGGTCTTAACATGCACACACACACACACACACACACACACACACACACACACACACACACACACACACACACACACATTCTCACACACTGAATCTTGGCAGAGCTGCTTGTATCAAGGTCTTGGTTGGCATTAGATAGAACAGGTATGAATAGATCACAGATTATTTAGTCATTGCTTATTTTTCACTTGATTGACAAATGATATCACATACAACCTTTCCTGGCACAGTTATAAGCATTAGTTAATTTGGCATGAGAGCAATTGAACCTCACATGGGCAACATAATAGCACCCTCTGTGACATTAGTGGTTGATAAAAAGAGCACTGTCTTTGATCTTGAAAGATTTATATGTTTTATCTCACAAGATTTATTTAATCCCACAAGAGACATTGCCTCCTCTGAGGCCGCTGGAGTGTCTGGCAAGATAAATTCAAGCACGCCTCAGTCTTTCAGGTGTTTTCACACCAGTCAATTACAGTACTGCTCCAGGAGTGCTGTAAGTGATCCTTTTGCATCTTGTCTACATGTACAGATAAACAAGTAAACATGTATTTTTGTCAGATAAAAAGCATTACCCAGAGCAATAGAAAGAAAGAGCTGGAACCTGCTGTAGATACACGTATGTGGGGTGCTCCTGTTGTAGAGTTAATTCATCGATTACAGCTGTAGAACTGGCGCCAATTCACATTTGATTTACAATATTTTGGTTTGTGCTCTGGGTTCTGGCTGAAATGTACAGTTATTCTGCAAGTATATCCATAAATAAGTGTATTTTTTACAGTACATATTTTTTGTTTATGATTTGACAAGGTTATTGACCCAACACTGTGTTCAGAATCACCACCAAAAAATCTATGAAATATCAGTAGTGGCAGCCATTTGTTAGGGGTTCATTTAAAAAAATGGCGGTGCTCTCCCAGGATTATCGGAGGAGGTAAGGTGGTAATTGTTTGTTGTCTATGATTTCAGCTGCATTTTAGGTTTATTTGAAGCGGTCGAAATTAAGACAAAAGGAAAAAAGAAGCCTGTAGATGTCAAGTTGATTTTGTCTTTGCAATCATATAGTGTGTTTAGCTGTGTTGTTTTTCTATTGGACACTGTTTCCTGAACGATGTTGGACTTCAAGGCTGATACCTTTATATTTATATTTGATAGTTTAAACAATCTGGTATATCAGTTCAGATGTATTAGTTTTACTCAAATATATATTGTAAATCCCTCTTTCTAACGAACCCTTGGATTAGTTTGTTTTCAAAGTTGTGATCTAGACACTTACCTCTAAAATAACTGGCACAATGTGTGTTTATGTTTCTGTGTTTCAGCGATTTACCCTTCTCAGGAGGTAACATCATATTCAGCCTGCTAACCCCGGAGCCAAACCTGCGTCCGGGATATAACGACTTCTACAACACCCCTGCTCTGCAGAAGATGGCACATGCCACCCAGGTCAGGATACACCTGAGTGGACAATCCAACAGCAGGGCAGCGGGGGTGAACCAGAGACACAGATACTATGCCATCAATGAAATCACCATCAGTGGCAGGTGAGGACACACATGTAGACAGAGATCCCACTGAATCTCATCTGCTTCTGAGATCTGTTGGTGGATGTTTTCTTTGCAGATAAATGATCTCTTATGGATATGTAAATCTGTGGTATGTTGTAAAAAAAAATTCAACATTTGATTTGTCATACATCAAATCATTCATATGAGCTTATGCAGAGGAATCACCATATGTAGCATCATTCCAATGTTCAGTTAGTCCTGTCACCATTTTTATTTAGCAGCTTGATTTGTTGAAAAAGTAACACTTGAAGATCTTTTCACTGTTGATTTGTTCAAATTTCTGAGCACAGTTTGACATCTAGAAAACATATTTGAGTGTGTTGAGTATCAGGAGAGCTTTCTGAGAGTAATTGTGAAAACATCTCTTCATTAGACTGACAGAGTGACTGTTTTTTATGACTGTGGTAATTATAGGATTATGCAGGAGGCAATCATCTCTAACTCTGTCTCCCCCTCCCCCTCCCTCTAAGCTGTTTTAATTAGTAGCTTGTTACAGTGAAGTGGAGAAACAGAGATTTGGAGCTGCTGAAATCTCATCTGTGCATTCTTCATCCCTCCCAGTCTCCCTCCTCTCTTTCATACTTCTTACATCTCTCTTCTATCTGTGTATGGCATGTAAATATGCTTGTTGGCAAGAGAGAGTACCAGCATAACCTCAGTGCGTATGTTTTTGTCTGCACTCATAGGCCTCATTTGTCCAATAATAATTGCATCCCTTCTCAGTTCAATATCAGCTTGGCATATTCATCAGCTGTAAAAGGGAAGCCACGCTGAGCTAGTCTTTTGGTAGAGAGACACTTTTTTATAGCAATTTTCCTCAACTGCCTTACTTTTGTATTGACTAAGTTAAGTTTCTTTGGGTAGTCTTGTTTTTGTGTTTATTTGACTAGATTAATAATCTTTTTTCTTTCTTTTTTTTGTAGTGTATGGGCTAGATGAAAAACTATAATTTACTTCACTTTTTATATTGGTGATTACGTCATTGTTAATGAGGCTTGAGACTTGTCGATTCTTAACATATGAAAAATAGGCATTATTGCTGTTTACCTTTTTATTGATGCCACTACTTTTTTTCATTGTAACAAAAATAGTTTGTACATTGCAGTTTTGTTTATATTTCCTTTCTTCCCTTTATCATCTGGCCAGATGTGAGTGTCACGGCCATGCAGACCACTGTGAGACCAGTGTGAAGCCCTACCGCTGTCTGTGTCTGCCTGAGAGCCACACAGAGGGAAACAATGTGAGTAACAAACATGATCAGAAAAACAACATGTCTTCTGAACCCTATCTGTAACTGTGACGTAAGACCTCACACACCATGTAAGTTAGTGTCTGATACAGTATACGTTTTAAGGGTTTTTATAGGGTCATGTCGCCACACAAGCTCCTTCTACTCAAACACATACAGTTTGTTTTTCACTGAGTTGTCTTTTCTGTGGATTTGTATTCCCAAATATCACAATCAGTGTTAGATCCACATACAGTGTTCATTCATTTCAAGTTCAAGCATATACAAACAAACAGTTAGAAAAGAGGAGCCCCCCTGGGGAGAATCTCCTTATGGTCTTAATTAAGCAGTTTACTTCTTGATGATATAAAGGATACTTTACTTATAACACACACACACACACACACACACACACACACACACACACACACACACACACACACACACACACACACACACACACACACACACACACACACACACACACACACACACACACACACACACACACACACACACACACACACACACACACACACACACACACACACACACACACACAGCTAAATATATGTTCCCTCTTATTTTTCGTCGGGTTTTATTCTTGGGTTTTATTTGTCATTGCTGAGAAAGTGATTGAGTGGATTTAAGTGCTGCTGTGCTTCTGGACACATGCTGTATACCCGCAGTGCCAGGCGGTGCTGCGTTGCACCTGACGTTTTGGTTAATGGACAGCTATCAGTGCGGTCAGACTGCTAAATCAGGTAATAAACTGGAGGCTGTCAAAGTTGTAAATAACTGACAGCTGACATCAGCCTTGTTGGCGCCGGACTCGTGTATGGGTTGTGTGATTTATGATAACTGAATATGTGGTGTCTTAGATTAGATTTACAGTATGTCACTTTTCTAATCTAAAACTTTACTCTAGTCTAATAGTGTTCTCTTGCTTTCAAATATCCTTACCTGGAAACACTTTAACTCAGCTGTCTTCATGCTAACTTTGAAGTTTTAATGTGGTTTGCTTTTGTGTTCAAACAATGATAGAGTGTGATTAACTTTGACACACGTGTGCATTAATGGAATAATACGTCAACCAGCTCTTGGTTTGAATTTGAGCTAAAATGTCATTATTGGGTTAATAATTTTTAGGTGAAAAGCCTCTGTCACAGCTGATATGATTTTGTTTCTGATCACAGTTACTTATTTAATCTCGTGGCATTCTCTAGTTAAACCAAAACTATGATCCCATAGGGATTACTCACACACTGATATGCTGCAGGATGTGAGTTTATCATTTGATTTCAGTCTCGGTTTGATGTTAACCACGGCCTCAGAACCAGGCCTTTGCTCGCAGGAGAGCAAATCCATCGTGGCAGACAGAAGTGGGCATCTCCCCGACAGAGCCTGTAGTCGGTCAGCAGTGAAAAGTTCAGTGTGACTGCTCCACCTCACTGTAACACAGGACAGCATGCATAATTCACCACCTATGTATCATTCATACACCTGCGTTTGTGTATTAGGTTGTGTGTGTGCGCGTGTGTGTGAGTATGTTTCATACAGAGGCAACAGAGGACATCAGTGGAGAAGTACAGCTGTCCACAAGCAGCTGTTCAATTGCCTGTCTTGCGTACTCTCAAACTCAAATAACCATCATCCTCCTACGCACACCCTTGCATTTAATAGTTGTGTTGTCTTATATGAACTACAGACTCAAATAAAAGTTTTAATAGAGGCATTTCTAAACACACACACAAACAAGTCATTTTTATGCCATCCTTCCAGACCAATGCAGGGGTCTCTTTTTGTCTTTCTCACCATCTGAATTTCTGCTTTTATACATCCCACTCCCACCGCCATCCACTTCCCTTTGTCGATCACTCTCTCTCTCTCTCTCTCTCTCTCTCTCTCTCTCATACTCCGTCTTTCTCTCCCGGGTCTTAGTTTAAATAATGTCTCAAATCGACTAGAACAATGACATTCCCTCAGCATGCATCTCTAATCAGCTCTCTTTCTTTCTCTGTTTGTCTTTCGCTTCATTTCACTCAGCCGTTTTCTCTACTCCCCCTCACTCTTTATTGCCTCGCTTTCTAAGTATTTAATTCATTCCCATCTGACTCGGTTTCTCATGTTTCATCCCTCTCTTATTTCCATTTTTATTTCCGTCTCATGTCTTTCCATCCTCCCTATCTGTTTCTTTTCTTCTCACTCGTACGTACAGTAGTTCCTTTGTGTTAAAGAAATGCAATGGAAATAAGAAATATGGATGTATATGTGTGTGTGTGTTTTATGTCAATGATACTATTAGAGCTCTGCTTCTGTGAAAAATAATATATAGACCGTAATGAGTCTTTTTTTGTGTGATCATCTTTGCCTGTGTGTGTCTGTGTGCCTCTGTATGCACTTTTCTCCCAAACCTGTCCATGTCATCTCTCTGAGTGAATATTCAGGACCTTCCTTCTGTCTCTGTAACATTGGAGCATAAAAGGCTGTGGGGAATATTAGCGTTTAATATTGCATGCGTTCTGTTGACTTGGATCGGCCCGGCACCATGACGGATGTTGTACTAATCTGCAGAATTTCCTCAGTGACATTAAAGTGACAGAAATGCTCAGACATGTGTCAAGATGATCAACGGGGGCCTTGGAAGACACACACTTAAACTCTCTCACACATGCTTAAACACACGTGCACCCAAACGCACACACCCGCGCCCACTTTTCACTCTTTCTTTTGATTCTTTCGTCTGTGCACTCTGTGTCGGAGTTGATCTCTCATTCTGTCACTCTGTCTCTCCACAGCTGATGGATTCAGTCATGTCTGAAAGATATATCATAACATCACGTCACAAGCCCAGTTTTCGGTTGTACATGCCCCTGTCTTTTTACGGTTCAAAATAGCCTCTTTCCAGATTCAATGACGTCCGATTTAAGTGTTACAAAAAGTAAGATGCAATCTTAACCCACCTTAAATGTATCTTTAGACAACTTGAGTGTTCTTGGTCTTGGTTACATAACACTTTGTCCAGCTGCATTTTTGAACAATTTGTGTGAATGTTTGTGTGCCTGTGTGTATGTTTATAGTCGAGATTGTTTGGGCTGTATATGTTTATATATCAGTTCTGAAAAAGGCGTGTGTCTGTGCTTCCATCTGTGTGTGGGATAGATATTGATGGCTAGTGACGTTAAGTAGCGTTGTCCAGGGTCTCTGTAGCTAAAGTCTGCCTCAGCAGCAGATTTTCACCTACGCTGGGGTTAACCGGGTTAACTTCAGATACTCACAACACCGGTGTGTACACACAAACATGCTCACACACACACGCCAGTGGCACGACCTTTCCAGTGAGAGCGTGAAATTGGTCATGGCATTTAGGATAAGATGAGTTGCCCCAGCAGATTAACACGCACACCCACACACATATACACACACACCACACACACACACACACACACACACACACACACACACACACACACACACACACACACACACACACACACACACACACACACACACACACACACACACACACACACACACACACACACGCTAGTGACAGGCCATCTGAATGTCCACATATCCATTAAAGAAGGCTCCTCACTCAGCAGGTTTTGTCGGAACATTCAGAGTGAAAATAAGATGTTATTCTTTACTCTGCAACAGAGTACCCAGCACACATTCATTTGTATACATTAAACCAAACTTTCAAGACATTTGGTTATATTTGTAGAAGTATAATAATATCATTATTTACGTCCTGTGCTGCCACAATTAGCTTATTTAGGATTTGATCATGTCTGAAGTCTAGTCTAATTGTTTGTAAACAAATTGACTTCAACATGAACATAATATGGCCGTTTGCTTGTATCAAAGATTTTAGAGTCAGGAGTCAGACTATCATTAAGTAGCGATGAAAGTGTTTTGAACCACACAGTAAAAATACAATTTCTTGGTTTTTGAATGTTTTAAGCTAGAAAATGTGTTAAAGAAGACTGGACATTTGCAGAAAGACAATTAAAATCGAAATCAAAACCATGTACACTCGATCCTTAGTGTGCGCTGTCCTTTTTTAGCCGCTGGTACTATTTGCAGATGATGGAGCGCCATCAAAACCTTTTGTATGAAGAAGAGAATGAACGTGTGCCGTTTCCTTTTAACTCCCAAACACCAGTCCCCCGACTAATTAGCAGGCTGGGAGAGAGGGAAGGTAACGCAATGTTGAATGAAAAGAAAAGAGAAGGAAGAAAAAATCCTCTCCCTTTCATTTGGTATGGTAATATTTCCTGCTCACATACTCACCGTGGCTATGAGAACAAGCGGTTGGAGGACGGTAGAGAGACAGGGGGAAGAGAGTGAGGAAGGGGAGAGGTGGGAAGCCCGGAGAGATGTACAGAGTGATTTGTTTTTCAGAAAGAGAGGAGATGGAAGAGGAAGGAAGGGTGGGAAGAACGAGGAGGCACAGAGGTAGAGGAGACGAAAGAGGAATGAAAAGGGAGGGAGAAATGGGAGAGGAGTACATCTCGCTCTTCAACGCATCCCCAGCGGATGAAGAGTGAGATCTAGTGAGAGCCTTCCTTTTCGAAGTGCAGAAAGAAAAGTACCTTTTGATATGTGAAACGTTTCGGGGCAAAGAGCTGCAGAGAGACACACGGGCAACTACAAAGACAGATGGGCAGAAGTGGAAAAGCAGCACGGACAAACAGGAAGTCACAAAGTTACTGTTAGTCTGATTTCATATTCAAAACCAAACAGCATGACAGACAGAGCAAACAGTAACATGCAAACAACCAACACTCCTGTGGAATGTCATGTCCCAAGACAAACTCTTCAGTGTGTGTGTGTGTGTGTGTGTGTGTGTGTGTGTGTGTGTGTGTGTGTGTGTGTGTGTGTGTGTGTGTGTGTGTGTGTGTGTGTGTGTGTGTGTGTGTGTGTGTGTGTGTGTGTGTGTGTGTGTGTGTGTGTGTGTGTGTGTGTGTGTGTGTGTGTGTGTGTGTGTGTGTGTGTGTGTGTGTGTGTGTGTGTGTGTGTGTGTGTGTGTGTGTGTGTGTGTGTGTGTGTGTGTGTGTGTGTGTGTGTGTGTGTGTGTGTGTGTGTGTGTGTGTGTGTGTGTGTGTGTGTGTGTGTGTGTGCATGTTTACACGCGTGTTTCTATTTGACTCTTGTGTTGGTGGTTGTTGGTAAGTGTGTGCATCTTGTCTCCTGAGAGTCTCCTGCTGCTTCATTATATCCTGTTAATAATCGCCCCACAGGGAACCACTGCTCTGGATGCACACACCCACAGACGCACAAACACACACACACAAATATACAGAAATGCAAACCCTCAAACCCTTTAGATCTTGTTCATTCGGTAGAGAGGAAGTGTTTCTTAAATATGTTTTGTAAATAAGCAGACAGTCCCCTTTCCTGCTACTGTTTTCAAAATGCTCTTCTTTATTCAATCATGTCTGGCCATGGCAACAACAACATTCTGATTCTGTTATTTAGAGTCACAAAAATAAGGACTAAATTACCTGGTAAATATATTACAAAGAGTGTAGTCTACACATATGGATAAGTTAAGTTAATACAATTACAGTGAGGAATTCAACACAATGGTGTTATGGCTATGTGACATAAGAGTTTCTGCATACCTTTTAAAGAACCTGTTGACTTTTTGACCACCTCAAGGATACACAAACTGTATTTTGGTGAAAAACACTCAACATGGAAACCTTTTCAAATCTAAAAATGTAATGACTGTTTGATTGGATTTTGTGTGTTTGACTATGTTTGGTCCTGAGCGTTGTGTCGTGTTGTAGCTCCAGAACACAGGCCTTTTGTCTTCTTTACGTATTAACATGATTTTATTTTTGATCTCTCTCTTTGTCTTCCTTTTCCGCCCCACATCCCTTGCTCACACACTTGTGGATAGTTTTCTCTGTGTGTTTCTTGTCTTTCTGTCCCCCCAGTCCTAATCTTTCAAACACAAAGGAATTTTTCCCATCATTTCTGTTCACATCAGTTTCCTGCATGTTCCCTTACCTCCTCCCCCTTTTCTCTCATATACAAAATAGGAGCCTTTCCCCCCCATTTCCATCTTCACTCTACCCTTCCCCCTCCCTCCCCCTGGCTCCCCCCTCCTCTGTGTGTCATACATAATGGGCCCAGTGCAGGTCTGCATGTGTCACACATGGGAGGAACTCCTGTGTTTTTTAATACATTTTTAATCCCGCCATTTGATGCCCCCCTTGTCCACCATAATTTGTACTGACTGCTGAACAAAATCAAAGGGCTTGTACTTGCTGCTTCTTGCCGTTGCTGCTCTCTGCAACAGAAAAATACATTTTTGATGTCACTTTTCCCCCTTCCTCCCCCCCTTCACACACCTTGGTATGTTTATTTTGACATGAAAGTGGGCCTGTGTGAGGGCCCTGGCTGTTGCAAGTCACTCCTCATTAGCAGTCCGATTTCCCTATGCTGTGTGTGTGCGTTTGTGCATGTGTGTGTCTAACTGTACTGGCTCTTTATATTTATATAGCAAAGAATACATTCCTCCTTGTTTTATTCAGTTATGGGTATTATTATTCTCTCTCTTTAGATTTAGATTGACACGGGCCGCTGAGTCTTCTGTCTTTCCATTCCCCCCTCTTTCTCTTTCTGTGTTTCTCTTTCTCTCTTCTTTTCGTCTTATCTGTCTTTGTTCTATTGAAGGAAGCATTTTACTTGTCATGGGACCATTTTACGATGTTCTAAATGTCTTTGCTTAATATGAATGCTTGTGAACATTCATAATCTCTAACCACCAAGACTGTTATTCATTTAAATGTATTTTATCTGTGTAAACTTGCATCTCTGATTGCAATCATTAGGGTTAAAACCAAGGTCTGATTATTTTAGAGATAATTTTTGCAGCAAACAGTTTGGTAGCTTATAGATACAAACAGTATGTTAGCTTATACATAAATAAAGGAATAAATGTATGTCTGTATTTATAAACAATATGTGGCTTTTATCTTAACAGTGCCAACGCTGTGCGCCTCTCTACAATGACAAGCCATTCAGGTCAGGTGACCAGCTCCAGCCTATGAACTGCCGGCCTTGTCAGTGTCACGGCCACGCCCTCTCCTGCCACTACGATGAGGGAGTCGATGAACAGCCTGATGAGCACTATCGAGGAGGAGGAGGGGTCTGTGACCACTGCATGCACAACACCACAGGTTAGCGATACAAGTTATAGAATTATCTTATTCAAAGTTTGTAAAAACATTTTGTCAGTATGTCTCTTCAATCAACCTTAAAGTTAAAGAACTTTGAAACAATTAAAGACTGTGTATCATAATCCTTCACAATTCCTTTTTATTATTTCAAGATTTTGAGCCAAAAAACGTATTTTTGCTGTTATTTCTGTACATTTAGCCAGCCATGTAAACAGAAAATTGTGGTATTTTTGTAAAAACAGATAAAGACAAATACCGTTCGACACAACTTAGATAGTTTTAATAAATATATATATACTGTAAATGGATGCCTTATCCTTACTGTTTAAGGTCTTCTCAGCAGTAATAGGTGAAATTAGAAGGTTAGGGGGAATTATATATTATAAAACTAATTTGGAATTGATGGCTGTGGTCATTTGGAAGGTGGTTATGAAGTATTTCATGCTGCTTATTAGCCTATGTGCCATGCTCAAGTGTTTGTCACTCACCTTTTTATGATGACTTTCCTAATGGGGCAACAAAGGATGGTGTTTGACATGAATGTCTCTCTGGATCCCTTTAGGAATTGTACCTGATCATTTGACTTTCTTGCTCTATATCTTACTCTCTTTCTGTCTCTCAGGTAAAAACTGTGAGCTGTGTAGAAGTGGATTTTTCTGGCTGGAGGAATCCGATCCCACTTCAGGGGATTTGTGTCAACCTTGCAACTGTAACACTCCTGGAACAGTCAACAGCAGCAAGGAGTGCTCCGAGGTACACCCAACACAAACAGCAAACTGGTGGTGACGAGTGGGTCCTACATTTCAAATATGTGATTTCAACGTTTTCAGGCTGGTTGAAAATCTTCTTGTTTTTGCCTGTCCCTCTTCTCTTCTTTATTTCTGGCGTGCAGGCAGGAGGTCAGTGTCAGTGTAAGGTCGCAGTAACAGGTCGTCGGTGTACAGACTGTCTATCTGGATGGTACGGTCTTACCGCCTCGAATCCAAACGGCTGCACCCGCTGTAACTGCAGTGACCTTGGCATCATCAACAACGCAACAGAAGGAGATCACAGTTGCAACCCGTACACAGGACTCTGCCAGTGTAAACTCCATGTCACAGGTAAACAGACAATTCAGATAAAACATGAATTCTGAGATTCTTGTGAGAAATGAATTGTATCTAAACAACATATTTGAAGTTTGGTTGCCTCTGCTTTTGTGGTGTATTTCTCAACAATCATGTGTCAGAGCTGTGTCTGTCCTCCTGCTGTCAATAAACTTTTTGAGGCAGTGTAACAACTATGGAATTTCATACCATCTCCCTAAATTCCACCTATACAAGCATGGCAACCTCATTTTGAGTAGGGGTTTAATTAAGATGAAACTCTTAAGGTCAATATCAACAATATCTTCAGGCCCTAGTATGTTACCACAGCCGCAATCATGTCCACTCCAAATGTGCTCTCGTAAATTGTTTCTCTCACAAAATGTACTTTGTTGATAACTTGTACTTTTCATTAATTCAGTTACTCTTTCAAATTGTCCAGTAACTGCATCCTAATTAATACAAAGGCACAGCTGCTCATTTGGGTGCCCAAAAAAGGAGATATACAGTACTAGGTGCACAGACCGAATCAGGCACTTGTATACACACAGGCGAAATCACATGCACACACACACACACACACACACACACACACACACACACACACACACACACACACACACACACACACACACACACACACACACACACACACACACACACACACACACACACACATCCCAAAGTATTTTGCCAGCCAAAATAAACAGGCTTTTCTGCTGGGGGTGCTTCCAGTGGTTGTGCTTCTCTTTGTGATAAATGGTTTCACTCTCTCCCCTGTGTGTCTTTGAAGAGCAGGCTCGTATGAAATGCAAAACCGGCCAACGCTCCTCAACGCAACGCATCATGGTTATTGCTAAGCTTCGCTATCAAGGGCCCACGGTTGTGCGTGTGTGTGCGGGAATGTGTATCTAAACTTGTTAATGTGTGTCTTTTTTTATGTTAATGTGTATGTAAAAGAGAAAGTGCCTGGATGTGACCGTGTGTTCATCTACTTTTGTCTTAGACGAACGTTTGTATTGTAAGATTGTACGTGTGTGTGTGTGTGTGTGTGTGTGTGTGTGTGTGTGTGTGTGTGTGTGTGTGTGTGTGTGTGTGTGTGTGTGTGTGTGTGTGTGTGTGTGTGTGTGTGTGTGTGTGTGTGTGTGTGTGTGTGTGTGTGTGTGTGTGTGTGTGTGTGTGTGTGTGTGTGTGTGTGTGTGTGCAAACATGCATGCCATCAAGGACTAAGCTGGTATTTAATTCTCTAATTCAATGCCAAGTTGATTAAAACAAACTGCTGCAGCCCCTTGTATTTTTCATACTCCGTCTTGCAAGACCTACTTTCCGGTTTTTTCCATCCTTGTTTGTCTGGTTGCTCCCACAGGTATTTTTCCGAAATGAGATTTGATTATGGCAATTTATTACCGCCAAGCTGATACTTTGAGTAGAGAAATGGCAGGCACGCTTCAGAAGGAGGGAATTGAAATGTGTGCACACAGATACACACATGCACATTCATAACAAGGTGCCAGAGTGCAGTGTGTTCATAATAGTGTTTGAAATGGTGATGCATGAGCCTGTTAACCAGCTGGCTACTGATAAAAGGGCTGGGCCATGTCCCGAAAACACACACTCACATGCACGCGGGCAAACACGCGCGCCTAAACACAAAATTACCTCCTTTCTGCCCTGATCTAATTTGTTCTAACAAATTCTGTTCTCTAATGTTCTCACCTTTCCTTCCTTTTTATTATCTTCTGATGTTTCTTTCTCTTCTTCTCTCTTCTCACTTTTTCTATTGTGTTAGTAGGACTGTGCAATTTGCTATCAACAGATTAGCAGCAAAAATAGGATTCGCAAATGCCAACTTGTGCTGCTTAATGTGTAAAATATGAATGGAACATATTATCACTACTTACAGTGGGTGTGTGGTTTTTAATAAACTGTAGTTTTATTGGCAAAAAAACTAATCTAAAAGAATATATTACGGGATTGTTCAGGTTGTAAGAATCATTCTGTCTTTGTGCATATGAGTACACTCAGTCGTGCACACATACCTCAACACACACACTGCTCTATTATGAAATATGATCTATGGAGAGAAATACATTCATATCTATAAAATCATTAAAGTGGGCAGACCAGGGGAAATGCCAAGTGTCTGCCGCACACTGAGTAGGACACACACACACTAACACACACACATGTGCACTAACACAGATGTGCAGATATTCTGTCAGAAATGTATGAGCGCACACACACATTTTCCCCCACGCACAGGAACACACGCTCCCTCATAAACGGCTGTGGTGACTGCGCTGCCCCCAGGCATCCATTTAGGGACAGATTGCCTGTCATGGAATACGTATGGCATATTCAAATAAGCCCTGCTCGCTCACACTGCATATCATAGTTTAACTGGCCTTATAGCCGGGCACTGCTGTTGGAGCCATAAAACTTCCCACAGTTTTGGTGTTTGTAATTATTCAATAATTATAAAAATAAAATAAAAAGATCAGCAACTGAAGTGATACTGTTATCGGTTCATTTCACATTCTTTACTGCTAGGCTGTTTCTGGTATTACAAATCTTTATAGATGTTAATATTTAAAGTAAACAATTCAATACAGTTTCATACTTACTGTAACTCCTTAATAATAAGCTGCATTTTTGCATTCTTGGATTTTATGTCATTTTGAAAATATAATTTAGCCACAAGTATAATTAGATTGTTATTCTTTAAGTACTATACATCGAACAGAGTAAAAAAAAAATTTTTTTACACCAATTTGTTTTTATTTTTATGTTCCTCTATCCATCTTTCCGTCTCCCCATCTCGTCTTTTCCTCTCCCTCCATCCTATTCTTGTAGTTGTTTAATTTATTTATTTTCCCGCTCAGTGAAATTAAGTGTTTGGCCTTAGGTGAGTGATCCATCATATGTAGAGGGCCTGGCCCTAATGATGGCAGTTTTATACACTCACACACCATTTCTCTCTCTCTCTCTCACCCACCCACGCACACACACACAAACCAGCAAACGGAGAGAGGCTAAGCGCTAGTTGGTGAACAAACAAACATTAATTCACTTTATTTATATTTCCTTTCCGGTTTTCTCAAAATATCACTCTGTACTCTCCTCAACATTTCTATAAATGCCCCCCCACCCCTCTCTTTTTTTTGTCAGGTCTTTCCTGTGACCGCTGTGAGTTTGGTTATTGGAACCTGTCCCACCCAGACGGCTGTGTCCCATGTGACTGTGACCCCCTGGGCTCCTTCAGCCCGTACTGTGAGCCTGAGGGGGGGCAGTGTGAGTGTAAGCCCGGGGTGGGGGGGCAGCGCTGTGATTCTTGTGGCAGGGGGTCATATGGTTTACGACTGGAGGGATCCTGTGCCCCCTGCAACTGCTCACAAGAAGGGACCGTACCTGGAACAGACTGTGATCCTCACACAGGACAATGTGTGTGTAAGGCAAGTTAACAAGTATTTATAACTTTATTATTATTTCTAAATGTAAAGTCAACCATTGGGGTTTCCAGCTTGCAATGGCTCTGGTGGTCAACGAATAACAGTTACATTCTGACAAAGGAAACCGAATACATACATTTACTGTAAGATATCAAGCAACTGGAGTATAATAAAAAATAAAAAGCTGTCTAGTTTTTTAACTGAAGAAGGCAACATAAATCATGGGCTTACATACACTACAGGGATAAGGACAAAGGGTCAGATAAAGGGTTTCTATTTTGTACAGTATTATTTTGTTGGGAGTCTTCTTTAACTGTGCAGATGAAGAGTAGAGACACTTACCTCTGCCTGATATATCCATGTCAAATGATGAAATGTTCGCTTATCATCAGGCAGCAAGTGACCCTTCTGGAGCATTTCTCTTCATGTTATCTAACCCATGATTTTTCTAATTCATTCTTTTATCACCTGAATTATCGACTTCCATGTTTGATCCACGCAGCTGTCTGACTTTGTAAATCCATTCATATTTACAATGTGGCATCTGATCAGAAAAAATAAATGACAAATAGACAATGCCATCGGGTTAAGACAAGTTGTGATAAAAACAGACAGTCAACTTTATTTAGTAACTGACCTGTTCAATACGTTATTGGCAATTCTTATCCAGACAGCTTTTGTGTTCACTTATAGTGTATACAACTACTTAACACTTAACATCCCTCCTTCTCGACTTCTCCTTTCTTTTTTAGGAACATGTGGAAGGCCGGCTCTGTGAAGTTTGCCTTCATGGTTACCATACATTGGAGCAGCGAAACTCCCTGGGTTGTCTGCCGTGTGTGTGTGACACCCATGGCACTGTGCCCGAGGGTGTATGTGATATGTGGACCGGACAATGCCCGTGCAGAGAAGGGGTGGAGGGAGCAAGGTGTACCAACTGTGCCCACAACTACTACAACAGAAGTTTACAACTCCAAAGTAAGAGAGGGCCAGAAAAGGTTTTCAAAAACAATAACAAATGTCAGACTCTGTATAGTTTGACAAGTATAATCAAATAAGATACATCAGAGCTATTGTATTTGAAATCAAAATGCATGTTATGTTTTCTTTTAACCTCATATAAGGACTTTTGTCTGTAGAAATATAATTTGTGTGTTGTTAATCGTTTGTTTTGTTGTGTAAGTAATGAAACTTTGTGGGAAAACGTCCTGATCTATTCTGCTTTCAATTTTCTTTTTTGTGTCGAATAGATAGGTTGTCCCAAGGCTGTGTGCCATGTGTCTGTGACCTCAGAGGGATAGTGGCGGGGTCAGTATGTGACAGCACCACAGGGCAGTGTGTTTGTGTCCCTACACGTTATGGAAAGGACTGCAGTAGCTGCCGACCTGGTGAGTGTTTCTACAATAACATAGGTTGACAGTACAATCAAGGGATGATTGAATAAAGTACCGGTAGATACATTTCTGACCAAAGTTCAGACTACCCCAACCAAATTTGAAAAAGGTGAAGAACAATGGTTGCTACTTTAAGTGTGTGTTTCCTTGTGTGCTGGTGTGGGTTAGTGTATGTGTTGGCATATGCCCTCTGCCAGATCTCCACTCTGTGATTGTCCTGTTTGTGCCAGGTCTTAACAACAGCACCATAGAGGGGGGAAATTGCTTCTTCTCACTCATCTCACTTTGGTTTTTGTGTGTGCATTACCTCATAAGTGTGTGTGTGTGTGTGTGTGTGTGTGTGTGTGTGTGTGTGTGTGTGTGTGTGTGTGTGTGTGTGTGTGTGTGTGTGTGTGTGTGTGTGTGTGTGTGTGTGTGTGTGTGTGTGTGTGTGTGTGTGTGTGTGTGTGTGTGTGTGTGTGTGTGTGTGTGTGTGTGTGTGTGTGTGTGTGTGTGTGTGTGTGTGTGTGTGTGTGTGTGTGTGTGTGTGTCATATGGGACAAGCGGTAACAGATGTTGTTATGTGTCTGTAATGGAGTAAGACCAACAGCATAGTCAGGTTTTTTTGTACAGGGTTTTTGTGATGGATGTATTGATGGACAGATGTTAAAAAGAACATCAGAAGACACAAAATAATCATAATTTTATCTGAAATAGCCCGAAAATAAAAACTAAGGCAATATGAGTTAAGGCAATAAAAAAAAAAATAAATAAAAAATGCAATGTAATGTAATATCAATTACTGTCGCATGGTAACATAGATGAACAACTTTGCCAAGATCATTTATCCCCTTATATACTTAAACCTCCTACAGCTCCCCCCTCATTACCTAAACTGTCAGTTTAGGATGGTTTAATATAATTTATCGAATTTGTTTGTTGGACGATATTAGCGTTGAGAAATATAAACTGAATTGATTTACAGCGAACTTTAGAAGCTGGATTGCTTAATGTAACCTCACACACACCTATTGGCTTTGTGTTACATTTTATTACAAATAAATGGTTAATGAAACCCCCAATGCACATGATTGTTGGCAGAATAAGGAAATGGCAGACTACTAACCAAATTCAAAATGTTTTTTTCCATTTGATTTTCGTCTCTTTTTTTGGTCTAGGCTTTTACCTCTCTCCAGATCAGAGTGTGTGTGCGGAGTGTGACTGCCATCCTATGGGAGCAGCGCAGCGGGGTTGTGAGAGGCAGACAGGACAGTGTGTGTGTGTCCATCCTTCAGTGGGAGGACGGCGCTGTGACCAGTGTCGTGAGATGTTCTTTGGATTCAACCCCGGCCTGGGAAGGTAACTCGCACAAAGGCAATCACACACAGATGAATACCATATATGCAGTTTGTACAGACTATAAATCAATTGCACCACCTGCGCATACACGAACACACACACAGCTCCACCTTGGAGCACACACAGCAGCGGGTGCAGACTCTGTAAGGACAGTTTACAGATTAGCGGGCAGACATATGACTTACATGAGTTAAGAGCTGCTTTGACCTTTACCGCTCATGTCTCTACCTGCAGGCTATCTCACACACAGCACCACACACACAACTTAAAACACACATACACAAATGTAACTGTTACACCGTGTGCAGTACTGGTGCGCACACAGACATAAATTCCTCTCAACAGGCTGGCAAAGACAGATAATCCACAAACTGTTTGACTAGTGGTCCACTGAGTAAGTGTGTGTTTTTTTTCCGTGTGTATGTGAGCTGACCTTGCCTGATAGCTGTATTCCCCTGTGTTCAGGCTGTGGCTGAGATCTCCTCACAGCTGAGAGGGGTAGATTGATGGAAGGAGGGAGAAAAAAGAACTTTGATAAAGAGTTTACTTTTAACAAAGAAATAGGGGGAGGAAAGAGTGGAATAAATAAAAAATGGATGGGGATGTTCTAAGGCCCACATGGTTGCTGGCAAAAAAATTCCATGCTACAGAGTGCATTTCTTGAGTGGGTTTTTCTCCTGGTTTTACACATGAATTAAAGTTAAAATATTCTAAATATTTTAGAGCAAAACATAGAGCCTGACACTTTTATCAACATCACACTTAGCAAGAGGGAGGCTTTACAACTCCACCACTTCCTTCTTGTTTTCATGCCTTAAGATATGGTAGGATAGTTGCAATGGTAAATGCAGACGAGAGGTTGAAATGAGCTGTATTTAATTACAGTGAACTATATAATTCAAGGGCACCCCATTATTTATATTAATTAGCAAACTGAACCACCTCCCAACCCTACCCTGAGCATCACAGCCCATACTCTACGTGTTTTGCCATTTTTAAGCAGCCGTTTTGGTGTAATCAAAGCCTTACTGTCTTGTATTCTTTTATTGTGCTGGAAAAATGATAAATAAAGTGGGAGGTTATTAGTGCTGAATGCTTTACTTGTGCCCATAGTCGCTCCATAATAAGGATTTCTTCATCTAAATATCATCAAGTAATTTATCCTTCCTCTTCAATCAATAGGCTTTGCTCAAATGAATTTACACACAGACACACACACACACACAAATTGATGTGTGAGCAGTTGGTTGGTTGTGGTACTGTGTCTCTATGTGTCTCCATGGAGAACCGGGTCAGAAAATGCTGACCGGTGTTAACTTCATCACGGGGAAATATGATGGTAATTCTGTCTGCAGGGATTAGATTTTGGCACATACACACATTCACTTACACACATAATTTTATTACAAGGGATTACACATGTAATAATCCAATACTTCTACATTTACATATATTGTATGTTGTTGTAACCTAACTATCTTTGAAAGTAACTTAATAAATATAGTATTAATTAAATAAGTATTACATAACAAAATATCATTGTGGCAATTTAATGTTATGTCACCGTTAAATGCTTGTTTCTATTCAGATGCTATATCTCACTAAATACACACACATTACCGTCTCTCTCGTTCATACACATAGAGTACTTTGAGGCCGATGAAAAAGGAGAGAATGGGTGTGATGTTGGTGTTTTCTTTCTCCTTGGGAACGGAGTGAAGGTCAAGTCAATATGGCATATGTGTGTATTTGTAATTGTGTGTTTTTGAGCATGTGTCTGTGTGTGCATTTGAGCACTAGTTGACAGGACAAATTTGCGGCTCGTTAAGAGGCTGTGGCTTTTCACACAGCAATAAAAAAGGTGTGTGTGTGTGTGTGTGTGTGTGTGTGTGTGTGTGTGTGTGTGTGTGTGTGTGTGTGTGTGTGTGTGTGTGTGTGTGTGTGTGTGTGTGTGTGTGTGTGTGTGTGTGTGTGTGTGTGTGTGTGTGTGTGTGTGTGTGAGAAAAATGCTCTGTGAGAGTGTGTCAGTAACAGGGTTTACTTTATACTGTACAGAGCTACTCTGCATGTGAGTGGGAGCCAAACATCTTCCAACAAGTACATGTGATAGTGTGTGTGTGTGTGTGCGTGTGTTTGCATGTGCATGCATTACTGTGTGTAAAGGTGTGAGGTGGCTGGCCGGATAATCACCCGCTGCCCTGCCCCAGTGAGGGTAACACCACACTGGTGACCCAGACACATACACATACACACACTGTCAGATGCACACACACACACACACACACACACACACACACACACACACACACACACACACACACACACACACACACACACACACACACACACACACACACACACACACACACAGACACACACACACATTTTGTCATCTCTGAGGGGAAATTTGCATTTTCTGTGAAGGTAGTTTCACAGCTATGGGATGATTATGGGTGGGATGGGCGGTAGTGAGGGGTCTTCCACACAGTGCTAAGGTGAAGACCCCACACCTTTCAGACACACATACCCAGTCACCAGTTAGCTTTGAACCTTTTCACATTAATGCAGATACATTTCAAAAGTGTACTTTCTTTCTCTTTTTCTTTGGCCTGCCATCTACAATACTAAGTTCAAATACATATATGTTTAAATACATGAACTTGTAGTTGTTTGTTTTTAATCATAAGCTTTTCAAAAGTTAAAAGTTATTATTGAAACTGTCCAACATAGCTCTGGTAATTTTTGATAGGTGTGTTGATGTTGTTTTTTTTCCAGTTAGAAAAATATCCTGAAATATCTCCTGAAAAAGTTTGCTTTCTTTCCTCTGCTTGACCAGATGTGAGCCTTGTGCATGTGACCCGCTGGGCAGTGCCAATGGTTCATGTCATCCAGACTCTGGGATGTGTGTGTGTAAGCTGCTGGTAACTGGAGACAAGTGTAATAAATGTCAACCCGGAGCGAGTCGTTTCGACCGTGAGAATCACTTCGGCTGCAGTAAAGGTCTGTTTTAAACGCTAACACACACATACACACAAAAGCACAAATCCACCCAAACTGACTTGAAGGCTAGCTGTTTCCAGCGCTAAGCTAACTGACTTTTACTTGTACTGTTGAACCTGATATAAAATCATGTTACTAATCCTATGTAATCTGATTTGAGGGAACGTATTGCTTACACTAGAAATACATTTACAAAATATAAAGATACTCCAAGTATAAACAATTGTCTTGCTACATTTACTTACTTAGGTTGTGTGTGTCTATATCTCACTGTTTATTTCTTTCACTCTTTTTGCTGTCTGCAGAGCCCTTCCAGCAGCCGGCACCAGTGGGTGTTGCTCTCAGTTATTCTTCCATTCGTCTCTCTTGGCACCCACCTGACTCCCCAAACTCCAACAGACTGAACTACACACTCATCAGAGATGGACAGTCAGTGCATACCATCCAGAGTCACTATCCTTTCAGTAAGTGTGTTTTCTGATGTCCTGTTTAACGGTTACCTTATCCTTGTACCTTTTTATATATGTGTTTTCTTTTGCTTCATGTACAGTAGCTGCATTTCTTGTCTTGCCATGTACTTTGTGAATCATTTTAAAACACATTGAATCCTTTTACAATCTCAAATGCACATGAAGCAATCAGTGTTTTCCAAATTCATTTCCCTTCATACTTTTTTCTGCCCCCTTTCATTTCAGGCCCTGAATCATTTGAAGACACCGGTTTGTTTCCTTATAACAACTACTCTTACTGGGTAATAACAGCTAATGTGGTCGGTGCCGCCATAAGTGCAGCAGCATCATACCAAACTTTAGGTGCACCCCCTGAAGCAGAACATCTCCATTTAAACCTTGTGGGACGCGCCAGTCCAACCACCGCTAGCTTTAACTGGAGCACACCCAGGAATGATACAGGCCCAGTGGAGAGGTGAGGAAAGGCTGGAGGGGATGTTTAGACAGAAGTCAGAATTTAGATTCTCACACTGTTCTATGTTTTGCTTCTGACTGAAACTGACTTCTGAAAATATTGTAATCATCAATGTAAATGATCATTTTTATAACATACTATTACAGCCTGAGTGTACATGAACTAAATTATGACTGGACTTGGAGAAAACTTTTATAAGTGATATATTGAAGTCCCTTTTGGATATACACTTTGTGTTAAAAAGTAACAAGTCTGGATAATCCTTTAAAGCATGATTGTTAAATTACTGAAATTGATGAGGAACCTTCAGTTTGATTTAACTTTGGGGCATTTTGACATATAATGTATTGTTAATAGCCAGACAGGAATGTGGGCAGAAGCTGCCTACTATTTAAATCAAGGATATTGCTGTTTACACTGTTCTATACATTTTCAGCCCCTAGGCCACTGTAACATCCCAGCACTATATTCTAACTGAAACACATTACAGTACCATGTGAACTGGTGTATTGTGAATCACAGTTTTTGTCTCCCACAGGTTTGTGTTATCCTCACAGGAGTTTGGAGGAGCCGAGCCTGTCGTTCACTACACAGGCTTATCAACAGAGGCTGTGGTGAGCGGTCTAAAGCCCTTCACCCAATACACTGTCACGCTGGAGGTACGTAGGGCGAACATCTGCTACTGTTAACATTCTTTGTATCTCTTAGCAAAATGTAGCCTATTTGTACCAAATTCCCCAAAATAAACATAGTGTAAAGCTAATGTATCTTTAACAGTATATATCAAGTATGCGTGGGCCAAAACCGATGAAAATGTTCAGGAAGTTACAGCCTACAAAATGAAAATGACCAAAAGCTAACCTTGTCTGCAGGCTTGCTCTTCTGGGGGGTGCACATCTACCCAACCACTGTCTCTTCTGACAGCCTCTGCCCCCCCAAGAAACCAACCACCACCCAGAGTCACTGCTACAGGACCGCATACTCTGAACGCTTCCTGGGAACCCCCCAGTCAGCCAAATGGTAGGACCCCTACATTTTCTAAAGATGTAGAACTACAGAAAACATGCACAAACAGAAACTGTAAAAATACACACATGGATACATATTCATCAGAAATATGTTAGATTGACATGGCTTAACAAATACAGTATACATATATACACATTCATGTCAATGTATAAATGTATAATACAAGTAGGGTAATCACAAACACAACACACATTTTGAACTAACATAGAACACTTGCCTTGCAGGATGGTATTTAGGCCTGTGTCAATGACATGAGACAGCAAGGGAATCAACTCTCTCACACACACACACACACACACACACACACACACACACACACACACACACACACACACACACACACACACACACACACACACACACACACACACACACACACACACACACACACACACACACACACACACACACACACACACACACACACACACACACACACACTCGGCAATACGCACTGAACTGGGACTGCCTTTAGTAAATCCAGAGAGCTTTGTAATGGCTCTAAGGCTCAGTGTCATACAAAGCCCTGCAACCCGGAGGTTCCGCTCTCTGTTTGTCTCTTTTTTTTCTGTCTTTGTTAATCTTTTCCCCTCAAAGTGCCACAAAAAGCCTCGTTACATGGGTTTCTGTGTGTCTACTTTCTTAATTTCCCCTGTCCTTAGTTCCATGTTCAACTTGATTCAACTGAAATTTTAGTGGGTTTGTTCCCTGATTTGGCCCTGTTTATTGTATTTACGAAAACATGGTTCATCATACCATACTAGAGATCTTAGGGCTGAAAATATAGTTTTGAATTATGCTTTAAATGCACATGATCATTTCTTACATGTTTTGGACTTGGACTGAAAATGGAAATAGAAATGTGCAAATTCATTTTATAACAATTTTGTTTTCTCTACAGGTGTTATCACGAGGTATGAGGTCTTTCTACGCGGACCGATGGGAACACAGAACTCTTCAGGTCCGGCTGATGAAAAGAGAGTGTTTGTCAGCGCTGGATGGCTGGATCTGAGTGTTTCTCCAGAGGCACAGCTAACCAATAGGAGCACAGTCCCCCCCCCTGAGAGCAGCACCACTGTAGACGATCTGGAGGCGTTTTCCACCTATCAGATGAGAGTCATGAGCATCAATGTGGCAGGAAGTGTCACATCAGGTTGGACCACAGCACGCACCATGGAGGGAGGTTAGTATATAGATCATGATTGTGGTTGAACTGAGTTTACATAGATATTTTGTTATTCTCTCATGGGGTCCATTTGAGGGATTAATCAATTTCAACTATGTAGATTGATATTTTTAATTGTTCTTTTACCATCAGGGATTAGACATTAGTCAAAGTCAGATGACATTATAGTCAGCAGTAAGGGCGTTTACCTGCAGATAGCAAAAATATTTTTAGCTATAAGGGTTTTTAGTATAGACTATTTGCCTTTTTTACTGGAGTTTCTCCCGTGGCCATTAGATGCTTGCTCCATAAAAATCCTGCGTTTGTCTATAATTCATACTCACAAGGTCTCTCTTGAAATGTCATGTTTATACAGTATATACACCACCATTCAAAGGTTTGGAATCCCCTGTTATGTTGATGTCTACCTTCTTTCTTTCAATAATAGCTGTTTTTAAATATATTAAACAGTATATTTACAACAGCAAATGTATTATTTAATATTGAAAAGAAGGATGCTTAAGTTATTCCAACATGGATTTAGTCGATGTCCCCAGAGTGATGCTTGACAGGGGAGAATATTGTTACTTTGATGTTGAAATGGTTGAACCAGTGCACAGTGTTTTGCTCAGCAGCAGGTAGGCAGGCCAGAGAGTAAACCTATAAGAAAGTAGCAGGATAAAAAAAAAAAAAATTCTTATCTGAATATTACATTTGACTGCTTCTTTGCTTAGAATAAAAGATTTTATATAAACTGATTTATCAATTATGCAGTGTTGACATTTCCTCAAGCATAAAATACAGCACAAATTAAGGGCAAAAAACATTAAAATGATTAGTTAAATCAGAGCTCTGAGTAATGTAATCAAATGGTGTTCTGGTCAAAATGTGTACTGATGGATCTAACTAAAAAATAATTGTTTTAAATAAAAAAACAGGCATTTGTCAAAAAGAATGTAGAGAGAGGAAGGAGAGAGGAAGGAGGGAGGAAATAAAAACTGCTTGTGGGGAGGGGAAACTCATTAAGGTATTTGAATTTCAAATAGATGATATGGCTCATTAGGACTAAACGATTGCCTCCAACATCACTCTAAGCTATGTGTCTGGATAACAAGCATATGATAACACCATTTTATATGTGGAGAGTGTGTCAGTGTTTGTGCACGTGCGTGCGCTGAGTTAGGGAGGAAGAATGTGACTGTGGTTATGTCTGCCATGAATCACATTTCACAGCATATTTCACAGCTAGATGCCATCAACAGAGGAATAAAAGAATCCCTTCTCTCTAATCTGTCATGTAATGGTGGCTTTCACTACCGTAGAATTATGAAATATTTAAATCCATTAAATCCACATAATATCCAAGAAGTCTCAATTTCTTACTTATGTCTCTGTGTATAAATTAGTATTTTATTTTTATTTAGCTCACTGTCAAAGGTTCATATTAAATAGTAGTAGATGGCATACCAAGAAAAATGTATCTAACACTTCTTTAAATCTAAGAGATTAACTAAGAGATTAACTACTTTTAAGGTTTTAGTCTCAGGCTCTCATAATCTAAAAGAAAATGCATATTCTTCAAGAATTCATTTTAATCATATCAATTGGTGTTGTGGTCCCTTGGGGAGGTGGTATACTCATTTAAATAGATGGGTAGATCACTAATGAGAAAGTGGGTCCAGTCCTGTATTTCAATGGTTTTCTGACTGATTTGTTATTGTACCGTAAATCCACAGAAAAACAAGATTGAAATATATATATACATGCGTGTGCCCTCCACAATACCAGTCCTCATACTCTAATGTAAGTCATAAGTAAAGATTGCAATTTTTTCTAGTTAGGTTCAACCATTCACTGTTCAAATAGACAGGGACATCCTCCCAAATGTTAGTGACATTTCTCGATTGATTGATTCTCATCAATACAATCAATACATCATGACCCGTTTAATAATTGCACGTTTTGTTTAAATGTTTAAAAGAGTTGTAATACATGAAATGATTTGTCATTCACAATATGACAATATGTGATTAGTTGATGAAAAGTGTATCATTAATAAATGGCTAAATATATTGTGTGATGTTTACTTTTCATACACATGTTGTTTTCCAGTCCCAGAGTGGATCTCTCCTCCAGATGTGACCTCCCTGTCCTCCAGCAGCCTCAAAGTTGTGTGGAGCTCTGCCGAGGGTCGAGGGGTCATTGCCCGCGGACAGGTCACCGAATATCGGGTCAACTTACTCACAGAACAGACCAACAATCCCTATGCTCCTCCAGTTATTAGTCAGGTAACGCGCAAACACACACTATCCCTTTCACAATATGATCAGGACAAAGTCAAGTCAAGGTAAAAGCTTTACAGTTTGTTTGATTTTTGACAAATGCTGTTGGATTTCCTCATCCCCAGTACAACTCATGTCGCATCATGCTTTTCTTGAAAATGTTATTACCTGCGTTTGCAATAAAGTTTTGGAACTACAGTATGAATAAATATGTAATTAACCCAAACACTTTTAACTGGCCATACAATTTAATGAAATGTGATTTGATTTGTCAGGCACTCTTAAAATGAAATGACTGGTATTTTACAAGATGATGTTTAATCATCATGGTTTTCTGATGGTCACAGTTATTACACAATTAATAGTGCAGCTGTAGTGTATGGGTGGTCAGGTCGGTTAACACGTCAAAGTGTGTGTGTACAGAGTTAAGTACTGAGGTCAGTGTGTCTAAATCCTGTTTCTTGCTACTTTTTCCCCCTCTTTCTCGCACTTTTTCAGGTCTTACACAGGGTGGGCCCATCGTCAGCACCTGTTTATGTGGTGAAAGGACTGAAGCCTTACCATGTGTACAACTTCACAGTAACACTCTGCACAAAGACAGGTTGCATTTCCAGTCTGCCAAGCACAGGACTGACCTTACCAGCAGGTAAACAAGAATACGTGCACACAAACACACATGAATGCAGACAAACAGAAACAATAGTACAAATGGCCTCGCGACAGTAATCAGCTTTATAAAAACTACATTTGAAAACATGGGAATGCTGATGCTGATTGTTTTTGCAGAGAGATACATATAATAGCTGCTTAGTAAAATAAAATACTTGCGGGGTTATTCTCTCTATAACTACTGCAACACAAGCCTCTGACATATGTACACACGTATCCAAAAGCACACAGTCAGTCATTGGGTACTTGAGTGGAGACAGCAATGGTTGTGTTAACCGGAGGGGATATTCATGGCACGCGGCAGTAAAAACAATTTACTGTTAATTACAAGGAGAAAAATGTGGCGTAGCACACACTTCCTGCTGGCCATGAATCAAACACACACAGAGTTACAGAAACACACATACAATCTCTCTTTGAGATGTATAACCATTATGGAATGGTAATGAATTGGCTGTGTTTAATAACTCGGGCAAAAATCTATGGGACTGAGATGAGTACTAATTGATCAGTGCAGGATGACATAGACACACACACAGTTAAAGGATTTGTATTCAATCTCTTTATCCGTCAGTATCTCTCTGACAGTCTGTTGCTCTGTCACACACTTTCTCTTCATCTATGCTTCAATTCCATCTCTACCTGGCGCTTTCACTTAAACACAAAATAGCACACTGCATCAGGGAAACATGAATCACTCTGAAATATACATATCTCACACACACACACACACACACACACACACACACACACACACACACACACACACACACACACACACACACACACACACACACACACACACACACACACACACACACACACACACCTGACTCCCAACAGTCATTTCCATCTGTTCACTCATGAACTCTCTCAGCTCTTGCTGCTCATTTTATGTCTTTTTCTGTTTTGTTTTGTTTATCCGTTTTGGTAAATAGACAATGGATGCGCTGAGTGGTTTTGAAAATATACCCAAACCTTTCATCTATAAATACTTGCTCAGGGATTTGAGCTTTTGAACGTACTCATAACAGCTACATCTGTTGACATAGCGAATATTTTCATTTCTAACAATTCTTGTGTTTATTGTGATGAATGATACTTTATATTGTAATCTGTGGACTTTTTTAATGTATTTTTAATGGCTGCATCTGTTGACACAGCGACAATGTTTATTTCAAGTGATTCCAAAGACTTCTCATGACTGTAATACAGTACAATACAATATGGCTTATTGTACCCAGTTGACTTTTTGAATGTATTTTTAACAGCCACATCTGTTCCCACCATTTTGTTTCATCCAACGCCAAAGATGTCCCTTGTTTCAACTATAAGAAATGATAAGGGCATATGCCGTTTGGCAGATTTTTTTTATCATCTCTCAACAATTTGTATAGCATGTGCTACTCCATTGGGTGTTGAGCTTCTGTTGCAGCTCCACGCCTCATATCAATTTTTCTTAGAAAATATGTATTTATATATTTTATGCTTTCATTCTGACAAAGCTGTGGCTGCAGGATTTATGTTTTATGTACTTCTGTGTTTGCCTCCATCTGTTTGATCATCCTTCAGTCTGTTCAAACTATAACATGTTATACTTTATACAGTATTTCATTCGATTGAATTTTTGGGGAAAAACCTTGCAGAGAGAAAACCAAACAAATCTTAGTCCGAGTAAAACCTCACTTCAATCTATACTGTTGATGTAAGACTCACAGAGCTACATGTATTATGAATAAATATGTTTAAAAGTATTTTCTTAGGTTGTATCCAAATACATTTTGACATCTTAAGCCCACATTTTTTGTAAAAATCTACAGAAAAACTGAAAACTTCTGCTTGATTTGTCTAAAATGTTACATTTGGTCTCGAAATGAACATCTCCTGAATGAAACAGGAAATGATCCTCACATTAAGTGGTACTCCTGGCAGGGTGTACTTGAGCGTGGTACTGATGCACTGATAAATCTACGCCACATAAGGCTGGGCCATTAGATCCAGCTACCATCTGCTGTAAGTGAGCAGACAGCATCTGCGAAACCACTGGAGTTACACCAAAGCACATGACTGAGCATTAGCGCGCACACTGAGACAGACGTAACGACACAAGGAATGCACTTGCGCTCCATGTGTGTGGATGCATTTGCAATTGTTTCAATGTGTGTGTCTTTCCGAAAAGTTATCGATCAAGACGTAAAGTGAGTGGCTAATCAGGGGCTGATGGTGATGTTTTATGTATCCTACATCCATAAAGACTTGTTCTACAAGACATACACACAGAGAGACATACACACATACACACTCCCACAGTAACACCACTCAACAGAACAGGAACTTTATTGATTTACGCATAATTGGCCTGAGGCCCTTCTTGAGGGGAGAAATATGCATGGCAAGGGATCGCGATGTCAATAAGTGGTGTGCTTGTGTGCGTGGTGTAACTGTACGCTAAGAGCCTGTTAAGACACGTCAGTCGCTGTAAAAACAGAAAACACACACACATGCACAATTGCTCCTGGGAGCTGGCCCATGATTTAGCTGCTTCATTACCATGTCGGCAGCTAAAATTAACCTTTCTGGTGGACTGCTAACCTTGTGTGTGGCTGTACATGTGTGCGTTTCAGCACACGCATGATGAGGCAAGTGGCTTTCGTCAACTCAATGTGTCATAGTGTTAAGTACATTTCAGTGAATTAACAAGCAGATGCAATAAATGAATACATGACACCCTAAGAATAGGGGACAGCACATTAGAATCTCATCGATCAACAAGGAAAGCTGTCTGGTATGACACAATGCACACGGACAAACATACACACACTGTCCTTTGGAGTCTGTTTAAATATGGTGATAGAATGCTGGTTTTTGATGACGCTATTGCTTCTAATAAACTAAACCGGTATCCCCAATAATGTTACTTTGTTGCACTCAACAATACTTCAGCGGCTGTTAGCACCGAAGAGATTATTTGAAATACAATAATATATTTTTATATATTTTTGCCACTTTTGTATAAATCTGTTTTAAAAGGGTTATTTTCAGTTGCCAACAGGTGCAAATGCTTTACAACGGCCCAAAACATTATCACAACAAGAAATGCTCTGCAGTTTAAAAATAATATCAAATAAACATGAATTGGGAAACACAAACAAGAAAAATCTTCACCAGCTTGACGAAACATTCGCAGTGTGGACTAAAAGCGCTGTATAAATGAAACACTGCAAAAACAAACCGATGCAAACAAAATACTGTCACTTAAAACTTACCTAAAGACATTTACGTTTTCTTGGCTTATTTTTACAATGTGGTCGCATTATTTCAATGTCACTTTCACTTTTAAATGTTCACTGATCACATACATGTAGTTTTTGCTGTTAATGTGAAATTATTCTCATAAAGTTCACCAACATTTTACAATAACTGGAGTCAACTCTGAAGAGAAGAGATCAAGAATCATCGCCTAACCCCCACGTATACAGTATAGTAGACCTACTCTCTGTTAACTGATTGTTAGTGCCTTCAAAGGTGACAATAGCTCCAGTAATTCAGTTATAAGACCAACAGTAACATAGCAGTCTCACAGTCCGACGTCTCCCAGCGTTATTCCAGGAGGTCAGCCCAGTCTGATCAAAACTTAAAACCAGCAGAGCGTTATCCAGTTTGCCCCTGGGTTTCAATCAGAAGCCCAGGAAATACTTATGTTGCCTCATGTTAACATACTACAAGGCTCAGATAAAGGTCTGCTACAGAAAGAGATTCAAGCCATGAAATGCTTCATCTCAATATCTTTAAAGTACGCACCAAACACCAAGGCAAATTCCTAGTAAGTGAATAACCTACTTGGCAACCTTATTCTGATTCTGATCATAGAAGTACACCACTTTACCAAAATGTGCGTGTGAATGCATGTGTGTGCGTGTGGCACCTTCAATGTTCTGAATGTCACCATAGCTCAATTTCAATAGACTGGTAAGCTATCGATTGGCAGTAATTTATGGTTTGATGTGCCAAAATGAGCCGCCTAAGACAAGCTGTCCACTTCCCTTTTAAGAGCTCTATTAGAACTCACACTAAGACGGTCCGCATGTGTGTCACTGAAAGCTAATTTACTCCTACCACAGACCATTTAGACCATTACTGAAACACACTCACACACACACAGAAGCACAACGACGGAATGACACTTAATGCACGCACATCTTTCCCATCTCTACACCAGTCCATCACCTGCTATGTTTCTCTCTCTCTTCATATCCGCCAGTCTCCGGTTGATTTATTTATGATACGTATGTTGAAGCTACGGCTCAAGTGGTGGCCAGTATGTTTCAGAGGGACATTTAATTTAACATCTAAAGTGAAAGAAGGAAATTAAATTGACCCTCCGGTAAATGAAAATTGGACTGTGCAGTCTAGACATGCAGTAGGTGTGAGATAAATGAGCTAAAGACATTTTTCTAATGAAAGAAAAATAATATCAAGATCAGAAAATGCCTTAGAGTAGGTTAAGAGTTATGGATTGTGTTTCTACAGTATATGCTCACATTTAAGGTGGATATTTAACAAAGAAAACCCTTTTGTTAAAGTTATTACTTACATTTCTTAACTACCTTGTGTCTCATCAGCTCCAACAGGACTGCCTCCACCTCACTTACATCCAGTCAATGATACCACCATTCAGATAGACTGGGACCCCCCATCCCAACTCAATGGACCACACCCACTGTATCAGGTCTGTAAGATACTTTTCGAACACAGTATAGGCTTATTGACATTGTGATTTTTAGTACTTTTAAATTGAAATATCGACCTGCACTTGGATGATTTAGTATACATTGTAATTAATGTAGTAAGCTGGTGTGGAACAAAAATAAAACAAAATAACAAGTTCATGATTACTATTATTAATCCTTAAGTAAGGATTTGAGTATTGTTGCTGTATATTAATATTATTGTATACCATTTATTTGTTTACAGGTGGAGAGGATAGATGTCTCTCTCTCTGACCCACGGGGTCCTGTTGTCAGAGGAACCAGATTCTCTGGAAACAGTTTCTACCAGTTTCCCAGCGACACCCTTCCTGCCAACACTGACTTCACAGGTAAGAGAGTATATCTGGGTACATGCAAATCAATGTGTGTATCAAAAAACGGAAGACGTGTCTGTCTGCATGGATTTATACTGTACATGTGAGTAAAGTAAAGTGAGTATGTTCACATGCTTACAAACCCAGACCTGTTTGCTGGTATGTTTTTGTGTTCGGTGATCTTACAGTCTTCTAGTGACGCTTCTTGAGAATGACTTCCCCAGTCATCTTAAAGGACAATTATCTTTCTGTTTACCAGCATCATTAGAGGGTTGAGCTGCACAGCCAAACATGTTCTGCTTCATCTCAGAACATCAGCAAGTCTGACGCTCATAATTAATGACTGCTGATACTAATCAGTGGGATTTGAGTGGGCAAAGCTCTTTGACGCCACTTGAGATTTCTTCACTGTCCTGCAGAAACCTTTTAACACCAGTTTTATCTTTCTTTATCTACAGTATATATTTAAATGTAATCCTCAGATAAAACTTTTCCAAGCCATGTTAAAACTTGAATTTATTTGTGGACAAGCCATATTTCTGAACCGTTGCAATCGTTTACATTTCCAAGATCAAACTTGCATCTGTTATCCTTATGTGAAAGTGAGTCAACAAAGCTCTCACATTGTTTTGTCACATCATTTTGTTTCTATCTAAAATACTCAAACACAGTATGTTTGCCACTGGCAAAGTTGGGAACTGTTGGTTTCACATTTTAAATATTAGAAGTTTTCAGCCATAACAGATTGTCAGTGTCTTAATACTAAAGAGAGCCATAGGATCTCTGAGTGGGATATTTGAGCGGTCTTTGAGCTTCCCTGCACACAGATAGCTTGTATTTTTTTTACTGCATCATAGTGGTAACTAGAAAATTCTCTTTTTGTAAAGGGCTTTTGAAGGTCGCACAGAAATTGAGAAAGAATGAAATGAGTGTGTTTGAATTGGTAGCCACCCTAAGAGATAGAACATGTAATCTATTACAATGTTGCTTTATATTAAAGGTCCCATGTCATGGCCATTTCTACTGATCCTAATTCCATTGTTGAGGTCGACTAGAATAGATTTACATTATGCAATTTTCCAAACTCACATTGGTTTCCTCATACAGCATATCTGTATAGTGTATGTGTATTCACTCAATTTCACTCTCTGTCTTAAACGCCTTATTGGAGCTCCTGCCCCCCCCCCCCCTGTGAGTCCAGTGTGCTCTGATTGGTTAGCTCGCCCACTGGTTTGCTGCTGCGAGGAGCTGACAGTGTGAGCTGGCTTACTGGTGTGGTTTCCTGCTTGCTGCTTGCTGCGAGACATTGCGAATGGACGCGGGAAGGGGGGGGGGGGGGGGTACTGAGGGGTCTGCAGCAGCCCCATCCGCGAGACTCACCCCTAAACGCGGCGCACCTACAGTGTAAGCGTGCCAAAGTTTCGCCGCACTGCAAGGCTCTTCTAGCACCCCCCCAGCGCATCACATTTTCGCCGCTAAAAGAGTGTGTGTGTGTGAGGAGCTCCACGGATTGGTCCATTTGGACCAATGGGTCCATTTGGGTATGGGCACATCACTGTACCCAGGAATGAAAACAATGGAAGAAGAGAAATCCCCAACGAGGCGTTCTGGGGCAGCATAGACAGGTATTTTCTGTGTTAGAGTTTTACTCGCTAAAGGGTGTACTTTGAGGGTTTGTGACTCTGCAGACCGTTTACATGCAGAAAAACCTTCATAACAAACAAGGGGACGGGTAATAACCGGGAAAACATGACATGGGACCTTTAAGATCACAAGCTATTTATAGCATAGAATTCCAAAATGACTTTACCTTTTTGATGTATGTGTTATTCTATTAACTGTTGTCCTAATGAAATGTGGTTATGAGTTAAGAAATCCCACCAGCTTTACTTCCATTCTTCATCCTTGTTCATGGCTCCAACTTCCTGTTCATTGCTCTTTTTCTGACCGCTGTGTTTCTATCAAAAATCAACCAAATATGATTATTTTATTTCACCCATGCCCCTTTAGCGCAAAGGTAAATAAACATATCTGAAAACTGCCAGTAAATAGATGATTTTGCCCGTGAGGGGTGCCTCTCATCTCCTCCGCTCTCCTCCTTCATAAAGGGTAATGGATCAGACAATCACTTTCAGACCGGATCTATTCTGGACCATGAATGTGTCGGCAGTCCTCAAACCATCGCCCTTTTACAACCATCAATACTAATAGCATCATCTACAGACAATTATTCCCATCGAAGCGCATGGAACAGCGAACAAATCAAAGCCAAATTGGATTATGAATGTAATGCAGTGTAATGCCCCCTCGAGAGTCAATTGATCACAGAGGAGAGACTCGTCAATCGTTGATGTCTTATGGAAACCCAGTAACTCCGACAATGACAACTGGAGAAATTCTTTAAAAGTCAAATCTTTGGATAGTCTTTTTCGTTCAGTTTAGTCTTGCGAAAACATTTCTTTACTGATGAGTTTGCTTGTTTTTCGTCCTCGGTTGTAATGCATCAAAATATCACAAAGGGCTTTCCATAGGTAACAGTAGATCATAACGTTTCTATCAATATTCTTTAATATTTTCTCCATCAATGTTCTTTCATAATTTTCCCATTAATATTCCGCTCCATTCTTGTAATATAAGTAGTCTGTTGTTTCCAAACGTACAGGATGTTACTACAGTCTTTATCGTACAGATGTGTATTAAGGGTACATTTTTCAGAAAGGGCAATATTCTCTGGGTTAAATCTTATTTAGAATCAAAATTGATTACCATGTAAAATCACATGATATTTACCCTTTCACCTGTTATTTATAGCCACTTTACTTAAATAGTTTTGGCCAAATAGGTTGCTTTCCATATGCAGTTATTGTGATAGAAGTGGATGTTTCCATAATGATTCCATAATAATGTCTGCTCACTTGTGATAAACGATGCTTCCTAATGCTGAATCAATTTAGGGTACTTGGGGTCAATATTTACCACACTGAATCTTACTTTAGATAAAAACAGGATTCTAATAATATGCGATCATGCTATGATATGAATACCCTGTAAGTGCTTGTTTCCATAAATGCATGTTAGTCCATTCATCTTATCTGTAATGCTTCAGTCTCAAAGCGCTACAATGTGACTTCCTGCTCTCCTTGTTCATCTTTGAATTAAGGATACGGTTCTAAACAGATTATAAAATCCTATCTCCTCATTTATAATTCTTCAGTGTTTGAGCCTGAAATGGGCTGATTGCAAAGAGGATGATGGCCTGCTCATATTTTCACTAATCCAGATGTATTTCTACAACCCACAGTGAATGAAGAGTGATGAAACATCACAAACATAGTTTAGAAAAAAAATGAATGCAGGAACAAATAGACTTGGATAATTTCCAGACATGCCGAATACAGTACATTGCTGCTGCTGCACCACTGCAGCAACTGAGCAGGAAAGAGGGAAATGTTAAATGATACAAATTATTTTTCCTTAATTAATATGATTGATTGCCAGGCGTTGACGTTGAAAGGAGAGGGGGAGAAATGTGTGAAGGGAAAGTTTGCACAGACATCATTAGTTTTTCCCCATTTAAAGATTAATCAGAAGAGGCTGGGCTCTTTAATTCTGTCATTTGTATATTTAATGGGCTGCCGCAGAATCTATGGGTGTAATTAGCTTGCTGCCGCGCTCTCATTAATACGCCAGGCTCTGATTAATGCCAGCGCAGAGCTAACATGACTGGAGTTATTCAGGTTATGTTGTGTAGATGATTGCACACAACCTCCACTGTTTACCGAGACAGAGAGAGGAGAAACAATACCATAACACAAGAAACAATACTCCCTTATAAATAACACTATACTTAAAACTGTAAATGGATGATTATTGCCACTTGTTAGTTTTACATATGAAAGTAATTCTCTTTAAATCACACAGAGAGGGGAACAGTACCTTCATTATGAACAATAAACTGACAATAAAATGATTTTAATTTACAAAAGACTCAATTCAAACAATAAAATGCTCTCACTTAACAACTCCAGAGTTGATGGTATGAGAATAATTGGTTTTATGTACTTGTAGGACATAAAATGTTCTTTACAGTACATTGAGTAATATATTGCTCATGAAATAAACTTCCTGTGAAACAACACAAGTAATGTTTATGGACAAAGGTCTCTGAAAACATCTCTCCTTCATGCTCTTCATGTTCTGGTTGGATGTGAAGTAGAGCTGATTTGATATTACATTCTGTAGATCACATAGAGCCTTGTCCACTAAACTCATCCCAAGTGAATTTAATAAAATAAAAATACATTTAAATAATATGTTTCTGCAAGTGTATTTGTGAGGCCTTAGGTCTGGGCAGTTGTTTGCTCAGTTGATCTCAACACTTTGCCAATGAGCATATATTCTCATCTTGGCCAAATTGTGTTGCCATTTGCATAACAAATATTTCAGAATGTAATGAGACATATATACTTTCCAGAGGATGGTCCTATTATCAATTGTTGATTGTTTACCAAACCCCCCACGAGACAACAAAAGTGGTCGAATTCACTACTTTGGGCATGACCATTAGGTGACATTTTGCTAGAACTAATCCTATATAGTACATCCGATTTAAATATAATAAAATGATTTGGTTGTCCATCGCATTCACACGTGTTGTACTTGTAAGAAGTGAAGGCCTGCTGTGTACAAATCTACTGTTCTATTTAGCAGCGTTTGTGTTTCTGTTAGGCGTTGTTGTGCACTCTCAGTTGAACAAGTGCATGCTGCTGTTTTGTGTCTGTGTGTTGAACTGTGCATGTGCTTGTGTGCTTGCATGTACTATGTAACAGAGACACCTGTCAGGATGTGTGCTCAGGTTTGTCTGGTGATGGCTCCAAAGTGGTTGTCAGTGTGAAGTAGCACAAGTCCTGTGGGGAAACCTGAAGGAAGTAATGCTGAGCACAAGCAGTGTCACTTAGATGCTGTGCATTTGGACCAAACACCACGGCCAGGCATATGTTGACAGTGTTTCTTACCTTATTGCACATCTCACAAACACAGGCTCTAATAGGCAAACACCAACAGTTGATTAATGTGACCTTGCATGCATCTCTTGGCCTTTTATAATAAGAAAACATATAATGATATGCTCGATTATTTGTAAAGCAAAGATCAATACAGGAAGTACTGCCATTGCAAGTAGGGTCAAAGCAACTTTTCAACAATATTTTACACCATTACTGCTTTTTGGCCACTGCAAAACTTGGATTGGATATCTTGAATAATTATTTACAAACATCACATGACATGAGGAAACTTGAGCTCCGGGTCCATGTTAAGATAGTGAAAAAATAACATCATCCAGTAAAGTTCAGGATGTTGCACCATAGGGGTGTAGAAAAATATAAATTTGCCCAAAGTATATTTACCTTTTTTTATACACCTACATATAATGATATACTCCTATATACCTGAAGAGTCCGGCATGCACTTTCATTTTTGTTATGCTTTACTGATATAGCTCATTTTAATTCCTGTTAATTGATATTGGATATTAAAAGTAGTACAATGATGTTTGGCCTTACAGGAAGGGACTGTGATGAATGTGAATGCAGATTTAACTGTTGACAATATGTTTAATCAAAACCACTGTGTCATGACAGGTATCTTTATATAAAGTTATATCAGAATGCCTCAGTTGTTTTGCATGTATACATGTGTATGAACCTCTGTGCTGATGAAGCAGTATGCTGTTTCTCTCTTGTCAGATACTTTGAGTGTGCGCCGTAAGGGCCTTTTTCCTTGTGTACAGAATTGGTTGCGAGTGTGCTTGTGTGTGATAGAATCTGTACCTCCCTATGTTTACGTCACAATAAAAAGCTCACTTTGATGTCATCTGCTGTCTTTTTAACAATGGATAACTGTTTACAACACTGTTAAGACGAAAAATAGTAAAGTAGGATACGTGAGAAGGAGCAAGGTTGGGAGTGAAAGAGGTCAAAAGAAAATTGAAGATGCAAGGAGAGAAAAACATATTCAGATGAAGCATTAGGTGGGGAAAGATGGAATGGAAAGGTCAAGAAAAAAAGGGAGGAAGGTTAAAAGCGTAGGGAAGGAAGAAAGGAAGGAATGAGAAATCAGGAGAGTGGGACACAGAGAAGGTTAAAGGGGGTAATGTAATGTCAGGTATCTGTCATGACTTCACTCATCTCTGTGGTGACAAGGTCATGAATGTAAATGACGGATGCCTGCTTGATGCACAGAATGCAAGTTCAATGTAAACAACTTCTTGGTCTTGTCTTAGCCACATACTACCACCACAATTATTGCACATGTATTTCCATGTAGACTTGTTTAGAATTCATTAACTAAGGTAAAGCTATTTATTTTGTGCACTTTTGGTAATCAATGCATAGTGTACTGCCCAAATGGGACCATTATAAGAAGCCACTTTTACATTCCTTTTAGATCCAAGGGGCTTTTCAGCCTTGGATTCTGCAAGGAAAGTGCAATGATTCTTTCCTGTCATTCTGTCACATGTATAGTATGCCCAGTTAATCTTCTAAATCACTTATATCCTGCCCTGAAATGGAAATGGCAAACCTGTGATACCTTGTGAGCCACATACTAATATAAGATGATTATGGCAAAACTAAAATAGTTTTTCTCAAGCCACATCCGGACTGGATATTTTTGTTTTCAAAGAGTACATGCTTGCATCATGTGTGCCGGTAATTCTTTTGTCCAGTCCAAAATAAATCAGACTCTGACACATGTAATTGCTACTAGGACTGGGACACTGCTTATTTCTCTAACCATGTTTTGCTTTATAACAACTAGCGTAACACCATTCAATTAACATGTAACAATTGGACAACATGGAACAGATATTTTCCATTCAAAATAGTGTGCAAGCTGCGAGCTACATGGATCATTTGTATTCATCTTGAGTTTACCGTGTAACTGTTTGACTTCTCTTTATGTTAAGTGAATTCACACGCTAATTATTTTGCAAACACCGGCTTCTGATGAACCCTGGACTGCCTCCATTCAACTCCTCAGATCTTCCCACACTTCTGTTCTCTTCAGAGACAGACAGAGATGAGGAAACGCAAACGTAAAATCGCATGCTCTGTGTCGCTATGTGGATCTAGAAGTGGATTAAGATCCAATCTCTGATCCATAGCAACATGACAAGACAGCACGTTAGAAGAATTCTGTGCGAGTGTGTGTGTGTGTTAGAGGGAAACCTACACATTTCCCACATTGCTGAAGCTTTGATTTCACAGTATGCTTTAAAACAAAAGAGGCAGGACAGCTGTATTGGAATACAATGTTACTCCTTCATTTGGTCACTTAGCTAGCTCAGTATATTCCTTAAATATTTGTAACTTAAATGTGTTTTTCATTTGGTGGCTATATTTTTCTATACAATCTTTATAGCATTTTGAAATAGAACAAATTGGGCTGTATCTGCAAATTGTAAAATGATGTCATGTTTACCTTCACCTTTGGATTCAAGGTTTACATGGCTTAACATTTGAGGATAGAAAAAGGCCCTAGATGCAGATCTCACACATCTCGCCTCGTTTAAGATTGGACAGTAAACATTGTGTATTAATATGCAATGGTCCAGTTTAACATAGGGATATCCAGGTCAATTAACACACTTATAACTAACCCCCAAGTGGTTCAGGTGGAGTTAAAAGGCTTTTTAAAAGTGATTTTGCATTTTTTTAAAATATTGGATATGTATGATAACATTTTGTTAAATTATATCCTATGGGGAAATTAAAGAATGAAATACATCTCTTTCTCTTTTCTCTATCTCGTTTTGTATCAGGTGTTGAGTTGAGTTTCAAGACTCAGTCTCCAGACGGCCTGCTGCTCTGTGCCTTCTCTCCAGGAAGTCAGGAAGAGTTCCTCGCTATTCAGCTCAAATATGGACGTCCCTACTTTTTGTTTGATCCACAGGTATGTAACATTTATTTAAAATTGTGAGCACAAAGAAACTGACTGACAGGTGTCAAGAACAAGCATTGCTCTTATTTGTTGGTTTTATTACTATTATTACATATTATTATTAATTATATTTTTTTGTTTGAGTGTTTCTTATTTTTACTTTTTGTTGAGGGTCTTCCACATATTCTCCATCCAGCTTGACTATAATTAAAACCCACACACCTGAGTGTACTTTCATTTAGAGTGCCATATTTGAGAAAAGGACATGATAAACTATTATTTATTTGTAGATATACTGCTATTGTTAGTAAACAATTTACCATATTGGTTTTACCTATTTATGCATCTTTTTTAATCCACCATTTTTTATATATCGCTTTATTATTGGATTCTAATAATTGTACTTACTTACTCACCTTCACTTGTCTTTTTTTCTTTTTTAAATTCTGATCCACCTCTGTCTTTCTGTCTTCCTCTCTTCTCCCCCTCTCTCTCTCGCTGTCTCTCTCCCATTTTCTCTCACTTGCTCTCATCTAATAAATGTGATCTGTAGCCCCTCATTGGTTTCTGTCAGGGAGACAGGGAGAGGGGAAAAAACTTTGAAAGTGTGTCAACGTTTGAATTGGACTGCAATTAACTCATTCCCTGCAGTCACCACGCGTGAATACCAATTGCAAGCTAATTAAGCTTTGCACCCTCACACACACACACACACACACACACACACACACACACACACACACACACACACACACACACACACACACACACACACACACACACACACACACACACACACTCAGCCCTGCTTCCCTTATCCATCGATACAGACACATGTAGAGGGGTTAAAGAGTCAACGACTTAGATGATGAAAGTGATGATGGGAGATGATTACACATACTTCCATGAGGCCACCAACTAATTACACACTCAAACAAACACACACAAACACACTTTCCTTCCTCATCACTATCCAATTCTCATTATCAAAAAGCCCTCATCAAAATGTTACCATGGGAGGTATCTGCGTGTGAGAGGAGTTTACGTCACCGAAAAGATTCTTGTTGACTTGCAGTGCTAATGTGTGTGTCTCTGGTTACGTGTACTGCTACGTGGGCGATGGAGCGTATGTGTCTTCTCCAACTGGGTTGATTCCTTTGTTTAGACTAGTTTGGGGTAATTAACAGTGGGAGTGGTGTCACGGCTTATTAGTGTTCCCCTAGATACATATAGCTGGGCCCATTACTTCCCCCTATTAGCCTGTTGAGCTAGCCTTAATGGGATTACTAGTGCAGGGGGGGTAATTTAGCATGACACGGGAAAGTGATATGCTCATAAATATGTGCACATGTGATCTGCCACACACACACACACACACACACACACACACACACACACACACACACACACACACACACACACACACACACACACACACACACACACACACACACACACACACACACACACACACACACACACACACACACACACACACACAAATTGACACTCAAAGACATTTGCTGTCACTCATTGAAGAGATAGACCAAAGAATTTAAGTCATCTTAGTGTCACAAACTATTTAACATTGTGGGAACACAGACGCACACACAAACGGTTCACACTCTATTGATGCAGGTGAGTGGTGTTTAATAGACCAGTGGCTCTTGGTTGTCAGTAGTAACTGGTAACTACATTGTCTGTCACATGCTGTGATACTAGATTACACATGTAGATCTCATCAGGTTCACTCGTTAGCTGTCACTGTCTGTTAAATACATTTGCTGGTAAAAAGACAAGTGTCAAAAACCCATAATGTAATCTGACAGTGCCTTTTCGAGGAGAAGACATTGTAATCTTCAACAACAGATAACATGCAAACTGACATTTATGAAAATGAACCAGATCTTCGCCCCTCAATAGCACTCCTAAACGTTGCATTTACTGTTGTTTGCACAGCTGCCTGCTGTCATATATTAATTATTCCGTTTAGAAGTCTAGGCTAATAGTCTAGACTTACACTCATCTCTCCAATATTGTGTGTAGACTGCTGTCTTTATATATTAATTGTTGTGCCAACTTTTTATTTCTATACTTTATACCTCTTAAAGGTGAGGTAGGTAAGTTTGAGAAACCGGCTCGAGATACACTTTTTGTTATATTGCATGGAATGCTCTTAACATCCCGATAGCAATGAATATCTGAAGTGCTTTGACAAAAAAATCCATACAAAAATGTCCTCTGTGGAAGCCGTAGTACTGTAAAAAGCACGACCAATCATCTGAGCCGGCCCGGCTAAAATAACTGGATGGCCTACCTGCCTGTCAGCCTTCAATCTGTGCACAAACTTATCTCGTGCCCTCATTGGTCATGTGCGTGTTCGTGTGTGTTGGAGGAGGGGCTCTGTAAGGAAGTGGCAGATTTTTTTTCGGCAGTGTATTTTCAAATTCTAGCGCACTCGAGCTGGTTTCCCCAAAATTACCTACCCCACCTTTAATCTGTGTATATGTATATATGTTTCTATTAGTCTGTATGAGTATGTATGTGTATGTGTATATATATATATGATTGGTGAATACTTTGATACCCTTTTGGAGGCTATACCTCTATTGGTCAATTGTTGTAGGGATTTCTATTTGACCCATTCCAACTTTTTAAAAGACAAACTCCACTTCAATCTACTGTTCCCTATACAAAAATGTACCTTAACCTTATTCAATTTATTGCATATGTCACAACCTAAATGCGAAAAGACTGCCAGTCACCTGTCAGATTCTGGAGGAGTTTTTGCTCAGGTTTTGCCAGGATTGACCACATTGGCACCTTAAGCGTGGCCTTATACATCAGATTCACACCCATATATGCTCGCATTCTGTTGCGGAATGCCAAGTGTGGCTGGAATATCCGCAGGGGCAGCACTTTGGATAAGTGCTTTTTATTTGGTTTGTGTGAGAGTGTGTGTGCCCATCAGTTTCCAGTATCAGGGACTGTATATTAAAGAGAGTGGGCATTGGGGCCTTGTCAAAACAGCGGACACGCACCTTAGCTGAGTGCTGTGAAGGCTAAGGACCTGAAACCACGTCATCATGAGTGACCTGGCTTTAGTGGAAGATCTATGTTTCCATGCAAATTAAGTGACTTACCTGTGTTTGTTAAATAATTTCTCTGTGTCTGCTTGAATTGGTTTGTGTTTGTTAGTTTTTTGTCCAGTTATTATGTTTTTACTCAATGACACTTTGGTGGTAGATTCCGAGAGTTAAATGTTAGTTGCTTCCATTGCCAGAGTCTCTCGGACAATGGATTCAAATGTGTGTGTTTGTGTGAATGTGTAACACAGAAAGAAAGAGAGAGCAATAGAGAGACACCTCCCATGTTGTCTTGTTAAGTAGAGCTGTCTAGCAATGGTTGTAAAGATGTCAAAGGCTGATATACTCTGGCATTCATACATTTATTGATCTCATCATTAAATCTTCATCACTGTGTGTGTATCTGTGTGTGGATATATGTTGTTTGTGTGAGTGTGTGCGTATACCCGTTACTCTTGTGTCTTAGCCTACTTGCTAAAAGCTGATCACAACAATGATGTCATACTTAATAGGTAGCAAAAAGTCCTGTAACAACACTTTGATGATTATATGTGCATGTTGGTGTCCTTTTGAGGGTGGTGTTTGATGTGTGTCATCGATCCTTAATGTCTAACCTTGTTCGCACAACAGAGGGATAAAGAAGGGATCATTTGTAATGTTACAAAGTGAGCGTGTTTGATTGGACTGTGATTTAAAACTTGTTCTCTTTTGCACCAGAGGTCAAATATTTACTTTAGACAACTGTAAGACCAATGGTCAGAGGATGTTTTCACATACCATAAACGTAAATGTGTTTAAATCTTGCGTGTGTGTGTGTGTGTGTGTGTGTAGGGCTCTGCGGTGGCTGTGAGTGTACATGGTGATGGGGGGCGCCGCTACAATGATGGACAATGGCACAGCATCATAGCAACAAGGCGAGGGGCCGTGGGAACAATCGTTGTAAACAATCAATACAGAGGTAACTCTTCTCATATTCATACTGACCAATGTGTGTATCTGCTCTGTGAGTGGGAGTGTAAATGCATTTTTGCTTATCTACAGTATACATGCGAGGTTGAGATCCTCTGCTTGGATGTGTATAGTGTGAGATCTTATATGTACGTATGTTTGTACGTGTGTTTCTATTTATGTAAATCCACCCCGTGCTGCATGGAGGTATTAGAAAGGTTAATCCCAGCCACTCTGTGTCTAATGAGAAAAATACAGCTTCACACACACAGAAACACACCTCATGCCCCTCCGTTATTCTCAGATATCTTATTAAATTTCTTTCTATATGGGTAAACCAGATTGTTTTTAACCTATCCGCCCTGAACTCAACACTTTCCCCAACAGGAAGTGCGTCAGCGTCCAGCGGCAGCACCATTATTGGGGAAAACACAGGGATGTTCATCGGCGGGCTACCTGAAGACTTTACTTTGTTAAGGGAGGATTCAGGTACGTCCATTGTCAAACACTCCATTTCATTGTTATAATGTGTTAGTGTGTTTCAATTATAATATTAAGAGACATTTGTTAAACTTTTAACTTGGTTTGGCTTTTGAATGTATTTCTATTTATGTTAATCGCTCTCCAAGGAAGAAATAGAATTTAGCTAAAATGTCCTCAACTTCTTTCTATAAGCCTTAGAGCTGAATCCCTCAATAACAAAGGAGTTATGTATCCTCCTATGTTGGCCGCCTTGGGATATCAAGAGTCAAACGGTGTATACAGGAAGGAGTTAAACATTTTTAAAAGTCACCTGGTTGAGGGCCAGTCCCACAACTTTGAGAACAACTTACTGTCTTTATTCAATGTGCCGTCATGATCTTATCCAGGCTCTTATGCTTCACCACATTCATTTGCATTATAATTATTGGGAAATTGCCACTGACATCTGAAACTCAAAATGTTTAACCTAAAGCTGTATGAACGCATGGAGTGAAACCTTTGAAGTGTTTTTCATGTATTCTTGTCCATCCCACAAGGTGATGCTCGGCTAGTGCGACAGGGTTTCTCTGGTTGCCTTAGAGACGTGAGTTTTAAGATGACTGACGGCCCCTCAGAGGATTGGAAATCTCTGGACTGGGCAAAAGCCACAAATAAGGAGTCAGTGTATGAAAGCTGGGAGGGATGCCCTATTCAAACTGTGGAGGGAGCCCATTTTCTGGGTCATGGTAGGATCCTTTGTTGATAACATACTGTATATGTTTTTTTGATGATTTCTGTTCATTTACTTGATTCACAAGGACAATGCACGCCAACATAACCATTTCCAACAAACATTTATGCCAATTAAGAAATAATAATAATAATACATTTTATTTATATAGCGCTTTTCACAACTCAAAGATGCTTTACAGTATGAGGGAGGGTAGACAAACAAGGACAGGCAAACACATACATATAGCAAAATAAAAGAAAGAAAGAAAGAAACCATAACCTACAGTTTGTCACAATACTTCATACTCTAATTTTGGGGCATGGCAACTTACAACAGGGTATTAGCACCGAGTGACTTTTCATTAGAAAGCTGTGTTGGATTGCAGCTTTAAGTGGATTTGGTGTCTCTAATACACTGCATCTTAATAAGATGCTTGCTGTCGTGTTGGTGATAATGAGGTTGTTGTTTCATGTTGATAAATATGATGATGATAAGTTAATTGGTCTCTGTGTGAAAGATCAGGTTCATCCGTGTACTTTATTCCATTATTGCTTTGTACATGGTCCTGTTTATCTGTATTTAATGTGTGTGTCACTCTTGAAAATATGAAAAAAGAGATTTTAACTAAAAACATGTCATACAGTTTAATTGTGACTAAAATTGTATTGGTCTCCTGTATAGAGGAAGACGTTGCTTTCTTTTCTTTAACCTCTAGCCTCGTAATACATTGGCATGCACTGTAGCTGGCAAGTATTCCTCTTTGTTTCAGGTTACCTGGAAATGGACAGAGATGTTTTCAGTGGAGGGCAGGACTTTGACATTTCTATGGATTTCAGAACGGACCAGCTCAATGCACTTCTGCTCTTTACATACAACACACAAACTGAAGACTACATGCTGGTAAGAAACAAAGACACATTTTAGATGATTGTTGATTGAATACTTAAATACAACTTGAGAAATACATGACTTAAGCTTGTTATTCTTTTTTTATTGGTGCTTTTCTTTTAGGTGGAGCTAGAAGCCGGAATACTTTCCGTAATTCTTGCGTCTGAAGGTCACGTGACTGAACTCAGCATGTGGGTGGGGCTGAGTTACTGCGATGGAGACTGGAAACAGTTTTCATTGGCCAAACATGGCCCGCTCCTTTCTGCTGCAGTCAATGACTGGGCAGAGGAGACGAGGGGAGTGGGAGGAGCACTGAGGCTGAGAGTGGACTCCCCATTATATTTGGGGGGCGTGCCCAGGGAGCTTATACACCCGGCTCTTGACAGTCGAAGTCACAAACATGGTGAGAGCGTACGGTATTATCTGTACTTTTAGACTCTCTGAAGGGCAGGTGATGACCAAGCACCAATTCATTTGGTTGTGGATGCTGCAGTATACTTCTGTGCAGCTAAACTGATCAAACATGACATGAACCTGTTTGTGGGCTCCTGTTGGGTTTTCTTCTATGAATGTAAACAACTGAGAGTTAAGGTTTTTGCAGATCGTGTTTGCCTTGATTGTAACAATTCAGGGCAGCATTCAATGTAAAGTGCATGACTAATTCAACTTGTTGATATACAAGTGGAGGACGGTATTTATTATTTAACAAGTATTTTACAACGTTTTCAGAGATTCCAACACCTCCTTACTATTCTCTGTTCTTTTCTTTTTCTCTTTTCCTTTCCACTGTGATAGGCCTGGGAGGTTGCATCAGGGGTCTCGCCGTACGCAGTGATGAAACAAACCCTCCTGTCAGTCAAAGTGTTAACCTCTCTGTCGCCTCCCGGCGCTCTGTAAGAGTCTACTTAGACGGCTGTCCCAACAGTGAGAGCGGGTACAACTGCAGAGGAAATGATTCAGTGTTGGTGTACAGTGGGAGGAAAACACAAGCCGTAGATCATAACCTTCAGCCTTTCACTGGTAATGCTCCACACTGTACATTTACATAACTACAAGGACAGAAACTCTTGCACATTGTCAATGTTTAAAAAACAACATACATTCTTAGAAGTATTCATAACTACTGAATATATTATAAATCTTATATAACATATATTAATCAAATACATATTACCTGTCATTTTCTCTATCCATCTTTTTTTGTTCATGGTTCAGAACAAATAATTTAAATATATCTTTCAGAGTTGTATTTATAAACACATTGTCAACTTTGACTTGTTATCATTACCCTGGGATCCATTTGACAATCATTAGGTTCAAGGTTCTTTATTTGTCATACGAACATACAGAGTAGTTATGTCGATGAAAATCTTAGGTCACAGGCTTCTACAACAGTGCAACACAATAATACAGAAAAACAGAAAAATATAGTGCAAGTAAATATTAAAAAGTAAATACAACTTTGATTTGAGTTGAAACAGACACCATGTGATTCTTTTTTGTGCATATATCTTTCAAATGCATTTTCTCTTTATGTAATCAATGTGTTTCTCCCCCTGCCCTTCCCAGAGTACCTCTACAGGATAGTGGCCTTGGCTGCAGGAGGCTGGGCAGCAGGACCTTGGCACAGGGGACGCAGCCGAAGCAAAGGTAAAATATCTCTCATCTTTTGGTGTCTGTGTACTTTACACCAATACTTGAAGCCGGCTTGATGATGTCATTACAGTGCCGAACATATTGTACACAGTATCTTCTACAGTATCAATGTTTCTTTCTATCTTCGCTCTATCTATGATCTGATTCACTCTAATAGTGGGAGGGAGGGAGGCCTTATGATGAGGCCCATTAGTATTTAAAATCCTCCGCCATCAGCATGCAGTGTGTGCATGATTTGTGTGTTTCTTCAAAGTGCTGGCCTGGAAAAACATTCATTTATAAGTTACTAACAAATATGACTTTAACCTGATTGACTTTTATTGGAGCATTGAATTCAGATGCATTTTGGCACCTTTGTCAAAAGTAAACACAAGGTTTTGTTTTTGTATAGATTGTTTTTGTTTGACTATTTGTTTGTCAGTAGAATACAGAAAAACTCAGGCCTTATTGTAATGAACCTTGGTAGAAGTGTGTAGCAGTATAGCCAAAGAAAAACCCATTTATGTTTCGGCATTTACGAATCACACCAGAATACACAAAAATGTGTTTGATTTCAATAACAGTGGTAGATAGAGTATTTATCCTTTTGTAGTTAAAAGCCGTGCTCTTAGAATGCCCTCCTGTTGCTATAGTGTTTCTTTTTGTTCCTAGGAGATCCTGGATGTAAAACCATAACTATGTTGTACAGTATGTGAGACTAATCCAAAGCCCGTGATATTACATGTGCCTGACGCTATGAGAGATTGATAAAGCCTCTATAAAGGGCATCCCAGTAAAAGGCTGTTAACCCAGAATGGCCTGTGTGGTCCCTTGTGTAATATAAAGCTGCTCGTTAGTAGTGAACGATACACTGGTAGGTCTCAGCATACCATGCTATGACCATAGAGAGGAATGAGGAGAGTGAGGGAGGAAGTGCTAAAAACATTAAGAACTGAGAGGAAAAGAGGAGGATGGAGGACAAGGGCCGAGAGGAAAGATGGGAGGAGAGAGGATGTAGGGAGAGTCCAAAAGTAGGAGGAAAGAGAAGGAAGGAAAGCAAGAAGAGTAGAAATAAGAAAAAATAACGTGAATCTGTAAGCATAAACATTTAGATGTAATGGAAACGGATGCAACCAAATATCGAAGGAAATAAAGTGGTGAGATAGACAGATAGGAAGTGACGGGGTGGGGGGGGGGGAGAAGCTGGATCATCCTTACCTACTGAGGGTGTCAGAGACAGAAAGAAGAAGAGTGCTTCAGAGAAGGAGGGAGTCTGATTGCTGTGAAATATAGCCCAGAATGAATGGCTGGCTGTATTAAATCAGTGCTGAAAAAGTTACTACTCTCATAAATAGTATTTATGCTAATGGTGAGGTGTGATTTACTGGGCCTATTAAAACACATGGAGACGGGGGTTCTTTTTCTTTAACCTCACGTGCTCTCGATCTGTTGTTTTGCTTTTTCTCGTTTATATTTTCCTTTTTGTTTTTATTGGATTTATATTTATCGTGACAGAAGTTCTACCTGAGCTAATACATTTATAGTTGTTTCCCCTCTCTTTGATTCTCTTTCTTGTTTTATCATGTACTGCTAATTTTAAATGTATGTATTCTACAGCTTACAGCTGTTTGTCTCTTTCCCCCTGTCATGATCAACAGATTTCCTCTCTTCTGTTTTCTCTCATCTTTAATCATTTTGCCCCCTCTCTTTTTTTCTAGTACCTAGGTCTGTTCCACCTCCTACCTCTGTGCACAGCCTGAATGGCTTCACTGCCAAGGTGAGCTGGGCGCCACCCACTGGGGACATCAGAGGCCTGATTGACAGATATGAGTTGAATGCCTACAATAGAGATCAGCCAGAAGTGCCGCCTGTCAGAGCCGAATACCTGGCTAATGGAAATTACACAGGTAAAACATAAAAAAACATGTCTAACATATTTTGACATGCAGTACATTGTGTATTAAACATATACATTCAGTTGAAGTATGGATCAAGGAATGCATAAAAAGAGAGCTTGGTCTATTTCTGGATAACTGGAATTGGCTTAACAAGAACCAGGCAAGCACAACTAACAAACACAACAAGTGGCATCACTGTGACACCTGGATAATTTACAATACATTCAACTTGACTGGTTAAACTTATTGTAGCTGGTTTCCTGCCTTCCTCTAGTAAGACCTGTAAGGGCCTGTTGGCCCTTAGTGAAAACACATTCACACTGCTGTTCCACTCACTTTCTGTCTGTCTGTCTTTCACACACACACACACACACACACACACACACACACACACACACACACACACACACACACACACACACACACACACACACACACACACACACACACACACACACACACACACACACACACACACACACACACACACACACACACACACACACACACACACACACACACACACCAATGCTGTCCAAGGCAACCCTGTTAATGTCTCCTTGGCAAGTCCCCAGCTTTAAGAGACGGTCTCCATTTGGAACAAGACACTCAGGACTACCCCAATGATGTCATACCCTGGCGCTGCTCTTTTTCTCTCTCTCTCTCTCCCTCTCTGTTGCTCACTTTTCGATCTTTCCTCACTTCATCTTTTATGATGATGATGATGTCTGCGTCCGCCGCTGCTATTCGTCCCTCCTCTCATCCACTCCACCATGTCTCCAGGCAAATATGAAGATGAGCTCTCTGTCTCCGTCTTTCTCAGTGTCTCTCTCAGTGCTCCCCATTCCCTCCCTCTCTCTTCGCCAGACATTAAGTCCACCGTGATAAGGCTTCTTGTTAATTTATGATGGCCTCGACACCTGACTGCAGAATTACACCAACGGCTAAAAAACACAGAAAGCAAATGAGGGTGTAATGGCAGCGGAGTGGGGCCCTGGCCCTTAATTGAATTAAAAGACATAGGTAACAGAGAGAGAAAGAAGAGAGACACGTACAGGGTGACTGGACACAGAGGGGGAGGAGAAGGGAGTGACTTAAGAAATACGGAAAGGAGTGGAAAGGGCAGACGGCTAGGACAAAAAACATCAGAGAGAGACAACTCAAGCTTAACAATTAGAATAGACTCGCCTTGTGTGCCAAGTCCAGAAAGTTTGCTTAGCAACAGTGACATAGAGACAAGAAAAGCATTTCAATTGCACTCTTGAAGAAGATTGATACATACTTTAGGAACGTTTTAACACACAAAGAGGACAGTAAAAGGCATGCAACCAAGCTACATTTGGGTTCGGGACAAAGGGTTGTGAAGGGATTGGTTCACATTTTTTCAGGTATAGCTTAATATACGCGTCACATATGTACGTACATCACAAAAATGCACTCACAGCGCACAAGTCAAATGAAAGCTTACATGAGGCTTCAGTAGTCTGAGTTCTCAAAATATAACTGGTGTATGTCAGAGTTGTCTTTTTTAAACAAAGTTCCCTTTCCAGGTGTGCTGCGGGGTCTCACTCCATCCACTCGATACTTTGTCACTGTTAGTGCCTGTAGTCCCGTTGGCTGCACTGAGAGTCTTCACGATGACAATGATGAAGAAAATGATTTGAGATTGAGCCTGACAACCCCGGAGGAAGGTAAGCCTAATGCACAAACACACACACACACACATCCATACACCCAGCAACATATATATATACATTTTTTTATTTGTATATCCCTTCCCATTAGCATTAATGTGTCACTGTTTCTACATCTGGACCCACATAAACAGAATGCCACTGTCTCCTCGGTGCTCTTTAGATTTTAGGAAGACAAGATATAGGGAGAAGTCATACTGGAATAAACAGAAACAGGGAAGGGAGAAAATAAAGAAGTTACACGGCTGGATAGGGCAGGTCGCAAAAAGATAAGAGAATGAAGTGCATAGAAATTGAGTCATAGGCAGATTGTAAAAAGTAACATGTTTCTCATGTGGGAGGTCATAGTGGGATGATTACATACATAAGGAAAGAAAAAGTGGAGGAAAGATATTTCTTCATATGTTGGTCGCCACATTAATCTGTGTTGCACTAACTGGCCTTGTTGGGGAGATAATGTGACGGCAGGGGTCAGTGCAGAGACGGCAAAAATCAATCTGAAGTAAAAGAAGAAAAAAAAACGATTACTGTATTGATTCTCACTGAGCGCAGAGTTAAGACACTGAACCATGTTAGGGAAAGTGAAGAAAAAGAACTTATTAATAACTGTTTCTCTAAAGAACTATATTTCAAACTCACAAAACCTCATGTAGAAACACGTCTCTGTCAGCACGGGAACATTTAGTTCACCTTCTTTATTAGTATCAAGGACCATCATGTCAAGTTTTCTTCTCCAGCTGATTTTTGAACTGTTATTCCAAACTGGGTCAATGTCAAGCATCATGTGAAATGAAATGAAGATTGAGCTAAGATTCATATATTGTAGAAGATATTAACATCAGATGCCACAGCTGTATAAATACCCTTTATAAAATTGTGATTCGCCATAGTGCATTTCATACGCTCCCTTCTGCTTCTATCAACCAGTATATGTGTGCTGATCGGCTCTTTCATAAACAAATATTTCAATATTCTTACAATTTCAGCTCCAGATGCCGTCTCCCCCCCGGCTGCAGACTCCTCCCCCTCGTCCCTCTATATAACCTGGGAACCTCCAACAAGGTAATACAAAGTACACACTCTCACCTACTCTTCTCAAAACCATACCACTTCTTTTGTTAGTGAGCGTTATGTTGTTAAAGTGAAAGTTGTAAGTACACCAAAAATCCTTTGTCATTAGGCTTTCCCTTATAGACAACTTTTGTATATTTCTGACATTCTACTCGAAGGAAATACAAAAGACAGCAGTAAATGATGACGTTTAAAAAGTATGTTGTAAAGGGTTAAAGGTGAGGTAGGTAATTTTGGAGAAACCAGCTCGAGTGCGCTAGAATTTGAAAATACACAGCCGAAAAAAAATCTGCCACTTCCTTACAGAGCCCCTCCTTCAACACACACGAACGCGCACATGACCAATGAGGGCACGAGATAAGTTTGTGCACAGATGGAATGCTGACAGGCAGGTAGGCCATCCAGTTATTTTAGCCGGGCCGGCTGATTGGTCGTGCTTTTTACAGCGCCACGGCTTCCACAGATGACATTTTTGAATGGATTTTTTGTCAAAGCACTTCAGATATTCATTGCTATCGGGATGTTAAGAGCATTCCATGGAACAAAACAAAAAGTTTATCTCGAGCCGGTTTCTCAAACTTACCTACCCCACCTTTAAGTGTTTAAAAAGGAGTGTTTCTCCTTTCATATGGCACGTACATTATTTTAACGTTTAATAAAGATGCCTTAATAGAACACACTAGAGAGTTTAACATGAAAAAATAAGACGTTAAATATAATATAATGATATTATAATAATAGTAACTATGTTTGTTCTAAAAACAGACCCAATGGAGTCATTACGGAGTACCTTCTCTATCACAACAGCCACATGGTCTACAGGGGGAAAGAACGACAACAAGACATCACTGGTAAAGAGGAGAGAGTGTGTGTGTGTGTGTGTGTGTGTGTGTGTGTGTGTGTGTGTGTGTGTGTGTGTGTGTGTGTGTGTGTGTGTGTGTGTGTGTGTGTGTGTGTGTGTGTGTGTGTGTGTGTGTGTGTGTGTGTGTGTGTGTGTGTGTGTGTGTGTGTGTGTGTGTGTGTGTGTGTGTGTGTGTGTGTGTGTGTGTGTGTGTGTGTGTGTGTGTGTGTGTGTGTGTGTGTGTCAGAGCGTAGATGTGACTGTGGGAGGATGGCGGCTCGGTGTGAAGAGAACGGGAAGAGCGAAGAAAAGAAAAATGGAGTGGGGGATTAGCATTTGAAAGAGGAAAGAGTATCCCAGTCCTTACCAAGGGAATAGCACTTTGAAAAAGAGCGCTAAACACTCACACACAGACACACACGCGTGAAAATGAAGCAGCGGAGAAACAAAGAACACTAAACATTAGCACACATGCATACACACAGTATGCTTTGAAAGCTTTCATTAAAGAGTCTTACAGAAGGTATGAAACACATGTCACTCCGCTGAGACTGGAGCGCTGCACCAGTTTTGAATAGACACACACACAATGTGACACAAAAACACACATAGGCATATACAAGACACACTCTGAGTGAAACGTATGCAGACTTAACGTGTGCAGGGATGTACGAGGACTCACAAACACACAAGAGTTATCCTGAATGGCATTTTATATGAGCAGAATAGATTACGACTCTTTTTGATTTTACATGCACACACACACTCAGCAAAACATCACACTGCCCAAAAGTGTATGTGTGTGTCTCTGTAAGTTAATGAATGCATGAGAGCATATATCATCCATGCTGGGTTAATAATGCCGAGTGTCTGATGTTCGCAGTGATTGGAAGGATTATGGACGTAGTAATTATACAGCATGTGCAAGAATAGATCGTGTTACAGAGAGGGAGATTGCCACAGTGAGACGGACAGATGGAGAAGAGTTGTGAGGCAAAGATGAACACTGAAAGAGAAACAATGATTAAGACACTGAGCTAAAAGTGGGTATACAGATGAATTCTTCTGTAAACGACAGACAGAATAAGGGGTTGATGGTCAATCTTCTCCATATACTTAGGTAACTTAGTTTATGATTTAGGTTTTTCAGCCTTAGACTTTACTGTGCCGTCATAATGTTTGAACATATTTGTATTCCTCTCTATATCTTGCTGATTTGGTGTATGTGTGGGTGTGTGTTTCAGGTCTCGGTGTGTATTCCACCCATGTCTTGGTACTGAGTGCATGCACTTCAGCGGGCTGCACCAACAGTTCCCAAGTTACAATGCTGACCTCTCAGCTTCCTCCAGGGCCGCTACATGCACCAACGCTCACCCTGCTTGACTCGCGGACAATTCTGGTGGAGTAAGAACTCACACACACACACACACACACACACACACACACACACACACACACACACACACACACACACACACACACACACACACACACACACACACACACACACACACACACACACACACACAGTATATAGCAGGGCTTATAAAGATGCATGCCACAACAGATGTTTAATTTACTGTATATGTACAAAAAAAAAAAAAAATGATGTAAAGGAATATTTTAGCTTTTCATTAGTAATTCACATTTTTTTTCTGTGTAAAACAAAAAGAGAGAGAGAGACAGAGAGATAGGATGAGACGGACCCAGTGACCTTCTGCAGTTGTGTTTACCATGCAGAATATTCTTCTGCACTTGACCTTTCACCTCTAGAGGGAGGGGACAGAGGAAGATAGATCTCTGCACTTTTTCCATCATGTTCATGTGCAAATGTTCCTGTTTTGTGTGTGTGTGTGTGTGCGTATGAACTGTAGGAGTCAATCTGCGCGAAAGCCATTAGTGTCCTGACTGTCACTTACTGTGGGACTCACCGCAGGAGGGCACAGAGCCAGTCATACGCACATATACACATCCGAACACACACAGGCATATCCACACACACTCAAACAATGGACAGAGGGTGAGTTAGAGGATGACGGAGTATTATGAAGGTACACCGTGTGTGAGGGTAATGGTGAGTGTGTGTGGTTACATTGTGATGATTCTGGTAATGCTCTGATTGTCTTGGACAAGCAAAGCACATCTACACATACACAGCATATATACAGTAACTCAAAGTACTTTACTATTTGAACCCATGGGCCTTTTTCATGAATACCTTTACTTCTCATACGGAATATTTTTGAAGAATTAAAACTGAATATGTCTGATTTAAAAAAGACACTTTGATTTATTTTTTATAATTCCTGGTTATGGGATTTATCTTAAATGTAATATTTGTTTAAGGGATGCAATCTGTCAGTGTAATATGCCAGTTAAGCTTAAATAATGCTTTCAATAGAGAAACAACACATTTAAAGTATTTTACCACTGATCAAACTTTCCTATCCAGCATTTTGTAAATTAGAAAGAAAATGTTTCTACAAAGATCATCCTTTTTGAATATGTAGCTATTAAAAACTACATATGAATGTTACATGAATGAGGCCTGCTGTACAAATTAAACCCTTGTCATTATCATTTCATTAAACCTCTAGTCTATAAACACATGAGACCTTAAATGAAAGAGCGGGTGTGATACACTGCTTACTGCAGAACATCATGGTATCATAGCCTAAGCCTTTGAATTGTGTTCAAGCTATATATTCACCAGGTGTGGGAAGGCCCAGTATTGCCTTGTTAGCACATTTGGCAATAGGCCGAGGATCAGAGATCATACCTCGTCAATATCTCTCCATTGTGCCTGTGAGAAAAAGCTGATAAAGACAGAGATAAAGAGAGAACAACAAATCTGATGAGAGAGAAATGGAATAGGTAAAGAAGAGAGGCAGATAAATTGTGAGTTTTTTATTATGAGAAGGAGGGAAATGTGATACATTTTCAAAAGGAAAGTGAGATAGAGAGTGTGTGTGTGGGGGGGGGGGGGGGGGGAGTGAGGGTGAGAGACTGTGAGAAAGGTTGAGGTAGGCAGCAGGATGCGAACAAAACAATATCAGCAGAATAATTCCCTGACCTCACCTGACACAAACACACCCATACACACACAAGCAGAAACAGCTGCAAATACCCCCCACTGTCAGACATGTACAGTCACAGATACATAGAACACCTGATGGGACACAGGCCATGTTTTAAGTCAGAGGTACAACAATTCTAACTAATCCTCTTAATTCTAGCTTAGTGTTTTTTTTTTTTTCCAGTTTTTTTTTCCAGTCTTCAATATTTTAGTGTTAATAATTAATTGGTGGCTCCAATGTTTTTTTGTAGAATGTGCAATGTAGAGAACAGCCGGACAGATGGGAGGAAGGAAGATGAGGAGGCAGGTTTTGACTTTAAAGATAGTGATGGAGATTTTGAATCTATTGCTTCTCAAGAACATGGTTTTCAATTTAAGGTGCTGAGAAAGGACCCGTGTGTTTCACAGTAATTTCACAATACACTTTCAAACCAATAATTGTATAAAAACCATTAACGCAATGAATTATGATACAGATTATTACAACTCCCCTTTGATTTCGTTTTTCAAACGTGGACATACATCACACTGCAAATCGACAGCATATAAATCTTATTTTAAATGTGATAGATTAGCCACAGTGGCTAATTGTGTGCTAACACACACTCATCAGTCATTCAAAAACTGGCTTTTAATGGGAGCAACCAAGAAAGGAATCCATCACTTTTTCAAATGGCCTCCCTCTGCTACCTACCAGGAGGTTTGGGTTACTCTCAGGAATTTGTAAGAGTTGCATAATTATTTATTTCAAAATATGTTAGTTCTCCTTAATTGAAGAACTATTTACTTGTGTCATTCTGAAAACTCTCAAGAAAATGATCGGACACTTAGATTTTGTAAAACTTGAGAAAACACTTTAAGTTGTATTATCTACTAAACACTAAGATTATGTAAATCTAGGGATTTACAAATTGTATGTGTTTAAAAACAGTACTACAATAGCTCCGTAGTTTAAAAAGTTAGGATGAAGAGAAAGACACAACCGCTGATCTTTTAAAGACCTTATCATTTACCTCTTTTTATTATTTTATCATAGTTGAAAGATATCTTTAATATCAGCATCATCACATTTATAATGACAGCGGTTATATGTAAATCATCAAGGCATATTCCGAATATGCCTTTAGTTTAGTTCTGTGGCGGATACTGCCCTCTCTCCCATCATTTGTAATGGATAGTTTCTATTTTTAAATGCTGTCTCTTGTCCTCTCCCTCTCTGTTGGGGATGACCTTCCTGTTCTAAATATAGAAAAGGAGACACCTCTATCTGACGGAGGAAACTGCACAGTGTAGGAAACCTTAGTTCTTTGAAGTGTATTTCTATTCATTTACAGTAAGAAACTCAATGTTGAAACCACACGTGCGCACACACAGATACACAAACCGCAATCTGCAGACTAGAATAAAAGGACTCAACGAGCTCCAAAGATTTTTCTGACACATTTGCTCTATCTAACATCTTTATTTTAATTAAGCTTTAACACAATGTTAAAGAAATATTAAATATTAAAGCTCTGAATCACATGGTTCAAAAAGGAGGAATTATGTATTCTTATATAACTACATGGGTGGAATGTTTATAAAAGTCATTGTAATATTGCTAATTAAATATAGTAAACTGGCCCTGTGTATCAGAGTGCAGAATAATGCCAACCAAAATGTTCAATGTGTTTATAATATTTTCTAGAAATGAAACGTATAGTTTGTTTTTCTAGAAATAAAACATATAGTTTGTTAAACGTTCTAATACAGTAGCATACTCTTACAGTTATGGTCTCTTTGGAGGAATTTTGTTGTTGAGAAGATGAAATTGTTCCAGCCTTGTTTGTAAATGAACCTGACACTTTGGCTTTAAGGTTAAAAAGTCAAATGACTTAGTTAGAAGAAATAGGGATATTAAAGTGTTTCCTGCCATGTGAACCTAATGCTGAACAACAATAAATATATCATCTCTTTTGATTCCTCTCTCCCTCTCCAGGTGGTCCCGTCCCTCTCAGGTAAACGGCGCTCTGGAGTTTTATTCCGTCTTCCTGTCACCTGACGGTTCAGAGCCTGTGCTTGTCTACAACAGCTCAGAACTTTTTGAAGACCACACCCTGCGCGACCTTACCCCTGGAACAGCTTACACCATCACACTCTCTGTGAGCCCCTTACTTTTTCATCTGTTTCATTTGAAAGGTGAAATTCCTATATTAAAGCATTTGTTTGTGTGTTCATGTCAGGCCTGCACAGGAGGTGGATGTACGTTAAGCCCCCCCAGCCAGGCTCAGACTGAGGAGAGCACCCCAGAGAACGTTCCTGCTCCGCTGGTCACACCTCTGTCCCCACATGCACTCAACGTCAGCTGGACACCCCCTGAAACGCCAAATGGTGAGAGGAAACCCACTAGATCAAGCACCAACAGAGAGAATTTAAAACAAATATATATAAATAAACATTTATCAGCATTAACATTCAGAACAATTAATTTTCTTTACTAATTACATCCAAAATCATATACATATGAACATGTTTTTATTATAAATTGAATCTAGATACAGACAAGTGATCTTAAACAGGTGAGAGATAAAACATGCAATAAAGGAGAAACATGTAAGTGAGTCATGATTAGGAAACTTAAAGCTCAGCTGTTAATCTAAATACACCGTGTCAGTATTTACAAGACCCCAGAAATGATAAGATAAAGAGACCTCTACCATTGCCAGTTATACCGTACGTGTGACATAGAAACAGGGGAACGTTTTGCTTTGAGTGAGGGGGAATCACATGGGTGTTATAGATTGAGATAAAACAGTAAGACAACCAAAACAAACTGATAGATAAACCATAAAGAGAGAGAGAACAGGGACAGAAACAGAGACAGGGAGAGAACCCACACATTTGAGGCTGAGACTAACGGAGAGCGGGAGTGAGAGGCCAGTGCTTCACCGAGCTCCTTTAAGTGGATGGAAAGTGCTCCCTTTTGACTGAATAGAGAACTGCAGGCTGGAAGCACATGGACTCACGGTGACTGCCTTCCTCCATCAGTGTTTTCTATTCTTCTGACCTCCATCTAATGCACTTGCATCCAGTTTGAATTCATTGCACAGACTTTGTCAGGATGTACATTGGACGTGAATTTGAAATCTGACGAATGCTTTTGAACATCTAGATTAAAAAAAAGTAAACATTTTCTGTGAGCAAATGTTTTCGTCTAAAGGGACTCAAAGTTACAATACATATTGATTATTAGAATTAATGATTTTATTCATATTTACTTAAATCTCGTAATGTGTTTCATTAAAAAAGTGCTCAATTTCAAAATTAAAAAATATTTAAAATAGTCTTAACTAGCAAACATGTAATACTTCAGTGTGCCATGTCTCATGTGCTTACATTGTTAAAACAATCTATACGTTTTATGTATTTTGGAAACATATGATAAACAAATGTAGTTTTTAATAGTCTAGTATGCAATTGTTTATCTTCCCTGTAAACATTGATGAGGAAATGTGAGGAGAAAATGAAAGCAAAGCACTAAAAATCACAATTTAAAATCACTTTCAAAAGGCAATAAAACATGGGGACGCCTTATACCTTACTGGTTAAATCTGGACTCAGCAGTGGTTGACCTGCAAAGTTCCCAGTTGGATTCAGGCTGGGGCCGATGTTGCATTTCTCTCGGCCTCTTTTCCTGTCATCAATCTACTGTCGCTAATGAAGGTCCAACATTTCCAAAAATAACTTTAAAAAGGCCTTGAAACACATTAAAAGTCACAGATAAAGTATATACCTGGCAGTACACATTACCAAAATGAATTAGAAGTACTTCAGTTAAATTCACCTTAAAATAATTTACAAATAATACAAATATGAATTTAAAAGGACTATATTAACACATGCAGAACGTGTGACCCTAATTGAGTGATGTGAACCAACTGAGGATATCAAACACCATTTCCCAGTCTCTAACATACTGTACAACGCACCGCCACATATTATCAAATATTACTGCCATGCTAGTTAAAGTATACGTAATTCTAAGATGCATGTGTGTGTAATGTGAATCGTGTGTGTTTTACGCTTAATGCCACATAAGTGCATTTCGCACCATAAACCATGTGATGTGTGTGCATATTAGCCTGGATAAATTACTTAAAGCTTTTCTCATCTGATGACAGAAATTTACAACAAGGAGACACTTAATCATGATTACCCGATTATCTCATGCTTAAAAAGCTTTAATTTTTGCTTAAAGGAGGGCTCAGCGCCGCTTTTTTTCATTCATTTACTCATTTTTTCACAAATGCGCAGCAACAATGACGATGATGATGGTGATGGGTTCCAGAAGAGTGAGATTCTGTCTCTCTCTCCCCCCTTCTCCCCAATTCCGCAGGGATTTGTGGGGGATAATCCTCTCGGGGATTAGGTCGGGGCAACACGCAGACAAAGAGGGGAAATAAGCCTGTTATGCATTCGCTGCTTCATTTCCCAACCTGTCTTTATTACAACCTATACTGATATGGGCTTATTCACACACACAAGCACACAGGCACGTCCGCACACATATACACGCACACACTCTCACACGCAGGTGATTGGCCACATTAAGAGCTCCCCAGATGTAGTTGGCGTCCGTGGGGTTTTTGTGTCTTCATTTCCCTGATAGGTGTGTATATCTGTATTGAGCAATAATAAAACCCACACATGATTAAAGCAGAATAGACTCTTAGTTCTTAGCACTGATCTTTTGAGCCCCCTGTATGCATTTTTATTAAGGAAAAGCACATTTGGCACCGTGCTGTTTCATTTTTTTCATTAGGTGGATGTAATGTAATGTAATTATTGTGCCCGCGTATGTATGTGTGAGTTTCCATCTTAGTGTGTGTGTGTGTGTGTATCATTGTGTGCCTGTAGGGAGGGCTCACCTATTTGCACCCACATTTCAGTGTGCGTGTTCGCTCCAGTTCTACTGTCCTTTAGAGGGTCTTTATCCTCGTAACGCCTATGGTTACATTTGTCGTTTCATTGCTGTTTCCATCATTGGATCACTCTAGGACACATTGACTGGCAGGTCTGGAGCCCCTAAATCAGTTTCAATTTGCATTGTAATCCAATGACCCAGGCTGCATCCCAACATAGAAAAGCTCATTTCGCATATCCTGGACACAGTTCCAAAATGTACGAGTGACCAATGGCAACAGTGCGTGAATAAAAACAAATACATTCTAATAACAAATTGTGTACCAAACTTTAAGACATAGAGACAAAAGGTTTTCTTGTCAAGTATTTATTAAAAATAGATCATAAAAATTGGGACATTTTCTTCAAATATTAACAAATGTTTTGTTTTATTGGTCGTTTTAATCCGGGTTATGGTGTTTACTGATGTGTTTCAGGGCAGGAAATGAATGCAACATAATGGTTATTTTTACAATGTGAAGAGAGAGATGCTCATGTAGAGTTAACTTATTTTGAGACAATAAACCCTAAAACCTGTTGGCAGTCACCCAGTAACGCTCTAGTGGGACGGGTGAAAGGTTTGTCATTTTATGTTTGATTCCATATATTTTATTTTTATAATCAGACATCTTCTTTTGACAGGCATTATAACCAGTTACGGTCTCTGGCGGGATGGACGGCTCATTCTGAACTCCAGTTCCTCCCAGAGGTTCTTGGTGGTGGAGGGCCTCTCTCCGTGGAGCCGACACGTCCTCCGGCTGCAGGCCTGCACAGCGCGGGGCTGTGGCAAGGGGCCGATGGTCAGTAAACTTCTTTAAAGTAAACACTTATTCATTCATTTGATAAACTGTTAGATACTTTTTGATAGATTTGAAGATAGGTATGCTTTAAAAGCCATTGCTGTGGCTTTTCTGCATGATGACCTTTGAGTAATCCGGAAGTGTTGGTAACAATCCTTAACATTTGTGAAAAAGCTCTTATTTTATTCTTAACTTTGGAGCTCACTTTTCAGTGTCTTGCTGCATAGTATTTGAACTGTAGTTGTTGCTACTTAAAACACACGTAAAACTGTACTTCTCTATTTCACATTTTCCTTGAAACCCAGCAGCTTTCACAGCATTTGGAGCAGCGACAGTTAAAGCTCCATTAAATCCTCTATTGGCTGAATCATATAATAACTACTGGTGAAAAAACCCAGCCAAAACTGATATTTTTATGATGCATATTATCCCTGTAACTAGCCAACACACACAAACATGGGCAGACATATGGGAATGCCGACTCAGGCATTTACCAAAGTGTCTGTGTGTTGTGTGTCTGTGTGTGTGCGCGTGTGTGTCACTGAGCGTCATAAAGGTGATCGATTCTCCCGGCTCAATAACGAGGTTGGCGTGGCGGCGGTGACATTTGGTAGCAAATGCCACTCCAGGCTCAACGATGTCTCTGACGACAGGCCATATTTTGGGGCATTTTTCCAATACGGACGCCATATTTAGTCAAACATTAGTAGAACAGCTGACACCACAGAACAGGGGGACAGGAGGATGGGAAGGGGAGGGGTAAGAGCAGGATAAAGGGAGAAAAGGAGAGGAAAGAAGTCAAGGGAAGGAGGGAGTTTAGGAATAACAAAGTGAAACGATGGGGAGAAAATGGTCAGTGCTAAGTAAGAAGATGAGGTGAAAGGAGACGATACAGAGAGCAGCAGAGGAGGGGATAACAAGAAGAAATGAGTCTGAAGAATCGATTGTTGAGACGGTTGAAAAAAAGAGCAGCAGTGTGGATTGAGAGAAAAGACAATATGATTGTGGCACGAGAAAAAGAAGAAAGGAGGATTACAAAAAGTGCTTAAAATACTACAAACAGTAGTAATGTGGGCCAGATGTGATGTGATGACCCATATCGAATAGGGACAGATTCCATATAGAAGTTATGATGAGGTTAAATACTGTGTATAGTTCATATATGCACTTGCTACAAGTCTGCTTTTGTGCTTATGGAACTACGTTTATATCTTTATTCCCTTTAAATCAGGTGGAGATACGTACATTACAGACAGCCCCAGAAGGCCCCATACTGCTTGAACTGACCAATCAGAGCTCTCGATCACTCCGAGCCCGCTGGACAGCCCCACCTAGACCGAATGGGAACCTAAGCTACAAACTGTTCTACAAAAGCAAAGGTAACGTATACAGCCATGCTCTCATTCTCTAAATCACATACAGTACATATTTACCAAGCGACAGATATTCAGAGTGATATTCTGCATTTTCAAATGTGACTGCATTTATCACACATTTGCTATTTACAACACAAATGTAGATTATGCCTTTTTTAGGAAAGCCTCAATTGTTCATTAAACCCACTGCATTTTCTGTGTGGCTGCACTTCAATTCTAGCCATACATTATACACATTGCTGTTGAGCTTTCCTCTAAAACATTAAAACTTTAATCGTATTATTTGAAGGAAATTGCTGCATTCACTGTGGTTAAAATCCTCAAAGTGTTCTGGTAGTTGTATAACCTGTTGGGCATGACTGCTTGTTGCCCCTTCTCCTTTGCCCACGTGGTCAGCTGCAGGGTCTTCAGGAACCGCCATTCCTCCATGTTTCACACATCTCCTGGTGGTGGAATATGGATATACCTGCAACCTCCAAAATTACTCAAAAGCTGCTCTCGCCGCCTCCTCTGCCATTTCCTTTGTCTCCTTCATCTTTCCCCCTAGCACCCTTGCATCCCTCCTCAGCTGTTTGTCTTTCAGCCTCAGGATCTAACCTCCAGTGGGAAGATGGTGCTCCATCCAGCGTCTCTGCACTTCCATAAACACTCCTCACCAACAATGCCGACTTAGAGTGAAAGTCAGACATGAAATGGGAAAGTGAAGGAAAGAGTAATAAAACCAGAGTGCTGTAGAAAAGACATGTTTACTTCTTATTGACAGTGACTTGAGGGTAGAGATGATATAAGATCCAAGAGCAAAGCAGTGGTATGAAGATGGAAGGAAGATCATATTGGTATACAGAGAGAGGAGAGATGAGAAGCTTCCATAGATGTATTAAAAAAGACTTGCAATAAAAACAATACCTGAAGAACAACAAATCAGCGGACGAGACTAACAAAACAAAAGAATGAGACATGGAAAGAAAGGGGGGAGGAGAAAAGTGAACAATATGAGAACAGGAGTATGGGGGAAACAGCAGAACACACAATCATCCATTAACTCACACATATTCACCAGGTCTCTCTCTCCTCTCAGACACACACACACACACACACACACACACACACACACACACACACACACACACACACACACACACACACACACACACACACACACACACATTCAGGGACTTTGATCTGCTCCTCACAGAGGAAGAGTCAGATTGAAATGAGTGGAGAGAAGGATAGAAGAGGTGTGGAAGAAAAAAGATGGTGTTTCGCTCTAGTTACCCACAACCCCTTGATTTTCTGATACACACTGCCTTCATCAGTTCACACAAAACTGATGTGTGTGTGTGTGTGTGTGTGTGTGTGTGTGTGTGTGTGTGTGTGTGTGTGTGTGTGTGTGTGTGTGTGTGTGTGTGTGTGTGTGTGTGTGTGTGTGTGTGTGTGTGTGTGTGTGTGTGTGTGTGTGTGTGTGTGTGTGTGTGTGTGTGTGTGTGTGTGTGTGTGTGTGTGTGTGTGTGTGTGTGTGTGTGTGTGTGTGTGTGTGTCCGTCTAAATATATTGGATAGGCTTACGTATTGTAATTTTCAGATCTTTCTGCTTTGGCTATCCTTGCATAACCTCAATATGGAGACCCCTCTCTTTTGATCACTCTCAGTTAATCTCAGTCAGTATTCCCCTCTCTTGAACTCTCACACATTCTCCTCCCTTTTTCCTGTGTTGTTGAATGTATCATTTATGAATCACCCTTTTTACTGGTAATGACTGTAATCAATAAATGTGCCATGAAAACATTTAAATGTGCCAGAGATTAACGACTCAATAGATACAAATACTTTGTTTGGACTAAGACCTTACATGTCTTTCTTTTTGTGACTGGGTTTCTCTTAGATGGTGATGGTGTGGTGGATGGGAGCACAGTGGCTGGCAGCTGGTTGTCTGTGACTGATCTACAGCCGTACACTAACTACAGCTTCTGGATCCGAGGTTGTAACACACAGGGTTGTGTTGAGAGCCTGCCACTCAATGTTACTACTACCCCAGCAGGTAGAAATGCCAACACTCAACCACTGTACATTAAAGGTGAACAGCACCTGACTACACCTTACATACTGGATCTCTGTACGCAGACTTTTGGTCAGAATCATACTTAGAAAATGGTTTAATAGTGAGATTATGGCCTCCAATTTAAGGTCATCCATCTAATTGTGTATGATCTGATTTAAATAGCTGTAGTGTAGCTTTGTTTCTAACTCTACAGACAAGCCATAAACCATTGTCACATGTTTATCTTATTAATCTAAATTTGATTGCTGTTGTTACGAGCTGGAAAGATTAGTTTTATATCTTTGCTATGCAGCAAAAGACAAATGTATTCAATGAGTAGCGGTGGCAAACACAATCACACACTCCCACACACATTGACACAGTGACTTTAGTTAATGATCCGGACACATATTTTAGAATTACATCGTGTGTGTGTGTGCGTTTGTAATTGTGTAGAATATAGGCTGATTTCGCATACTGATAAATGTCAAAGCTGATCAGAGCATTCTGGAGATATGGTAAGCAGGCAGCAACACACACACACCTATAGACACACATTTGATCAGTTAAGCTTATGTTATCAACAGTGTTGAATACACACTCATGTCTCAGTCAACAAAAGACAGACTTCGGAAAGTTCTACTGTTCAAGTTCAAAACAAAGGCATAAGAAAGTATAAATTTTAAATACCAGACGTTTCCTCTCTTTCAATCTCTCTTTCTACCTCTGTGCCTCTGGCATCTCTTTAGACTTCTTTAAGGCAAACTGTCTTGATGCGTCCTTGTTCTATGAAAGAACAGAGAGAAGATAGTGGAGCAAGAGACAGAAGAGCAGAGGAGGAGGAGAGCAGAGAGAGAGAGAAGTGAACATAAAAGTGCATAGTTTAAAACGATTAGTGACACCTCTGATATTGTACCTGCTAACACCGCATGAGAGAGACACAGGCTCACCAACTGTGTGTGTCTTTGTGATGTATGTGTTTTGTTCGCGCGCGTGTGTATGTGTGCGCGCCTGTGTGTCAGTGAGGAAGGAATCAACGCGTGTTTCAAGAATTACACACACGCTCAGGGAATGACAATTTAGCTGATCTACAAAAGGGTCTTATTATAAAAAGGTAGAAACTGGAAAATGGGCTTTTAATAATTGATTTTAAACTATACATCTATCTTATTGATACAATGATGTATGAAATCCTGTTAGAGCTGTACAATTATATATATTAAGCAGATCCTATACTCATAAATAATAAAAAATCATCAATCAGTATGAATGCTCAAATATTTCTACTGTTTTAGATCTACTTGTTGCTTAGTGACTCTGGCACTTTAAAGGAGTACAGTCAATCTATGTTATATATGATATATTACACTGTGGAACAACTGAGAGTAAACAAAGACAGAACTTACTTATAAACCCCAAAATACTGGACAATGCAGGCAACAAATGAAGCCTAGTCTTGCGCCACTTTTGTTTCTATGTTTCTGTTTCCAAAGCTATCCTTCTCTGAACAGATTGATGGGTCAATAACTCTTTAAACCCAACAACTCACACACAAATATACACAAATGCATCTGTTGAATGTGAGCCTTTTAACAAAAATGCACAAATATTGACTGAGAGACACACATGCACACAAACACACTTTGTTGGAAAATAGGGTGCTTGTGTCATGTTTTTATTTAAAAGTGTGTTTCTGTGTATACACTTAGATGCTCAATGTGATTTAAGTTGGTGAACCACTACTAATATCATATGGAACACTTGTTCAAAGAGCATTGTGAGGCTGAATCCACATGCTTGATGTGTGTGTCTTCAGAGTAAGATGTCTTCAGCAATCAGTCTTGTTGTAGTGGAAGGAAAGTGTGCGTTTGATTGAAGGGTCACTTTATACATCGGAGGGCCTACTCTTATTTCCCACGGTCAACACTACAGCCACTCTCATTTTCTCCTTCTATTTGTTGTCCTTATCTCTTTCTTTTTCTGTCTTTTCTCACATCTTCTCTGTCTCTGATAAGAGCATGGATATCGTACTGAATCAGGATGTTTTTACGGATTTTCCAACACTAGCACTTTGCTATCAGTGTCAGCTGGAAAAGAGGGGCACTGTTGAGAGAGCGGGGTCAAACAGCTGTGTGTGTTTGTGAGTGTGTGTGTGTGTATATCTGAGGGAGTAGAAAAGAGAGTGAGACATGTTGAAGTGGTTGTGTACGCCTAAATCTGGCTGCTCTTCGTGGCACTTTAAGCTTCCTTTAGTTTAGAGTGACTTTTATTTTATTTTGCGGTTGTTTGTTCGGCATCGCTTCTTTCCATTTTCGATAAAAGCAGAGAGATTTATAGATGGAGAGCACGTAGGACGCAGATGATCATTGAGAAGTATGTCAATGTAACAGTGGTACCTTCTATAATCTACATTCCTTAGGATTGGTTGTATACTTCAGCAGTTCTCATTCAATCTCTCCATCCCCCTTTCATTTTCCTCCGTCCCTTCTTCATTACCTGTTCTTCTTTGTTTCCTTCACAATCCCGTCTCTCTTTCTCTTAAAGCCCCAGATGGGTTGTCGCCTCCGAGTTTGACCCATGCAACTAGTTCCAGCCTGAATGTTTCCTGGTCCGCTCCTGCCCACTCCAACGCACCGGGCCCACTCCGTTACAGCCTGCAAATGAGGACATCCCCTCAGAGGCCTGGTGTAAGGTGAGAGAGAGATTAAGATGTATTTAGACGCCAAACAAGTGGATACATTTGGACACAGTTGTCCACAGCACATGCCAGTGGTGTGAGACAGAGGCATGCGGTAATAAATGGCACTAAGAGAATGACAGACACATACAGCACTCTCAGATATGTATCGCATATATACGCACCTTAAAAAATGTGTACACACTCATATGCATACACATGTACATATAAAGGGCTACATTATACAGCACATCTGAATATGTCACATCAACATGACAGACCATCAGAAACACAGGGAGGAATTGAGCACCAGACACGGGGGGTAGAGTCAAAAAGACACAAGAAAATCAAAGAGCAGGGCAGAGAGAGGTAGAGAGAGGTAGAGAAAATGGGATAGAATAAAAAGAGAGAGCGGGTGTGCATCTGATATGTATTCATTACATGCTTCCTGACAACAAATTGCAATTTAATCCAAGAAGAGGAGGCTCTCATTCTGTGGTAATAAATAAATGACTAGCTACATGTATTATATATCAGACAGCCATGCCCTCCTCCTCCTCTGCTATGGAAATCTCATTGTTCCCTGATTTATTCATTCATTCATCCCTTCTATCCATCTGATGCTAAATGGTCAACGGTCCCTCATTTATGACAATATTCTTTTATTTTGTCCCAGATTCCTTTGTAGGGTTATAGATAAGGGTTCAGGTATTAATATAATAAAAGCTGTACAAATACTTGACATGTTTCCAATTAAACCACTGTTAAGTTACCTTATGAAACTTGTCCATTGACACTTTGATAACATTACATCTGAAGTACAATTCATTTAGAAATACATATTAGAGCACACCAAACAGAAACAACATACGTGGAAAGTGATATGATTGATGGTCTTTAACACTTTCAGAAGAAAAAAAACTGCGATATAGAGTTACCACTAAATCTTCGGTAAAAAAAATGTTTAATAATGAATATAAATTAACCGCTTTATTGTTCATATCTGTGCTATATTTATTTACTACCTTTGCATCTCGGACAAAAATTCCTTCACAATCCACCATTAAATTGTCACTGCATGCACACTATGATTCGCTAGAACCCAAAAAAAGGGTTTCTCCATGTTATCAGCAAAAGTACAGGTCTGTTCTATATTTTAATGTTGTGTAACAAAAACATGCAGTGTTAAATGTCCGGCTAGCAAATGTCATTGTAACCCATGAACTGTAGAAATTAGCTGACCAACACATCCTGGGGAGCTGTCCAGCGCTGAACCTCCATAATTAGGGATTCAAGAGCAAAAACAAGACATGGGGGTTCAAGTTTAAATATAAATGTAGAAATGAAGACAGTAACAAATATTTGTGCTCAGGACAGAGGGTATCCATAGCAATGGTAAACTACACTTTGCTAAGTAGTGGTGAAAATGTGTTTTCAATAACATTTTTGTCATCACAGTGTCAAGTCTTGCTAGGGATTCACCCCAACTGCTTGGATTCACATGCAAAGATAAACCCTTTTCTTGACAGTAATAATACAAATGATTGATTGACTAATTCATTGAGACGTGTTTCTCAGTAAATGTATGTTTCTCTCCTTTGACTCTTAGGCTTGTGGAAAACGCAACCGACACCTTTTCCTACCATGTAGAGGGCCTCTCACCGTTCACCCAGTACGTGTTCAGAGTGGTGGTCTCACACACTTATGGGCAGACAGTCGGCCCCTGGGCCACCCTGCGCACCGCGGAGGACAGTAAGTAGACTTAAAGACACAAGTGCACACAAGAAAAACATTATTCTTAGAGGCATGCATTTGTTTCAATGCACACATGCTCAAGAAACATTTTAAATAACTATAGAAAATAGGAACTAACTTGTTGGTGGTCATATAAACACTCAGCACTGCTGTTATATAGAGTACCTGTTGCCATTTCACAATGAATTGTGCGGCCTGGGTGCTTGTGTCAGCCAAGTGACTGGATGGCAGGTGGCTGGCAACAGCTGGTTATTAGTTGGCCTCTGCCGTCAGTTGAATGTTTGTGTGCTGAGTCAAAGTTAAAGTCCGGGTTTTCCAACAGATTTCCTGATTTTCGGTGATGATCTGAACAATAGGCTTTCACATTAAACATATGGCCTTGGAAAAGCAGAGCCTCTGCCCATCTTTTATTCTCTGAAAGTCTCCAGGGTTTCATTTCATAAAAGTGTATTACTTCCTTGCTGTTGGTGGAGGTGGTCAATCAATTAGAGAAAATTAGGAAGAAAGACAGAGACCGAACTTATTAAAAATGAAATTTAGGGACAAGCAAGTTAGAGTGAAACACGCTGACAGTGAGATTTGCATACTCTAAGGTGTGTGTCTGTGTGTGAGTGACCTAGCCAGTGTCATTGCGGGCTAATTGCTGTAATAGAATCATATTAGCCACTGGAACAGCCTCCTCAGTGCAAAGTTATAAATTAATTAGTACCACGCTATTATCACATACATTATCATTAAGCAGCTGAGATTTGCATACATAGGATACATGTGCATGTATACACACATAAATGTGTATGTTCACATGTATGCACGTGTATGCTATGCATAAACACATTCACATGGACACAACACCGATGCATGCACACACAAATCCAGTAACACAATTGCAGACATTTAGGATACGTTAAATGATAGCCCTATGCTTTTCTCATTGCTATTCAGAATTGATTTCTCTGCAGCAAACACGCACAGAGATACACACACATACACATACACATACACATACACACTCCTTCTCAAACATACTGAGCTTTTGTAACACATTCGTTCATGTTTTTAACCATCATAGATAAGTTGGGCAGTTGTGTACGCTTGTGAGTTTTCATGCGAGACTGAGAGGTGCGTGAATCTACATCCCTCTCTCAGTGTGTGTGTGTGTGTGTGTGTGTGTGTGTGTGTGTGTGTGTGTGTGTGTGTGTGTGTGTGTGTGTGTGTGTGTGTGTGTGTGTGTGTGTGTGTGTGTGTGTGTGTGTGTGTGTGTGTGTGTGTGTGTGTGTGTGTGTGTGTGTGTGTGTGTGTGTGTGTGTGTGTGTGTGTGTGTGTGTGTGTGTGTGTGTGTGTGTGTGTGTGTGTGTGTGTGTGTGTGTGTGTGTGTGTGTGGACAGTAATGGATGTGTCCATTCGGTCACACTGTGCCCCATCGTTCAAACCTCCATCCCTCTCTCTGCCTCTCTCAGGCCCCCTCACACACACACACACACAGACACACTGAGAACATGTGTCATACACACACACCGCCTTGTCGTCCGTATCAATCACACACCTCCTCATGCTCACAAGCAATAACACATAATCATGAAGTTTCATGCAGACGAGGCTCATCACTAAAGCACGTACACAGCCTCTGAGGCTGAGACAGTTTAAATTGTACAGAAAAAGAAAAAAAACATACGAACACTTTATCTTTTATGCTGCCGACTTCCATCTCTGTTTATATGGAATAGAAGTTTAAACAAATCTACAAAATAAGACATAACCGCGCATCTATAAGCATAATCTGTTTCTGATTCTGATAAATCAATCATTTTAATAGACGTAGAGTATATAATACTACATGCGTCTTTTTATGATTATGATTATTTATTTTTACATAATAAGAGAATACATGATAGGTGCGGAAGCTTTTAATCAGAAGGGATTTAAAACCATGACAGGAGAAAGCTAAGTGCAGCCCGATTGGGTTTTGCATTGATGTGTAATTTGTCGCCATAAACCCACCCTCTCTTCATCGTGGCAGTGACAGGAAAGGAACGGATGCATTCCTCTCCTAATCTTCTCTCCCACATGCTTGAAAAATATTAAGTGTAGAAAGCATTTTACTCTTTTTATTCAGTATAATAGCATTTATCGTTGGACCACCAAAAACATGCATTCATTCAAGTTACATGTAAGGTAGATATATATGCATTTTTTGAATTGTCCCCTTTTGGAGTTCCCATAAACCTGATCTGTTGTAGTTGTAAGATGTCCACTTTGTTACTAAACTGTTAATAACATATGGTTTGTTGACGTGGACCCTTGTTAACAATATGGATTTGAATATATGTTCACCTCGTTAATTTGATCCCTTCTCGCTTTTATGGCTGTTTTGATTTTTTTTTGTATTTCCTATGTCTTTCTACTTTTGTCTTACCTCTTCCTTTTTCCTTCTTTCGCCAACTCTTTGTGCTCAAACATGAAAGACAGTGCAGGTTTTAGCTCTTGTATTTGACGGACCAGCCCTTAAGAATTTACAAGTGATAGAAGTGATGAGAGATCGAGGAGAGAATATAGAAAAAAACAATATAAGAAATGGAGAGAAAAAATGGTCTGAAAAGAGAAATGGAGGGGGCAAAAAGGTAAAATGAGGAATTGTGGAAAAGACAGGAAGAGAAGAAAAGAAAAAGGCTAATGACAGAACAGAGAAAGAGGGAGACCCACGCTTCCTCCTTTCCTTTTTATCATTCCATTAAAGTTTTATATCCATCTTTTTAATGTAATTTGGTCCCTATGAATTCCTGCTGCTGCAGAACAGACAGACGGCTCCTGTGAACATAAACTCTAGCCGTGTTGGACAGCTCCCTTTGCTCTGTCTACTCCCATGCTCACACAGGCCAAGTGATCTAAGAGTGAGTGTGTGTGTGTGTGTGTGTGTGTGTGTGTGTGTGTGTGTGTGTGTGTGTGTGTGTGTGTGTGTGTGTGTGTGTGTGTGTGTGTGTGTGTGTGTGTGTGTGTGTGTGTGTGTGTGTGTGTGTGTGTGTGTGTGTGTGTGTGTGTGTGTGTGTGTGTGTGTGTGTGTGTGTGTGTGTGTGTGTGTGTGTGTGTGTGTGAGAACATTAAAGAAGCACTGTTTTACTTCATTTAATTTAATGCCGAAAGTGTGAGAAAGAAGACGTGTGAAAGAGGGAAAAAAAGAAATGATTGAGTAATGACAGGACACAAAGAGTTCCTTTTATTTAATGATTGAGTGACTGCATTAATAAAATAGTAATAATCCTACCTTTTCTCCCAGAATTCAGTTAGTGTTCCCAATTAAATCTGGAAGTACTGTTAACACAATCCCATTGCTATTTTGCATATCAAGAGATAACTTTAATATTTTAAGTACAGTTTTATATTCTCATTGTATGTACCTATATTTGCACATTGCTCTTTTAAATATACTGTAAGAACCAAAATAAAGATGTCTGTTAATTCCTCACCAGTCACATATCTTCCATAATATTTTGAGAATGTCTTTACTCAGGTTCCCTTATAAATCTAATCCACACCAACATATTTCTGCATTTTATTTTGAAAGCCATATAATACTGTGAACTTTATCTTTTCTTTCTGGAGTACATAAATACATCAGAAGGTTATCTGGAATTAAGTAAATCACTCAAAGTAGTCAGTGTCTGAGAAGGGTATTGAATATTTTTTGAGTGATTGATGTTTCAGGTATTGTGATGTTCGTAGTTACTTAAAGGCTAATGTACTTCTCATATGTACTCACGATGTTATGGATACAAATCAAGCTCATGACCTTGGTCATGCATCATCCTCTTTCTGAATGCCTCTTCAGCGTCTCCTAAAGCAGCCATGATATTAAATAATCTGCAGAAAAAGTAAAGATATGAAATGCAATGTAAATTCCCGCCGTATTACTTGTCACGTTTTGACACCGCGTCGTAAGCATCTTGATTACACTAAAGCTCAGCGTTTGTCCTCATTATGACTCTGAGGAGCCTCGACTCACCTTCAAAATCCCAGTCACCCACATACACACATGCACACACAGGGCCCTGTGCGGGGCTAAAAATAATACCCTTCCTTTTCCCGTCACATGGATACTCACAGATGTACACACTTACATCTAAACAGGCTCTTACATACAAACATAAGCACTCAAATATGTACAAAAAGCTACGTAACATTCAGACACACACACACACACACACACACACACACACACACACACACACACACACACACACACACACACACACACACACACACACACACACACACACACACACACACACACACCCATGGACACACACTCCTTCCTCCCTCCCCCTCTCCCAGCCCTTGTCAGTTGATTGTGTTATTACTATGCTAACCAAATCCTTATAAATGTGATTTAAGGCTTGGCGGCCCCGCACTCCTGTTTTAGCCTTCTGCTACTGTGTTTTACTGGAGAGAGGAGGAGTAACAGTGGGAGGTGTGGAGGGAGGAAAATGGGAGAGGGTAAGGAAGAGATAAAGGCATAAGGAATGAAGACAAAACACAAAGGGGGGAGAGAATAAGTCAGTGGGAGACAATGGAAAAGAAGAGGAACTGGAAAAGGGAGGATGAGTTGAGCGGGACAGAGAGGAAAAGGAGTTAAGGAGTCAGGAAACCATAGAGAGAGAGCGGTTGCTACGCATTCCCTCAACACTCGTTCCCTTCTATCCAGAGAGCAGTAAAGCGTCAGTAAAATAAAAAAAAGGGGAAAAGCATCACCTGCATCTTAAATGAAAATTTCAATTGAAAAACTTAACAGCCCTTCAAATTGCAGAATTTTACACGCGCCAGTAAAGCCTAAATAACACTCAACACTTAGATGGAGAGGGGGAGGGGAGGAGAGCAGGAACGAGGGAGGAATCGAGGGGTGACAACAGCGGTTATTTTGGGTGGTTGACGGGGGCTGGATGAAGGTGACTTGATTATGTTTCTGCAATTTAGGATTTTCCTCCGCGATCTTCTTTTTTTGAATCTCTTACCTGTGTGTTTTTACGTCTGGTGGAAGAGACATACTCTGATCAGACAGACACAAGGAAATAAAGTTAGATAAACATTAGGAGGCTGAATTTCTAATTAATTTGACAAACACGTAAAAAGAATCCTCGGCCGTCGCAAAGCGGGCAGAAAGCAGTGAGGCGCGCAGACAGGCCGGCAGATAGGCACATGGACAGACGGGGAGACGGGCTCCTTGGTTATTCGTGGGGTTCAGTGGACCTTTGGTGGTAATTGAATCAGTGTGAGTGCTGAGTAGAGCTAGCATAAAAACCTGTTAACCCAAAAGGTCAACTCTCTGCATTGTTTATTTAGCAGGGAGACCAGAAAGGGAGAGAGCGAAAGAGGGAAAGAGACCGCCACACAAAGCACGAGTAACAGAGAGAGACAGGAGAAAATGAAAGAGGTGGTGGGGGAAAGGGAAGGGTCAGAGAAAGGAAGAGAAGAAGGAAAAGACAGACAGGTGGAGAGATGTAGATAGAAAGAAAGATGGGTTGTTGGTTGGACTCTTTGTGATCTGTAAAATCAGCCAAGCTTCACATCCGCATTTTTATACTGCTGTTTATTTGTGTGGGAGATAGGACAATGTGAATGTGCAATGAACAATGTGTGTGTGTTTGTGAGTGGATGACCCGCTGGGATTTTAATGTACAGTATCTTTGAATATTTATGTAATCTTTAATATTTTGTTTTATTTATGCATGCTTCTTAGTTTACATTAAGCCGTTGTTGGCTCTTTTCTGCTGTAACAATGTACATGTCCCCTCTGTGGGACTAATAAAGGTATTCTGATTCTCTGATTCAGATTTTCTTTTGATTTGCTTCTCTCTTTGTCTGACTCAATAGTTAGCTAGTGTTAGTTCTAGCACACATGCTCAAACTCCATAACAGTCTTTTGTTACATAGCCTTAGTGATCAGTTAAAAGACAGTGGCTTTTTCAATCATGAGGATCCATCTGTAAATCCACCAACAACATTTTCAGAAAGATTTCAACTTTGAAAAAAGTTTTCCTGCTTTCTTTAGTTTTTGAACATTTTAAAACAGCTTAATATACCAGTAAACTTAGACTATTTAAAAGCAGATACATTTAAAACTTTTAGGAGTGGATCATCTGGTCCAAAAACGGAATGTTAGTTGGCCTCTAAGGCTGTAGGAAGTACGGCCTTTCAGTTTCTAGTTGCAAAATACACCCATTCTTACACAACCGCTGTATGTGCACGCTAGTGACATACACATTCACATCCTCGCACACTTTATCTCTCACACAATCATTCATGCATACTCTCAACCGCTCGTCTTGTTTCACCCTCTCTATGTGTCTCTCTTATACACACACACACACACACACACACACACACACACACACACACACACACACACACACACACAGACACACACACACACACACACACAGACACACACACACACACACACACACACACACACACACACACACACACACACACACACACACACACACACAGACACACACACACACACACACACACAGACACACACACACACACACACACACACACACACACACACACACGCACCGCCATCTGGGAAAGCCGTTAGCGGTTAGCGGTAGCACTTAGCGACGCAGCACGCTCCCTCAGTCCGCTCAGTCACCTTGATCTGCTTGCCCTTCACACAGCACCATTACTGCTATACTGCATCACTGTGGGTGTGGGCATGTGAGTGTGTGTGTGTCAGGAAGAGTGTGTGTCTACGTATACCGACATGCATCTGTGTGTGTCCATTATAGAGCAGTACAGTGGGATGTAAATGCCGGGGGAGGAGGGGGAAAGGGGCATTACCTTCAAATGAGGTACCGTGGAGTGAAATATCACTCACTGACTAGTCTTGTGTAGGTTCTTATCCGTGCATGGACATGTAGAAATCGTATGATTATGTATGTGTTCCTTTGGGCTTCTGATGTACATCTATGTTGGTCTTGACTCTTACTTATAGTGAGGTTCACTTCAGCTTCTGAACATAATAATTTAAGGCACAGCTGTGTTTCTGCTGAACAATGTCTTGTTATACATTTGCAACCAATTTTTGTTTCCTGAGTTAAGCAATTGCCATAAGTTCTTCTCAAAATCTAAAATTATTCCATCGAACTTAAAAAGTATATGACTGACCTGCACATCACCTCCGGAATCCTCTGCTGGAGGATGCACAGACTCACATTCAAACAGTCACGGGTGAAGCATAAATCCATAAATACAATCTTGGTTTGCTCAGGGGTAGAAATTGAGAGCGAAAGAGTTTTCTTGTTAATCCCTTGGATAGGGATGGCAAAATCACTCTTTGTCCTTCTGATGTCATTCTTGATGTTACTTGTCAAATAATGCTTTAGAATAAATCCCCCTTGAATTTTTTCTCTCAATCTCTTATTAGCACACACAAAGAATATATTTATCGCCTGTCTTTTTTTCTATTCCTTATGGCTTCCCTTTATCCATTTATTTTTCTTTGCCTCCTAGGTCCAGGACCGGTGGACCCTCCAGCTGTTTCTGAGCTCCATCCCCGAAGTGTAATAGTAACCTGGGTTCCTCCCTCCCAACCAAATGGCATGATCACCAATTACACCTTGTACCTCTACCCGAGCTTCATCTCTTCTTTAGATTTCAAACCCAGCTCAGTCTCCAGCACCAGCACGACCCTCAGCTCCATATCAGGTCTTAACCAGAGCCTATTGCCCAGCACTGAGGCTGCACATCTCAACTCAAGTCATGACATAATTTCAACATCTGTTCCTACAACCCCAGACTCAAGACCTGTCTCCATGTCCACCATCAACCCAGGCAGTAATAACAGCTCAAGCACCATCCAAGGCACAAGAACAAAACTGATCCCTAACCCTTTCTCTAGCATGAGGCCTGGTATCACAGAGGAAAACCCAATCGAGTCCACTGGTGTAAGCAATACAGGCCAAGGCCCAACTTTCATGTCCTTCCACCCAATTCAACCCAATACAGCCACTGAAAACCAAAGCTCCAGTGTTTCACTCTCACACCCTGAACCCAATGCCACCAGCTCTGAAAATATTCTAAAACAAGACTCATTCCAAAGCCCTATTTCCAGTTTATATAGTGCAGGATCAGATTCAAGTTCATCCCGTCTGTCAGTCATTGTTCCCGGGAACACCACCAGCTACATTTTCCTCGACCTGCTGCCATACCAGACCTACCGCCTCCAGGTACAATACATAAGAAATATACAAAGGTAGAACACGATAGGAGATGAACAGTGTAATATATTTAACATTAGATTATGCAATTATGAAAAAAACATTTAAATACAATGATAATGTTAAAATGAAACACATGTCAGTCTGTATTCGTCTCTTATTATGCTATGGTGAATTTAAATTCAATAATAAAAATGTTAGGCAAGGCAAGTTTATTTATATCGCACCTTTCAGCACGCGACAATTCAAAGTGCTTTACAAAATAAAATAAAAGACGTTTAAGAATAAATACAGCAGAAACACATTATATAATGGCATTTTACAGCAGGCATTTAAAAAGCAAAGATAATAAATAAAACACAACACTTATACAATACATGAATATTATACAATACTAATTATAAAAGTCACGTGTTTCCAGTCACAGATGACACTGAATTTCCTTATTCACAGAATTCTTGATTTTCCTTGTTTCCACTCGAATATGTATGGTAGCATGCCAGTGATGGTTTCCCAATTATAATTAATCATGTGCTATCATTTGGAGATATATTAACTGCAAAGAAACATCTAGCAATATAAGTACTAAACTAAAACTGTAATATGTATATTACAATTTACTGTTGCCGTACATCAGATATTTCAACATTATTCTCCAACATCCAGGTGGAGGCGTGCAGCAGTGTGGGTTGTTCAGTGTCTGAGATGTCTCAGGATTTTCGTACCCTCCCAGCTCCACCTGAAGGCATTCCTGCGCCTCACCTTTACTCAGACACCCCCACCTCTGTTCTTTTGTCCTGGGGAGCACCGGAGTCGAACAATGGACCATTAGAGCGGTGAGATATGATCACATACATACCGCTTCAACCCCTCCATGATCTTTTTATTTATATTACATTGTGCTGGGCATAGGTGGCTGATTGAGCGAAGAGTTGCTGGGACCAAACAAGTCTCCACGGTGGGCCATCTCCCACCGGACCCTCCACCTCTGTCATTCCTGGACTCTTCTTCAGCTCTCAGTCCCTGGACCAGCTACCAGTATCGACTTGTGCTCCACAATCAGGCTGGCAACACAACGGGTAGGATCATAATAATCGACTATAAATTCAATCTGAACAACATGTCCATATGTTGCTTTTTAGATTTCCTTTGGCCAGCTTCACAAAATGTACAGTTTTGTGTGAAACTTGAGGATTCATACTACCAGCGTTTGTTGTTTCACAGCAGGCTTTTCAACCACATTCTGTTAAATTCTTGCAGGGCCCTGGGTCAATATCATCACCAGACCTTCTCGTCCAGCCGGACTCAATCCACCAAGAGTGAAGGTTTTGGGGCCACAGTCACTTCAGGTATGGGCAGCTTTTTTTAAGCTGACTTCTCTCCAGTTCATAAAAACCTCCTGGATTTGGCATGGCCACAATTGGTTTTTATCTATTCTTGATCGGCTGAACCAAAATAATGTAATGCATGTCCACCATGCTGCTATAGTTAATAATCACAATATCACTTGTTGTTTCAGGAGCTCTGTTTGAGCTTTTAGAATTTGAAAACATGTCTTGTAACATGTAAAAATACAACGAAAATATAAAACACAACTTCAGTCACTCAGAGTAGAAAAGACAAAGCAATGTCATTCTGATTCCTCTGTCTTTCCTTCTTGGGATTTAATGAGAAAGAAAAACATTCAACTCAAGGTCCCCTTCAGAAAATAGGATGGGCTGTGACCCTGTCTGAGGAAGCTTCCTTCCTGTCGGCCATTTTGAAGGAGGGGCCACAGTTAAGTTCCACCACTGGCTAATCCCACATCAAGGCCCATCAATGAAAGCCACTGAAAAAATATTGTATGCATTCACACACAGATATGCACACACACACATGCACTCATAGCCCTGCACTAATGCTAACTGCAGAAAAATGCTAATGCCTGTCATCATTTCAGAACCGCCCCTGTCATCTCTGCAGCAGCACAGCTTTAGGGGTCATAGGTCCGAGAAGAAAAGTGTTCCTTCCTGGTTGTTGCTAATTGGACAGACAGGCAGGCTGCTTCCTGGTTACCAATTGACCTTGACAACACAGACAGGATTTTTGAGTAACTCCCTTCATTCTCTAAATGGTATCTTTTTAGATATCACTTCTTCCTCATAGGGGTATTCACTTAATTTTTTTTACTATTTCTACCTTGTTTTTGATTTATTTTTACTACACATAGCGATAAAAAGGCGGACGACGCAGACACTGCACAGAGGTTTGGTATAAAATCATATACAGTATCTGAAAAGGTCAGCACTTTAACATAAGGCTTCTTCTTTGTTCTTCTTGATTCTTTATTTAGGGTTTTAATAAGTGATTATTGCAGTAACAACTATTCTTACGGGGGTCCGCCTACAAGAAAATACTTAAAGATTGTTTCTCAGTCACATCTAAGAGTATTTAAGTTTCTCACTTACAGTATTCTATCTCTGCCAATGTAGTTATGCCTTTGCTGATAGCTACTTAGTTAGTTAGTTAGTTAGTTAGTTAGTTAGTTATTCTAAAGGCATATTGATACCCTTTAATGCCAACCATTAATTTGATTTTGCCCATTTGGATCTGTGACCCATCAACAAAAGAAATGTCAGAAAAGATCCTTAGAGTATGTTTGTAGGATGACAATATAAGTCTGCCATCATATGGAATTGAACAAGTGTATACATTTAAAAACAGATATTGTAATTTTACTGTCAGCTGCAGAGGTTGGCACTCCTAGGGCCTTTTGAGGTTTTCTGAACATAATGGCCTACATTCAGAAAGACACACACACAAACACACACCTTTTCTATCTCACCACCTGCTTCATCAATTCTCTCTCTCTCTCTCTCTCTCTCTCTCTCTCTCTCTCTCTCTCTCTCTCTCTCTCACTCATATACACATAAACGCATAAACAAACACACACACACAAACACACACACACACTGGCCTTAGCCCCAGTGCTCTGTGTCAGCCCCGGGTCTCTGCTGTCTTCACCATCTCCAGATTACATCAAGCTATTCAATCTGTAAATGACTTCCACCACAAAGCACACCCAACACGCACTTTGGGAAATGAGCTGCCTAACTCAACATGACCCTGCCCATATGTGGTGGTGTGTGTGTCTCTGAGTGTGTGTGTGTGTGTGTGTGTGTGTCCTGTATCACCTCACAGCGTCACTTATTAAATAAATATCAAGGTTGCATGAGAAATTATTATTCTTGACGTTCATTCATAATACTCTCATCAACATTGACCGCTTAATTACCTGAACGCATAAGTCTCAACAAGTGCTAAATTGATCAGTTATTGTACATGACAGTTTGTCTACATAAGTGACAGGTGTGTGTTTGGCGTTTGAGGATACGTTTGTGTGTGTAACGCAATTGTTAAATTAAGGTATAACTGTTTGTATGGGCATGTGTGTTAAAAACAACATTTACCACATAGATATCTGTCATTCAAATGTGTGTGTGTGTGTGTGTGTGTGTGTGTGTGTGTGTGTGTGTGTGTGTGTGTGTGTGTGTGTGTGTGTGTGTGTGTGTGTGTGTGTGTGTGTGTGTGTGTGTGTGTGTGTGTGTGTGTGTGTGTGTGTGTGTGTGTGTGTGTGTGTGTGTGTGTGTGGGTGGGTGGGTGGGTGGGTGGGTGGGTGTGTGTGGGTGTGTGTGGGTGTGTGTGTAACCAATTGTATGTGTGCCAGTTACCTTCATCTTCACTCTGAAATGCTGACAGACTGAACTGTTTCCAAATCAGATGCAGTGCTCAACGACAGCAAGCTTTTGTTTTTGCATGCAGCAATTCCATTACCAGCCGTTTTCATTATTTTAGCATAGTGTTTGTGCGTGTGCGCGTGTTTGTGTGTATGGGACGGGTGTACCCAGTTTTAAATTTGATGAAAGGAATCTTCTGCTGAAGTCAAAGTCAGGTTATCTTTCCCCACAAGAGAGTTTAACACACACACACTCACTCTTTAAATTCACATACCAAGGCGACAATGTACGCACGCATGGACACTACTTTCACAATATCACTTCTAGCACTCAACTGAACACACATGCATTCCCACTGTGATGCACATATAGGTTTGCATGAGAACATCTGCAAGATTTGCAAATGCACACACATAAACACACACACAGTGTGCCATGACTTCCTGTAGTTCATCCATCTAAAAGCTTTCTGCCATCCTCAGCATGCCGAGAATATTCAGAATGTCCAGCCAACCAATGAGATGACTTTTCTGGAATAATGTTAGGACAGTGAGAAAGGATTAAATGAACTAGACCTTTGGTTTTCTGTGCACTTTAACCCTGATTATCCAAATACGATATTGTATATGAACAACCAAGAACTTTAATACAACTTCCTTATCCTTATTGAATTGCAGGTCACATGGTCCCCTCCTCTTATTCCCAACGGAGAAATCCAAGGCTATGAGATCCGCCTCCCAGAACCCCGCATCTTCCATGACAGTGGCAATGCTTCGGCGCTCAACATCACAATAAAGGACCTTATTCCATACACAAACTACAGTATCACTTTGTTGTCTTGTTCCAATGGTGGTGGACATGTAGGGGGGTGTACAGAAAGCCTGCCCATGCCCGCTACCACATTACCCACAATCCCTGAAGGCCTTGAACCCCTGTCTGTGGTGGCAGTGAGTGAGTCCTTCCTGGCTATTTCCTGGCAACCACCAAGCAGGCCCAATGGACCTAACATCAGGTAAGATGGATAATAAACATAATCCATATCAAAGATGGCTCAGTTACATTGTATGAGACCACTGAGAGATCACTTTAGATGGATGTCAACATTGTTGTTCACTATTAGTTAAATGCATATTGGTAAAACACTGATATGCAAAATAGTGAAAATGAAAAGCCAATATAAGTAGACATTGATCAGTGTCATCATTATAACTTTGAATAACTTTATTCATTTTACATAACTTTATTCATTAGTTAAAAGAACAAAATTAGAAACCCAGCTGCCGAGACGCTACAACATGTTGTTTTTTAGAGACACATCCTGGTGATGTTCAATTTTTGTTGAAAAACTTCAGCAAACAAGCTGATATGTACACCTTAACAAGCTGCTAACATGAGTGCCCTGGTAATGAGCTAAGTGTTGTGTATTTTTTAATCAGTGTTTTTTCAGTCCTAATGCACATTCTGTTCTGTTTTGTTCTTTCCTGTTCTACTCTGTCGGTGATTAGGCCTAAAATAAAGGTCCATTTTTCTGGCAGGCCATTAAAATGCATGAGCCCATCTCTCTGTTCTGCTCTGCTCAGCTCTGTGTGTTTGTCTAAGTGGGTTTGTTAAAAGGCGGCATTAAGCCCTTCTCTTCTGATTACAGCAGAAATTAGCATCACTGTGGGGAGAGGAAAACACAAACCCTGCAGAAAAAAAAACAACAGAGGGAGGGGCGTCGGGAGGGAGGGGTGAGATACAGTGAACGCAAAATAATAGAGATGATGAAAAAACAGCAGAAGAGGAAGAAATGAGCGATAAGCAGAAGAGTTAGTCGAAAATGGTGTTTTAAAGCGTGTTTTGTGTGTATGCATATGTTTATTGCTTTGTGGGTACAGTGTGTGTCTGTGTGCTCATGTTGGTGCATGTGGGGACATGTGTTGGGTGTTAATGCATTCCTAAACATCCAACCATGTGTGTGTGCTTTCCTTTATTCAAATTTCCCCTTCAGATACAAGTTGCTCAGACGTAAAACCCACCAGCCCCTGGCCATCGCCACGGTCCCCACGGTAACAGCCGTGTCCCCTCCCCCCTCTGAAGATCTCCATCGCTGGCTCCATGTTTACTCCGGCACCAAATTGTTCTACCAAGATAAAGGCCTAAGCAGGTGAGATTACTGAAATGAGCTCTAGAGCAAACGCCGGCGCTGCAGCAAACCGTGTGTGCAGAGCCGATCGGCGAGCTGCCGCTGATGCCGATCTTTTAATACCGCTCAAAGATACATTAAGCAAATATCCCAAAGAATTAAATTGTTTTTCACACAGCGTCCCCTAATCTCAGTTTGGCACTTGGTGAAAGCTAATTTTGTTTCCCCTCTATGCTTGCTAAACGGCTCTGGGTGTAGACTGTTTGGGTTTGTGTCTCTCTACTGTGCTTTATTTCAGTGTTAAACTGACAAACTTTTGAACGTGTCAGCTCTTTTCACTTTGCAGGGTTTTATTATTTATGTCCTATGAATTACTTTATGAGAATGTAATGTTTGTTTAATAAGAAGTCACCGTACTTTTTAAGCAGGATTTACAGAAACTTCTTATGGTAGATGCGACTGAAATTATTATTCCACATCACTAACAAATGTCTCTAAATTCCTTCGATGAAGAAAGGATTCAGGTGTACCAGGAAGGACGTTATTAGCTAATTTGGAATGATTGACAGAAAAATATGTATTTTTTCACCCTTTTATTACATATTTTCCAGCAGCATTAGAAGCTTTTAACTTTCTAAAATCTAAATATCTGATCTTCTCAAAAACACCAATACTTTCTGTCAACAGATTCACCCGTTACCAGTACCAGTTAGAGGTTCATAATGGCGTGGGCTACACTTCAGGAGAGATGGTTGGGGCTGTCACCATGGCGGGGGTTCCCCACCACCCTCCATCTCTGTCTGCCCACGCTGTCAATCACACTGCTGTCCAGGTCGACTGGACACAACCCTGTAAGATCACCCTGTCTCTGAAACACACACTCTGCCCAACAAATTGTTTTCTGACTTGACAATTGCTAAAAAGTGAAAATACAGACAAAAAAAAAACTTCTCCCTTACACTTATCTCTTTACACTTATGTGTTTTTCAGCTTTGCAAGACCTACAGGGAGAGGTGGATTCGTACTTTCTGACAATAGCATCTGCACAGTCAAGTCAAAATGTGACCTTTCCCCGTGAGATCGTCTCAACAGTGATAAGTGATCTTTGGCCCAGCACCACATATGTGTTGTCAATTCAGGTGTCAAACGGAGCACATAATACAACAAAGGCATCAGTAAACGTCACCACAGAAGATGGAGGTAAGTGTATATATTTGTGTGAAATTTGTCCAACAATTGATTTTAGAAATCAGTTAAAATGTGTTTTCTCTTCCTTGGATGTTATTGTGCGCAGACTCTATGTATATGAGTCTGTCACATAGTACGTAAATTCAATACATCCAAGAGAGGGGTCTGTGTTAATGTGCATTTCTCTGCAACTCTGTGCCTCACAGGAGATGTTAAACACATCATGTAGTGAGGCATGAAATCAATACAAAGTGTGTGTGTGAGGCAGATTTAAGGTGTTGTAAAATGCTTGCTGGCACCACAGGCAGACAAACGCTTGCAAACTGCACACATACTGTAGCTACACACACACATGCAGTATTTTACCTGTCAAACAAGACAGCAAACATGGCTGTTCCCATGTGTAATGCAGCCCATAATTACTGTACCAATACAATTACAATACATCATTCAATCTGTAATGTGATTTATATATTTTAAATAAATCTATGAAAAATAAATACAAGTGAAATCATAGACATCCCTCTGTCTTCCACCTATGCAAGGGTCATCAATATAACACATTGTTAAAAGAGCTTAAGCTGTCTCTGCATCATTTGACAATATTTGTATAATCAACCACTGACATTGTTTATCAGAGTGTACAATCTGCAGCTTTGGGAGGGTGTATTAAATACAATATGGAAAAAGAATATCAGTTCCCCAATCTACTGGTATTCCACTTTTCAGGCAGGGTTGGCTTTTATATTTAGCTGTGAATTGCACAGGCTATCCAACTGTCATCACGACTTTTCTCTCCATTTCCCTTTCCAACTTTCAGTCTCTTCTCGTCATTTAAGAGTTAGCTTTCAAATAAATCGATGTAATCATATGTAAGAGGCCGTGCACTCTTTCTGTTGTTTTCTTTCCGTCTACTTTTCTTTTCTCAATCACTCTTTCTGACTATCTCTGTTTCTTCTCCCCCCTCACATTTATATTTCTTTCTCAATATGATCATATGTCAGAGGCCTCTCTCCTTCCCTCTAATCTGAGCAGTATAATAAAAAGTGCATTAAAAACATTAGAAAATCATTAGGTGCTAAAGGCAAAGCACGGCTCGTTTAACTGAGAGGGCTCTGGAGGTAATTTCATTATTTTACAGCCATAAGAGTGCACACACACACACACACACACACACACACACACACACACACACACACACACACACACACACACACACACACACACACACACACACACACACATAGACAAAGGCCAAATATATTTTACCTAATGCAGCTCAACCCTACCAACCGTCCTAACACGGCCTGCCATCTATAGGGCATCAGGACTAATTGGCAAGAAAAATGAGCGAGCGTCTGTGTGTGTATGAGTGAAAGAGGCTCAGTGTGCAGTATTGCGTTGATAATGCCATCCTGCAGTAAATGAAATGTAGAGCAGTAGGTTGGGTTAAGGTAAGTGCATTGGCAGCAAATGAATTGGGTTAACTTCTCTTAGCTGAGTGCATTTTCACTTAGAATAATAGATGGAGTCTGTATGATTACCTTCTCACGCGCCATCTCTCGTATTATTTCCTTCTGTTTGGTTCTCTTTCCTATTTTCGACACACAACTTGATCCCCATTGTTAAAAAAAAGTTAAGTTTAAGGACATTCTGTGTCCTTTTTCCCACTTTTCTACTTTAAACTTGTGCACACTGTATATCTTCTTTCACAGATTATCTGTACTTGTCCTCTATTTGTCAGATTTGCCTGTGTCCTTCACTCCTTCCTTTTTGCCTCTGTATCTGCAACTCATGTCCTACAGTATAGGGTAGCCACATTATATTAATCACCATAGGAGTTTTTGGTTTAGTATCATTGTCCTCTGTGGATGTGCTGAAAGAGGATTTCTTGGAGGACTGATCTAAGGGAATTAAAGGAAGACAGGGAAATTGATTGACGGGACATGTAGGAAACAGAACGAATATAATAACACAACACAGTGTCATTCACTTCTGCCTATAAGAAAGAGAAAAAGTGCGGGGGCGAGCTGATCGTGCAGAATCAATCTATTACTCTTAGTGAAAATGCACTCAGGTAAGTGAAGTTAATCCAATTCATTTTCTGCCAGTGCACCTACCTAGTATACCCAGCCCACGGCTCGACATTTCATTTACTGCTGGATAGCATTATCAAGGATATACTCCACACACACACAGACACACAGGTGTTCTCCCTCCCTCACTGACACTCAGACTCACATTCAGCCTTGGTATGACCTAGATTTGCCCTTTGTGATAACTGTTGTGATAACTTCTGTCACTATATGGCGCTATATACATAAAACTTGACATAAATACACAAGTTTGTCTCTGTTTGTTACACACACATTACTATAAGCTGTGTGTGTCCATCTATATTTATTTCCCTTTCACATACTCATGCATAAACATACCTCAAGTAAGGGATTGTTAAACATGTGGGCCTAGATCGAGAATGTTACATGTCTGTTATAAAACATCATCAGTTGGGGACCAGAAAGTCACAATATATCATTTTAATATGGCCAATTGATTACTTTCACAAGCCTGTCTGAGTGATAGGTTTTTTGTATGAAAAGCACTTGTTAGTTTTTTTAAAAATCATAATAAAAATCGCATATTTTGCAACCCTGTGATGACATTACTGCACCTCTCAAGATACTCTAAAAGCTAACATGTGTTTAGCTGAGAACAGTTTCATACCACAACCTAACCATGCGTGTGTGAGGATGACCATGTCTAATTTCTTTGTATTCCTGCCTATTAAAGCCCTGTTCTTTATGAATCAAACTACTTTGTGTCTCTGTTCTCACATGTGCCATCCTCAGAGCCAGAAGGGATGTCGGCCCCAGAGGTGGTTCCAGTTAACAGCAGCACAGTGCGTGTGCTCTGGTTCCCTCCTCTACAGCCCAATGGAGCAGTCACTGGTTACTACATCTACCTGAATAACCTTCTTCATGGCAGCGTAGACAACAGCTCAGGATCCTACCTGCTCGGGGACCTGCTGCCTTTTACTGTCTACAACGTACAGGTACACACACAATCAAAGAATATTGAAACACCTAGATGCAGACACAGAGGCATGTGCATGATGTTTTCTTCTGCTGCGTTTGTGTATTTCAGGTAGAGGTGTGTACTGTGTATGCATGTGTGCGGAGTAATGTTACTCAAACCACCACTGTGGAGGACCTGCCTGCCGACCTGGCCACGCCGCACGCACATGTGATCAGTCCCAGGTAATACAGATTGTGCTGAAAATATGTATCTTTTCTGCGTGTGCTCTTTAGCATTGTGCTAGGTTTGGAAACTTTATAGCCTTTTGTTTGATTGTAGAAATTGTTAATGTTTATTGGCAGTGCAAACAGAATCAATACATGTTATTATTGTGTCTTCTTAAGGAAGCACAATATGTGAGATTGTGTGCAACAGGACATTAAATACTGTGTTATTGCTTAATTTCAGTTAAACTAAAACTCTGTGGGCAAAGGGCCTACAACTTCTTTTAATGTCCCTTGCTTAAAAACGTATAGCCGTTGAAGACACAGTGATCGTTTATTCATTTTCAGTAGTATTTTGAGATTGAAATACTAATATAAGTAATTTCTGATTAACAGTTTAGTTTGTTTAACATACATATTTCATTATATTGTTTTAGTTTATAATTAGACTACATTATCTAATATTACATTAAGTTGCTTTCAAAAAATAATAAAATATGATGTAAAACTAATGACATTCAAGATGCTCTGCTTTCCATGTTTGACCTAAATCTTAATGTTGCAAATCTTCCAGTTGTGGAGGAAGTGATGATTTGTGGCTTTCCTCCTGTCCAGGAGACTGTGGAAGTTGTAACTCTGTATGTTACTACAGAGGTCTTTCCCCTGCCAAAGATGTCAGAGATAAAAAAAGAGTAAAATCAATAGTGAGAAGTGTATAAAGACATACTGTACACACACCCTGACACTGTAACTCAACTTTGTCAGGCATTAACCATGCATGAATGCAAGTGTGTGTGTTTGGGTATGACAAAGTTTGTGTGTGCCTCCTGGTGTGAGAGGAGTGTGAAGGATAACATACCACCACCATCTCTCTCTCTCTCTCTCTCTCTCTCTCTCTCTCTTTCTCTCTCTCTCTCTCTCAGAGTGGTGAGGTTGGACTGGTCTGGTCCAGGCAGACCCAGTGGGATCATGCTGGGCTATGATGTCCTAAGACGGACCCTGAGGTCATGTGCCGTCACGTCAACAGGGGTCACTGTGGGGGAAGGGTCAGGTGGTGTAAAGTTCAGATGTTCATACCTGCAGTGTCCTGCCTCTCATGGTGTGTGTGGGACGTCCTGCTTCCATCCTGACACTCAGGTGATTATGTTCTGGACAAGTTATCATATATGAGGCTATGGAATTCATTCAGTTGTTTATTGTCTACTAATCACATGCACTTTGCATGGACAATAATGCATTAACTATGCTGAAATAAATAAAGGAACAAAATATACAGGTTCAATACAGCAATGATTGTTCTGGGTACTGCATTTTTCACTTCCTAAGTTACGTAATAAACTTAGGAAGTACTTTTTTGTCTGTAATACATATTAATCCCTTTGCGAGACATAACACTAAATTCGATTGACAATGTTTTATGAATCGCACCTGCTCTGCTTTTTAATCTTTATTTTTCCATAATCCTCTCTCTGCCCTTTTCACCTGAATCCAAGAGCCTCTTTACACTAGACCACGTAATGAGTAATCTCTAAAACCTTAACTGTTCAACAAAAACATTCTGTAATACAAGATAGAAAGTTAGGGGTCTTTACTTTGTCTGCTGATTTGAAGTGAACAATACATAGTTGCTATGTACTCCCTCAGGATATTACAGAAACACATGCAAATAAACATGGAGACCCACAGACAAATGCACACTCTCACATTTCCACTTCTAAGAGCATGCCAGTTCAGTGGGATGCCCGGTCATCCTCCCAGCGATTAATTTCTCTGAACAGATTAACTTGTCATTACATTGAATACCAGCCAAGTTGGCATCGTGAAAGCATTGTGAAATGTACCCCTGCAGCACCCAATGGCATCAACAATTACAACATTCAAGCTCACATGTACAGCACAAATATAAACATACACAACTGCCTAACAAAATAAAAGCTATACTAAAAACATGTCATCATATAAACCTCCAACATGTATACCAGTGGGGCCTTATAGGGACAAGGGACAATTAGGACAATTCCCCGTCATGATCAGACGGAAACCATTTCTGACACATAGTCCTATGTTTTCAATGCACACATACATTTTTTAAACTTCACAAACTTTCCTAAATGTGTGTGTCCACCAGGTTTGCTGCAGTGGATTATTGAACACTAAGAAAGCACATCATCATTGCTGCGAGGGCAGTTACCTGACTTTGAGTAATTCCTCCAGTCCAGTCTGCTGCAATGGCAAACTGCTCCGAGCTCTCCCTGACCACCAGTGCTGTGGAGGATACTATGTTCATGTAAAAAACAGTGAGTGTCAAAACACTTCATACATAAATGGGATTTGCTCTTTTCTACTTGACTTGAGTCTAATCTTTTCCATGTCGTTCAAGGGTTTCCTTCATCTGTCTTTGTCTTTGTAGATGAGAACTGCTGCCCTGACCCCTCGCAGGGCCGGGTCTCTGTGGGGATGGGTGACAGCTGCTGTGGGGGGGTTCCTTACTCCACAAAAGGCGGTCAGCTCTGCTGTCGTGGGAGCCTCCATGACGGCTATGGGGTGCGATGCTGTGGAGGCCAGATTGTAGATGATACACTGGTGTGCTGCGATGATGCCCAGAGGGGGGAAGTGCACATATATACCCCAGGTGAGTGATGGAAACACAGAGACAAGCAGAGTCATCCACTGCTGTTCAAAAGTATTTTTTTATGGGGATGTCAAAAGAATCTGTACTGAATTTGTTGCCCAAATAATGAATCATTTTGATAAGTTTAATGGGATTCTGAGGGTTTAAGTGTTTGGCTTCAGAAAAGCCTGCAAGAAAAATGCCCTTTTCTCAGTAATGTAGTTATTCTGACCCATAACAAAAGTGTAATTCATGGTGGCTTCTTCGTCTTTATTAGGGGATAAGATATAATATCATAGGACAAGAGAGTGAAGCAAAGAAATTTGAGGTAGACACATGGTGCAGGTACGCGGGGTCGTTTCCCTTTCTTCCTCTCCCGCAGTGTCCCAAAGCACCCGGATACCATGGCACAGATGGGACTGTGTGTGTGTGTGTGTGTGTGTGTGTGTGTGTGTGTGTGTGTGTGTGTGTGTGTGTGTGTGTGTGTGTGTGTGTGTGTGTGTGTGTGTGTGTGTGTGTGTGTGTGTGTGTGTGTGTGTGTGTGTGTGTGTGTGTGTGTGTGTGTGTGTGTGTGTGTGTGTGTGTGTGTGTGTGTGTGTGTGTGTGTGTGTGTGTGTGTGTGTGTGTGTGTGTGTGTGTGTGTGTGTGTGTGTGTGTGTGGTTGCGGGTGTGTGTGGTTGCGGGTGTGTGTGGTTGCGGGTGTGTGGTTGCGGGTGTATGTGTGTGTCATTAGACATCTTTGTCATGGCAGATGATGATGAAACACACTCGGGATGGCACCGTTGAGGGCACTGCCAAGCACACAGCAGGACAAATACACACTCATTCTCTCTCCTTCACACGAACACACACACAAACACACACAAAGTCAACAGGGTGCCCTCGGCAGGGTTTGCTTAGTGTTGAGTGCCAGAGACAGACACGTGGACTCTATTCATCACACATAAACAATGGCCCATATGGACAGGCCTATAGTACTACATTAGCCTTTCAGCAAACACACACTGACACACACACACACACACACACACACACACACACACACAAGATCCATACCCACCCAAAAATACATGCATTTGGACAAAAGCAGTTAATAGAAATCAAGAAAGCAGAAAAACAATGCTTGTTTTTTATTTCATGGCCGTTATCATTTTGTATATTCCCTTAGTATATATTTATACTGTATATGTTTTGCATTTTTTATTTTCATGGAACTAAACAAGACTCTTTTATAGTTTTAACTCTGAAACTCTGATCTCACATACAGGTAATCTTTGGTAATTGAAGTGAGTATTCTACTCAATCACATCGAAACTGTTCCCTTGTACTCTCCTTAACTAGATCCTCTTATCCCTTACCCCTAAGCATGCTTTATGGTCATCCTTCATCTGAGGTGGCCTCCCAAGGAGTGCATATGCTCGCTCCCTCTTCCTCTCCATCTCCTTTTGTTATTTATTTCCCATCTCCTCTGCTCCTTTGTCATCTTCTTACTTACTTTTCATCAACTTGTTTCTCCATCTCCTCTATGTTTTACCCTGGCCTCTTGCCCCCCCCTTTCTCCCCCAACCACCTTCCCTTTCACCCCTCCTTTTCTTTATGTGCCCCCTTCCCATCCACTCATCAGTCATTAGCGTTAGCTTCCCCATTGAGAACATATGGTATGATGGATCGTAGGGCTAGCGGCGCTAGCAAGGCTAAGGGCCATTTCGCCGAGCACTGCGCTGTCGGGGAGCCTTGGGGCCGGCTATGCAACCTCGACCCCACACGTCTGTTTCAAGACACTCACACTAACACACACTAACACACACAAAATACACACAGCAACACCTATTATAGGATATGCTACTTAACCTTGGCATCACTCACTCCCATTGCTGCCTCTCACTTTTTCAAGGGTTTTGTAGTTTCATGATATAGTGAAAGACGGATTTTTGCAAGCAAGAAAATAGAAAGAAAGAAAAGCAAGCTAGAGAAGATTTCATGCAGTTTTGTTAAAAATAAATGATAGTTTATATCGAAAAATAAATGATAGTTTATATCAAAAAATAAATTATAATTTATATCAAAAAATAAAGTTTTAATAAAAAGCTGACAGAAAGAAATGTGATGACCACAAAGAAAGTACAATTTCATACAAACAATGAGAGACATTTAAAATAAATAAAAATGTAAAATTAAACAGAAAATGATAAAAAACAAGATGAGAAAAGAAAGACAGGATTTAAAAAGCTAAATATTCTTCATATAAAGGAAACTTAAAAAACAGAAAGACAGGGAAAGTGAAAGAAAAAAACCAGATAGAACAGAAGAGTGGTGAAGAGCTAGATGGAGCAGATTAAAGGAGGAGTGAAGGGTATCCCATTGTGCCCAGCTGATAGACTAGGTTAGGCTGATGTGATTATGGGGTCCCTGAAGTGCGATCTATCACACATTACCGTCCACACTGTCAACAACCATACACACACACTGCAGGGGAACAGCAATGCCGGGAGACAGCCGTCTGGCAACAGATACACGTACCGGCTTGGCTGCACATGTGCACACGTACACACACACTAACACAGCCACACTCACATAGCATGCATGTGAACGCACACTGAATGAAATCCTCAAGAACACTCAGACAAAAAAGAATCAACACACTCACACACAGACACACACTATTTGAAACAGGAAAGCAGTATAAATTAGGTGAAATAGAATCAGGGTTTGAAACATCATCCAACCTGCCCCAAAGACAAGAAACAAACACAAAGCTGAGCCCAGTGAAAGTGATCCTCTTACAAAGTTAGTTGGGTTTAACTAAGTTTATATCATTCCTGTCCACATTACTCCAATTATAAACAGTGGTTTCTCTCAATAGTTCTTGATCCACATCTGACAGAACATATTTTAGTTTAAATATGTAAACCAACCAACTAATTTCTATTTTAAGGCTTCAAATCTATTTTCCTCCAATTTACAGTTTGAGCGTAACTTGGGAGGCCATCTCAATAAATTGTGTAAAAAAGTTTCTACCTACACGTGCCTTTAAACCCACCTTGTCATAAAACACTATAATACATAACGAATTTCAAATGGCGGGCCTTGTTTCTATTCTGCCCAGTTTTAGTCTTTTGGGTATTATTGAGCTGGTCTCCTATAATCCCTTCTTCAGCGTTCTCTAGTTGTGATAAAATAACACAAAGTATCCATGCTTAATCCCTCCCTTCCAAATCTGACAGTTTGTTTAAACAGCTTTCATTTCACTTTCAAGTAGATTAAATAGTGTTTGTTTTTGGACAGGAGTGCCTTAGTTTTCCTTCTGCATTTCCTCCTGTGTTGCAGGTTCGAGACCAACTTTTAAGCTCCTCATTTGCTCTTCTTTTCTTCTCTCTCAGCATTTTGTATGTAAGATGTTTAGCTAAGACTTAGGTAAGATTAGATGGTGTTTAACGGATCGTGTGTGGTGTCTTTGGCCTCCCGTTGCTCCCTGACTCTCCCAAAGTCCCCTGCCTCCCTATGTGCGCTCCACTAATCATTTGCCCTCACACTTTGTCTTCATAGTGTACTGTTTTTTAACTCTTCCATCTGCCCTTCAACCCCACCTTCCCCATTTCTCACTGTGGGTGCTAGCATAACTGCCCCCCCCCCCCCCCCCGCCACCCCACCTCACTTTTTAAGTGGATCTCCAAAATGTATGCATTTCTTTTAACTCCTTCCCTTACTCCCCTCCCTCTGTCCCAGCCCAGCAGGCCCCATCCAAACGTTCAAGGACGAATCTGAATATCCCTTTTCACCGTTTAAGTGTTAAAAGCCTGGCGGTGCTGGGGTGTTATCTTAACGCGCCTTGCCGTGCCATCATCAGAGCGCGTGATGAAAATGGCTGTGATGATGCTAAAAGAAAAAAAGAGGAGGGGGAGAAAAAGTAATAATCAAATATGTTTTTCAAGGGCACAGTGACCATTTGCTGGAGGGAAATTATCCCAGTAGTTAAGCTAGCTCACTCAGAGGCTGGCAGAGTTGTGAGAGTGGATGCGTTTGTGTGTACAAGTGTGTGCAAGTGTCTGTGTTTTATTACTTTAAGTTGGTGCATGCATGTTTTGACTGTCAGATTCTCTATATGTATCTGAATGTGCATTTTTACATTTTTGTCTTTGCTGAGAGACTCGTATGTCCTTTCATTGTTTCCGCCAAAATATTCTCATTAGTTTCTGTCTGTGTATGTCTTTCTGTGTGTGTGTGTGTGTGTGTGTGTGTGTGTGTGTGTGTGTGTGTGTGTGTGTGTGTGTGTGTGTGTGTGTGTGTGTGTGTGTGTGTGTGTGTGTGTGTGTGTGTGTGTGTGTGTGTGTGTGTGTGTGTGTGTGTGTGTGTGTGTGTGTGTGTGTGTGTGTGTGTGTGTGTGTGTGTGTGTGTGTGTGTGTGTGTGTGTGTGTGTGTCATTGCCAAAAGGCCCTCATCAATGATGGGTAGCAAATGGCAAACAGTAGTGCATTCCAAACAGCAGCGTCTGGCTGCTTTAGAAGATCGAGTACTCTCTGAACACAGGAAGACATTTCTCTCTCTGTTAATGTATTTATGATGATGGCTTCTCTATTAGGTTTACTTTAATGACTGGCAAGAAAAAAAACAGAGGGTGTCAGGAGCGTGTGTGTGTGTGTGTGTGTGTGTGTGTGTGTGTGTGTGTGTGTGTGTGTGTGTGTGTGTGTGTGTGTGTGTGTGTGTGTGTGTGTGTGTGTGTGTGTGTGTGTGTGTGTGTGTGTGTGTGTGTGTGTGTGTGTGTGTGTGTGTGTGTGTGTGTGTGTGTGTGTGTGTGTGTGTGTGTGTGTGTGACTCAACTTTAGGTCAGAGGCAGAGTCATTTTCCTGCTTCTGTCATGTGGGTTTCACCTGTTTGGAGAACTATGAGCAAAGATTGTGATCAATTATGTCTGCCAATAGTCACCAAAGTACATTTTGGAAGTATCATTCACAAGCCAAATATCTTCCAAACATTCTGAAACTAAAATAGCATTTTTCCGAAAGACAAATCAAGAGAAAATTAACTGTGCAAGACCAATTCTAATGATTTTATTGTTTCTTTCGGATATTCCTTGTTATTTGTTGCCTCACATTGTATCCAGTCTCCTGCTAAATGTTATACTGTGGTTTATTCTGAAACAGATTAGTCCATCACCCTTTAAAAAAGCAGGACGTTTTTTCCACTGGAGATACACCCAAGACTTTGAACCATTTAAATAGACATATAGGTAATAAAGAATCTCTACTTGCTGGCCAGCATTTGTTTTAAGCATCCTGGTGCTCTGCCACACCCTTTACTCAGTCAAATCCCAGAATACGATAATGACAGAGATGGATCCCATGAAGGAGGAGGGATATCGGCCATTGTGTTGTCAGATCCAATGTCTCCAATGCAGGGTTGAGGGCAGACTTGGTGTGATTACATATTTGAACTAATGTGGGATTACCTGTAAGGCATGAGCTTTTAAGTCTGTTTGTAAATTATAGTGTTGATTTTACAATAATACATCTCTATAATTTATATATGTGTTCCTCTGTGGCTCAGTACTTGTGATGGATATGTACGTAATTGGTAAGTATACAGACAATACACATGATTTTGAAAAATCCCCTAGTACACAACAAATTACACTATTTTATGTTCTTTATTTTAGGGAATCCTAATCATCTCACTTAAAATCTTTAAATGTCAATTCAGTTTCTTCCTGTTTATAGACATAACTTTTTTAGTTAAAGGTGACCTATCATGAAAAATGCACTTTTGTACGTCTTTTATACATGAATATGTGTCCCCGGTGTTCCAGAGAACTCACCAAGTGCCAGAAAACACAACCCTCTCTATTTTCCTCCATACACAAATCTCTTAAAAAGGGGCTGCAACAGATCTGATACAGACTGATCCAGATTTGAACACTTCTATGACGTCACAGAAGTGGCGCTACGGCTATTGGGCCAACTCCACCAATCAGGAGGAGACAGCCACGGACATTGCCGTTCGCAAGCGCTGGAGACGCTGTAGTACATATGCCAGGCCTGTAGATGGTGCTGTTCTCACAGAATCAGCCCATGAAAAGACAGTGTTAAATTGAGCGAAATGAGGAATGGCTAAAATGCATGATCTGTTTGGTATTTTGACAAATAAAAAGTATAAATATGCCTTATATAGGTATGGTCCTACACTATATTATTCAAATATAGCATGATAGGTCCACTTTAATTTAATTTTGATCTAATTTGATCTTCATCTTGGTACCTTCCTCACACAGACACTTTGAACATTAAACACACACATGAACAGCTGCTTGCTGTGTCTCAGTTTTTAGTGAATCCCTGAAGAGTGGTGAAAATATAAATGCCACCAAAGCATTTCCATAAACACACACACACACACACACACACACACACACACACACACACACACACACACACACACACACACACACACACACACACTTAAACACTCAAAACACATACACACACAGATGCGGGCACACACACACACAGACACACACACAAATGTGCACAATGTCACACATATGCCCAGCTGGCAATATGTTGTTGAGATTAAAAAAAAAGATGTCAGAAAGACAAGAGGACAACCGGTCAGCTGGGAAAAGAGAAGGGGCGTGTGTGCGTGTGCCACAACATCCACATGTGTGTGTCTACAGGGGAACACTGCACTGTGTGAGAAAGTCAATCCACTGCGATTTCTTCTCTCGACATGGCATATAGTCCGGCCCCTCTGGAGCACAAAGTGTGTGTGTGTACACACACACACACACACACACACACACACACACACACACACACACACACACACACACACACACACACACACACACGCACACAAAAAACAAGCACAAATACTCCTTCCTACAGTGAGTGTATATGTGTGCATGAGTTCATATTAGAGCCCCGTACTGGAATTTCCAGCTGATAACATGTTTGAAGAGTTTTGATTACATTTTTCCCATCACATTGCAACAAACATGTAAGAAAAATAATAATTTAAATTATGTTTATACTTAAATAAGTTTGTATGTAAACATATTCTAATCACAGTTTCTATAGCCGTAGCTTTTGTTCTCTACAATTTCATTTACATTATTGGCTAACATAAATGCCTATTGTATGAAGCTGTAATAGGCTAAAGCCACCAAATCATTGTTATTAAATAGCTTAAATGTGTTTTGCTCCGTTGTGTGTGTGTGTGTGTGTGTGTGTGTGTGTGTGTGTGTGTGTGTGTGTGTGTGTGTGTGTGTGTGTGTGTGTGTGTGTGTGTGTGTGTGTGTGTGTGTGTGTGTGTGTGTGTGTGTGTGTGTGTGTGTGTGTGTGTGTGTGTGTGTGTGTGTGTGTGTGTGTGTGTGTGTGTGTGTGTGTGTGTGTGTGTGTGGGTGGGTGGGTGGGTGGGTGGGTGTGTGTGTGTGTGTGTGTGTGTGTGTGGTGTTATGCACGCACTCAAACAGAGTATGTGTGCACTTTGTGCCAAACCCCTTGTAATATATTCAGTTATTTAAAAGTGTTTGGTTTGTTTAAAGTTGTGGAGGGGGTTTGGTCTCCTAGAGAGCTCGGATAACCCTAATCCACAACACACATTTTTATCAGTAGTTCATTGGCAGGGCTAAATATTGACTTATCATTAAGTGGAATGACTGAAACCCTAATAATAATTCACGTTGTCTAAGCACCTTGTGTTGACGCGGCGCTCCCGATGCTATTAACGAATGTATGCAAATCCAACATAAATCTGAAGATTAGGGCAGAAGCATTCTGCAAAGCAAGAGAGAAAAACAAGAGGTGTGTGATAAAATGCTGTCAACACACACGCACATGCACACACAGCTTACAGAGAGCAAGAGAAAATAGGTGTGTGTTTCAAAAACGTTAACACAAATGTACAAGCATGTCACACACAGCAGTTCACAGATAACGCCTACAAAGACAGGGATTGGATTTCTGCTGAATGGGTGATAATACAATAGTGAAGTTTAGCGGCAGAACAGTAAACAAACAAAGTAGACCTACAACATTGAATGGATGCAGGGAAGTAGGAAGCAAGAGCGGGATAGAGAGCAGTAGATGGACGGAGAGAGGAAATCAGGTGTAAATCAGATAGACGTAAACATGAGTAAGAGGAAATATGCAGCACGGAGAAAGGAACAAGTAGAGTGATAGTCAAGAGAAATGTAGTATTATTATGGGATGATAGAAAAACTGATTAAATTAAAGCATCGTAAAGAGAGAAAAGTTAGGATTAGAGAAGACACAGATACAGTATATGTGAAGAAAAGTTAGGAATGCAGGGATGAAGGAGATAAATACTGAACTTCAGGTCAAAGGTGATCATGTTTTTATTTCATCGAGGCAGAAATAAAGACAGAATCAAGATATGCATAGAGTTTGAAATTAGCCAAGATGAACGATATATTGAAAGCCAGTCTGACTGCTAGTGAGTGACTGGAAGGGGGGCAGATGAGTATAAATTGTGAGTTGCGTTGGGCCTGTTGTCTGGATGGAAGGGGGCGTAGAGGTGAGGATGCCGAGAGGACGAGGGATGAGTGGAGAGAAGCTATTTTGGAAAAGTGTTGAGCTGTTTATTTGCACGTCATTGAAGCTGAAGTAAGGCGCTGGGGGAATTGGCCACCAAGCCCCCGCTCTGCAACAGCTGCCGCTGCTAAGTGAGTTACTAGCCGTCAGACTGCCTTTATGTCACACAATCACACACACATACGCATGCATTTTCCTGTCACATGTTGCCTGTGATGGATGTTGTGAGGTTATAATGTACTGCAACAGCGCAGTAGAAAATATGTGCCATCCTCCACTTTTGGCCTTTAAATTAAATGATTGCTTAAATGAACGGCATTTCATGTGCAAAGAGTGAATGCTGATTGGGTTGTTAAACAATAAGTTATTTATCACTCCACAACTAGCTGCAGCCCCATTAAAGGGCGAGGCCATGATACAAAGCAATGACTTAGTGTTTAATGTCTGCTGTCAGATCAAATGGGAAACACAGCTGGGGGTAGATAGTGCCAGGGATCAGCATGTCATCAACTGTTAGGATGAATTTCCTAAATACCTCATGAAAGTTAGATTATTTAAAAAAACAAGCTAAATAAGCACAGGAAACCGAGGGGTTTTGATATATTTCAGTCTGATTCAAAATGAGAAGATTCTTTTTTAGTGGTCTCATTAAAATACAATTTGTCCTTCTTCCAAAAGCAGCGTTATGATCTTTTAGTTGAGCCGTGCCGTGCCGTGCCATGCCATGCTCATTTGTACTTCCAATGCATCCTCACAGCAGGGGCTTACTTTGCTGACTCAGTATTATAGCAGGACAATATTATATCCCTAATCCTTTGCAAGGCCAAAGCTTGACAGTCCTCCCCCTTAACTAAGCTGAGGCGTCAAAGTAACCAGATTGGCTCAACTTGTGTTATTAGGAGAGCCACTGGAGACAAGGCTCAGTGTTTACTCTATAATCTTCAGCTCCACAAAAGCTGCTGCCAGTTTTGTTGCATGACCTAACCTTAATTTCACACACAATGCACCTCTCTTTTCTGTTGGGGTATGACATTTGTGTATTCTACAGTGTTTCTCAAATACTGGCACTTGAATTGCTTTATTTGTCAATCATTCAAAAGGACTCAAGTTATTAGAAATATGAAGTATTTGAGATTGTGAGGAAACAAGCTTGAAATATGATATTCAATATGATATGCTGTAAAACATTTACAGGGAAATGGAACGATTTTATGTATTTTAAATGTCACCTTGCTGCTGAAGGTGAAGTGGTAGCAAAAAGACATCACCTATCACTGTCAGAGATGGCAGCTCTCAGAAAAACACACTGCCTCTCCCCCTGCGCTCTTTCGACAGCATAGCCTGAATATTACTGCTGTATGCAGAGACGAATAGAAGAGAGGAAAGGAGAAGAGGAGGATGTATAAAAGATTTGATAAGAGGAGAGGCACGCTAATATCCCCAGCAGCATAAATACTAAGTATTTGCAGATGGGGGAACCGGGGTAAAGAGAAGACAAAGTTGTAGTATGGGAAGTGTAGAGAAGAGACATTGCAGTCCAACATGGCCTGGATCTTTGTTTCAGTATGGACAGAAGAGAGGACAGGGAGAAAGGAAGTGGAAGAACAGGGAAGGTGCAGGATAATAGGATGAGTAATATTATGTGATGCCCTGCTTAGGTATGGAGAAGCAGCAGAGGACAAAAAAGGTGATGAGGAAAACTATAGAAAGGCTAGTATTCCGTGTCTTAGAGAACAAAAAAGCATTGATGTTATACAGTACGTCACTGTTGAAGAACTTAAAATACAACAACAGCATATAAATGACATTTGAAAGAAAATTAAAAGTCCAAACACTCACTGTCCCACTGATAAAAGCCCTTGCATTTACAATAGGGCTGCAACTAACGATTATATACAAAATTATTAAATCTGCAGATTCTTTCTCGATTAGTCATTGGCCTGTAAAGAATCAGCCAATAGTAAAACAATTATCATCACAGTTTTTCAAGGTCTTGATCTGTCAATGCAAATCCCCCAAATGATGTAACGTAATGTGATTTAAAACTGAGAAAAGTAGGAAATCTTCCAATTTGAGAGAGTGATATTTTTATTTATTTTTTGCCATCAATGGATTAACAATTTCTATAAAGACAAGTTGACCTTTATATGCAGATCTAAAATGCACTAAGAGTAGCTCAGTGTCTGTGGCCACATTATCAGAAATGGCTTCACTGTTGGGATTTCTGGAAAGTTAGGCCAAGCAACACATTTACTGCCTACAGCCATTGATACCTCAAAGTGGAGATCTTGAAATAGTGTCCAAATCATCAATAAAAGGTGCTTCATCAAATATTATTTCCTTACAGTAAGACCAAGAATTGAAATGTGTTTTAAACAATGATGTGATGCTTGTTTTCTCTTTAGGTTTCATCTGCTGTGGGCAGGAGTATATCAACTCTTCAACCTCACTTTGCTGTGTTGGTAAAGACGGAAATCCCAGCATGCACCCTGCTGGCAATGAGACGGTGACACTGCAGTGCTGTGGGTCAAAGGTCATACATCAGGAAGAGGAATGCTGCAATGGGATTGGCTATGACGCTCAACGACACGTGTGTGCTGACAAACCCACACCCGGCCTGCTGGTCCAGGTGTGTGTGTGTGTGTGTGTGTGTGTGTGTGTGTGTGTGTGTGTGTGTGTGTGTGTGTGTGTGTGTGTGTGTGTGTGTGTGTGTGTGTGTGTGTGTGTGTGTGTGTGTGTGTGTGTGTGTGTGTGTGTGTGTGTGTGTGTGTGTGTGTGTGTGTGTGTGTGTGTGTGTGTGTGTGTGTGTGTGCACTCTTAGTAGAGAAAGTTCCATATGAGACATGACACATTATTATCAATAATTTTGTAATTGTCAATTTATTAAAAAAAAATCTCTAACAATTAATTCATACATGTTCAGTGTTGCCATAGCATTTTAGATAATTGTTTGCCAAAATATCGGGCCTTCACACGTCTACTTACATGTTAAGCGGTTATCAGCAGAGGAAATGTCTCTCCCTCTCCCAAACTCACACTCATTGTCACATCAGGAGTTGGGGTCTGGGTCATCTTCCATTTATCAACCGGGGTCATGTGGTGTGTGTGTGTGTGTGTGTGTGTTCCTAAGTCAGCACGAGACAGGCGCTGCATACACACATACACCATCAGAGGCGCACACACACAGGGACAAAGGGTAGGAACTCTCATTAGCTCTAATGATGTCATTAAGGACCATTCTTACCACACACAAACATACACACATGTAGCAAGAATCGGCATGTATCGTGTGTTAGACACAGAGGCGCTTTAGAATACATATATAAAAAATGGTGTCTTTCCTCCCCTGACTTTGCTCTTCTCTGCTCTCTTACCAGTCCATAACCTTGTTTTTGTTTGTCTTCTCAACTTCTCTTTTTCCCCCCACTTTCTCCATCCTTTTCTGGCCCTTCCTCCTCCTCTTCACAGCACGAATGTATGCAGGGCGCCATTTGTCCTTTAGCCGCAGCCTCTACAGCTTACTGTGGCTCTTGTGACCTCGATCCATCTACGACCGCCTGCACATGGCTCCTGTCTGCTCACACACAGCCTGACACACCCAACGCAACAGACTCACCTTCCATCAACATCGCTCATGAAGCTCTCTCTCAGGGTCTGTCTACACATGCAAACAAAAGTCATAATACATTCAAAATGGCAGACGAGAACCTGCAACTTGATGGGAGCCTGTGCGCGTCACATGAGGAAGTCGTGTACAGCGGAGATGCCAACAGATACACCTATACAGGTAATTGGTGTGTTTGTGTGCTGTTGTGTTTTAAACAGGCTGGCTGCAGTATGAAGAATGACCAAACCAGTGATTTTCCATAGCAATAAGCTTAGTTCATTATTAGCATTTGTCTTTGCTTTTACTTTAACTTTCTTCAGTGTTGGGTGTCTGTGGTAACAAGCCAAGACATAAGGAGACAGCTTATGCATTTAAAACGAATAGTCTTTCCCACCCTAAAACTCCCGGTGTTTCATGTTTCCAAAATGTGTCCTTTACCTCTCAAAGTCTGACCAGTGGTCATGTATGTCTCCTTTTCCAATGACTGCTCTTCTATGTTGGCACTGACATAAACATGTACTCTTGTTAAAAAGGAAAATCGAATGACTTTTACTTGCCTAAACATTTTGAAGTGTCGTTGACACAACTCCTAAATAGCTGCCAAAGCTCAGAGGAAATCACATGATCCTTTCTGGTGTCATCATACATCTGTAATAAGAAATGTTGACCATTCATAATCTGCCTGCCTGTTTCTGACCTCTGACTTTGTGTGGAATAAGGACTCTCATTTCAGTCCTCAGAGCCACTGTGAAGAATATTTAATAAAGAAAAAGCCATCTATAGAAGACACCGCTCATAGAAATGTTGTGCCTGAGGAAACCAATTGTGCATTTTACTCTAAATGTGTAAGTCGCTGCAATCAATGGGCTTTGGAAACAGATGCCCTTCCACACACACACACACACACACACACACACACACACACACACACACACACACACACACACACACACACACACACACACACACACACACACACCAGGACAGCTGTGCAGTGTACATTGAAAGCTGTTAACGTGGTAACTCTCTCTGCGCTGCTCACTTGTGTGTCATTAAAACTTAGAGATGGGCGTTTAAATGCCATTTCAACATTCTCTACTATTTATCAGCCCAAAGGGAGTTGGAGTGTGTGCGTGTGTTGGTTTGTGTGGGCGTGTGTTAGGATTTTCAGTCTGTCCACCCATTACTTATCTGGGTAGTTATGTCTGTTTAATCAAGACTAATGGTGGTTGTGGATGTTATCACTGTGTATGGGTGGTTGTGCAATAATTACATGTTTTTATACGTGTAAGTCCCGAGTTGGTTACCATTTTGGTCTGCTTCTGTAGTGAGTGGTGTTTTGTGTGTGTGTTTCTTTTACTTTGTGTGTGTGTGTTGCATGGGGCGGTTAGGATAAGAGTTTCTAGGCAATGCTGTGACACCATCTGGGCAGAGGCACATAAAGCTGTCGCCACCCACCATACACCAGATGTTTCTCATGCACACACACTCTAACACACACAGGGTATCATGCTATACTCTCTTAATCCTAAAGTAGATCACACACAGATAGCTCCACATGTGCAATGAACTCTATAGATATATACTGTATTGTCTTTTTTTTCTTTTTTTCTTTTGAAAATGAGTCTTTAATCAAACACACACATTCAGCTTCGGGGTAAATATCCATGTACAGGCATTCAGTGTCTTATTTACATGTGTGTGTCACTGTGTGTGTTTTGTTGCTTTGGTTATCACAGTAGTAAAGACAAGAGTCCCAGACTGGCGGTTAAAACATGGTCTCATTTTCAGCAGCAGTCCCTTAACACTCCTAAAAGTAATGCTCATGTGTGTAGAAGTGCATCTGTATGTATAAAGGCTGCTGTATGTATGCCTCACCAGAAGGGTTGTCACAGCCTGTTTCCCAGAATGCTTCAGTGATGGTGAATATATTGTACACAATATATTATGAATCCCTTATTTTCATTTTCTTTTGGCCAAATGCTTTTGCAACTGAATCCCATTTGCAAACTGTTCACTTATATTAAAACAATGCACCCAATCATTTAAATATCCAAAGAAGCAGTCAATGTTGGCTCATTTCTTCTTGAAAATTGACATTTGTACATATCTATCATACTGCAAGGATAGACATCTCTTTTCTATCAATCCACACATATTTAAAATGTCATTTCATCTTCAAAATGGCATATTGATTGCTTGCGCTCTGGGATTACAGCTAAACTATTTGTCCACTCACAGTATTAATCACAGAAGTGCTGCAGTGTTGGTCGATTATGAATTGTATTGCTATTTGATAGATTTCTTGTTGTTTTTTGTTTATTTGTGTTCCTATTTTTGATACTCTCAAACAGACTCAGTCCTGGAGCCCTTCACCACCTATGAGTACAGAGTGAGGGGCTGGAACAGCTTCGGACGAGGCTCCAGTGATGTTACAGCAGTGAGCACCAGTGAAGACAAACCGTGGGGAGTGGCACCTCCTCGCTGGAGTCGCTTAGGTGAACGAGATGACATCATCCAGTTGCTATGGCAAGCACCCGCCAGGCCTAATGGTGTGTGTGTGCGTGTGTGTGTGTCACCAAATAGCCCCTTCTTTTACATGTTGTTCAATTTTGAGAAAAAGTTAAAAATAGATTATAAAAAAGTACCTTTTCCATTTTACCAGGTGACATCACCCACTATGTTATACTGCGGGATGGACAGGAGCGTTACCGTGGTGATGAAACCAGTTTTACTGATGTGGGGGGGATCAGGCCTTTCCAGGAGTTCAGCTACCAGCTGAGGGTCTGTAACCGGGCCGGTTGTACTGACAGTACACAGGTAAGACTACATGTGTAGTACTGTTGCTATTACTGTTCTGCTGTGTCAGATTAATTTGTTCTACTTTGCATCACTGAAGCCCTTTAGCAGCATATGTGGCTAAACGTATATGCTTACCTGTCTTACACATATAATAGAAAGTCAGCATGAGTATGGAAGTCTTTGAAGAGTCTTTAGTTCAGAGCGTACTGGGAGTTTGGAGCATTTAAAGCTAAGACGAGGAGCTGGGCTGACCTGCCTTCTCATAAAGCATGAAATTATAGCAAGAAAGGAAATAAGTGGAAATGCAATATTTTGTACCAAAAATATATATATATATATATTTACACTAAATACTACCATTTGCAGCTACGATTGGAAAGCTAATGACTGTTCAGTTGATTTCTATTTCTGCTATTTGATCAGCCCTAATGTTAAACCCTCTCTCTCTTTCACACACCAGCACACACACGCTCACACTTTCCAAAACCTTACTCTGTTGTAGCACCTCATTCCATAAAGACATTATTCCCCCTGTGTGATTATCTAATGGCTTCTCTAAAGATGGACTGAGCTTCACTGAACTAAGCACCACTTTACTCTGTACTCCAGTTCATTTCTTTAATTTAGGCTGAACAATTAAAGAAAAAGAAAGGTGTTTAAAAAAAGGTGTGTGTGTGTGTGAAAGAGATGTAGAACTCAGAGAGAACATCGCTTTGAGATAAAATATACATGTTTGTGTTTTTCTAATTGTTAATCAATGTCGTTGTCAGTTTGAGGCGGTTTTAGGTTTAAAAAAACGTTCAACAAAGTGAAGCTGATCAATCCAAGTACCATATTAGTCAAAAGTGTCCCGGAGCTGATTTTATAACTAATCCTTGATTCTCCTAAACATCTAAACTTCCTCCAACCAGTCTGCATACAGGTGTGCAACGTGTGCTGTCCATGTTTAGTTTTTTCATCGAGTAATTGCCTGGACATGCAACAGATGCTTCATGTTATTTAAACCTAAATCAGAATCCTTTCCGCATTTCCTTCTGCAGTTGGCCGCTCATATGATCCTTTGTTTGGACAGTGGCCTTTAAGCTAAATGCCATTTCACTCTCTCTTAAGAAGTAGTAGTAGTTCATGTGCTCAGTTGTTTTGCAAGTGATATTTTACACATGTTAAACCTGTCTCTGACCTTTATTGTTAAGAATATACAGTGTGTGATGTTGTCCATGTCGGTACAAGTTTTTATTTAGCCTGGTTTCCGCTCTCCCCCTGTATGCAGGGCTCTGGATTTGCTGAGCCTTCCTGATGTTTGTGATAGCATCCATAATAGCTTCACACAGAACTCCCCCTGCTATCTCTCTGGCTGTAGCAGAGCTGATATCACCACAACAATTAATTTCTCCGGCTTAGGGGTGATGAAAGCTCACGTTGAAAACTGTCTTTCTGGCTTTTTTTTTCTTAAGCTAATTTAACATCTCATTATTTTGATGAGCTCATTCTCACATAAAGACGCAGCCAGTAGATGTGTAACTGGAGAGGTGGATGGACCAGAGAGGGTGGGATGGAGGTAGAGTTGGTTGAACTGGATGTGACGGTTTGATACATAGATGATGGATGTATGAATGTAAACAATAAATGGATGCTGGGGAGAATTATGACATGGATGAAATAGGAAAGGATGGATGTAGGAAAGTGATAAAGGAAGGAGTGGTAAATGGTTGGAGAAATGAAGAGGAAAAGAAGAATGGTTCAACAGCTCTATATTTTCTGCAGAAAAAGATAAAATGTAATTTTGAAGAAGGTAGATTGACACTGTAAATCTCCGACATCGACTTCGGCCGTTGTTACACTTTTCTATTAATTGTGAAAATGAGATTTTGATAAGAACGACTGCCCTCCTTGACACTTCGATGCGACCCGCCGGATTGGATAGTGATCAGATACATTTCCGCACAGATGTCTGGTCTTTACTGCTTTTTTTGTTGTTGGAGTCTTTAACAGTCCTTTAAGCTGTTTTTAGATTAAGTTTACTTCGATATTGCAGCCAAATTCCTTTTTTCATATTTTCTGCGATATCCTTAAATATTCTTTACATTTATTTTTTCCTTTTTGTATCTGCTCTCAAGTTAGCAAGACTGGTTTTCCTCCTCTTTTTCTTCCGACCCCGCTAAACTGTTAAAATGCGCCAACCGGCTTAGATCCAAACTCAATGTGACCCACACCATTGGAGCATATGGTGTTGTTGACCTGTTCCGAATACAAGCAAGATCCAACATACGAGCATAAAGACTTGACAGTTAAGTGTAACAACGGCCTTTAACGGCTTCATGTGCTTTGAAAAGTGTTGCCTTCAGGAGGTGTTGGTGATAGTATACACCTGAACTGTGCACGTGTTTAAACATCTTACAGAATAAAGCCAGCATCATGATTCAAATGGTGTACCAACTTGACCTAAAACATATCTCTACAGAAGCAGGCTCTTGAAGCATCCTGGCTGGACACTTTACCTGATAACCCAAAGCCATATGCAGTAACACCACAAAATCAATCTCTGTCTTCCATGCTCTCGCTGCCTACCTCCCTCTCTCACACACACATACATATGTTTCGCACAAACAAGCTCACACACTCCCAGCAGTGGGGGGAAAGGGAGTGAGTTGGATTAGTTTGTACACCACTGAAAATTGGCCAAACAGTCCCAATTATGGGATAACTTGGGCTAACCTAATACACCACTGCAATTACCTGGCATCAGCCCCCTCACATATCCACACACACACACCCCGGCACACACAAACAAACACAGGCACACACAAACGCACACCTGCTGTGACAACAGAAGGTGCTGATCTAATACGGTTGGTCACTTAGAGCGGGAGGAAGAGCGATTGGTCCTCCTCTGTCTTGGAATCCTTTTGTCCTGCTCTCTGCTATTTGCCTCCTGTCATTCCCCTGATCCTGAGGCCATACTCTTCAGTTTCTCCCAACTGTTGTCTCTTTCTGCTCTTAACCACTCTCATCGTCTCTACTGTCCAAACTGCAGTTTCTCTTTCATTCGGTGTCCAACATTCCCCTTTCCCTCTTTTCCTTATGTCTCATTTTCTTTTGTTCCCCCAAGTTTACATTCCTTTGCATATTTGAGAAGGTTGGAGGAAGATTTTCCTAGTGAGCTTTTTCTTTTTACATGTGAGAAAAAACATAAGCATCTATATTGTATTTTTCTGAGCTATCAATGATTCTATGTCATGTTAACATGTTAAAAAGTACATTAGCCTATAACTGACCTAGGATAACTTGGATGCAAAAATATGTCATTTCAAACGGGTTTGAATGGAGACAGGTTGTACCTCTTTCTGTTCCCCCTTTAAGGGAACTTAGATTACAAAGGTGCTTCATTAGTTCCTACAGTTGAATGTAATGTCTCACCAAGCCAACTGAACTGCATTTAAGGTACATGCAATACATGGCTTTATGGCTTTTTTTTGCTTTACTTCAGAGGAAAGTCTTGAGAGACTGAGTTAACATTAAAGCATGTACTACACTTTCCATGCATCTTCTTTCTCCGACTCCTTTTCTCTGTTACCTCTTTGTGCTTGCGTATGTATACCTGCATGTACCTGTGTGTTTATGTGTGTGTATGTGCACATGTGTGTCTCCTTAGTTGTAGTAGCAGACAACTAATTGCATAGCACTGTGTGGGACAGGTGGGGGAAGTGCTAGTGACAGTCTATTAAGGCAGGATATCCCTGTTGCCATTAGCAGCAGATTGCCCTGTGATTCTGTTGCCTCCACATTCACCCAGTGTCCACCGGGCCCGCTGATACTACACAAGGAATTTACAATAGGATGGTCACTCACCACACTCTACTAAAGAGCGGTGTCTTTTTTTGCTTACCAAGCATCTTTCAGTTGGATTCTTTGTCATGAGGAAATGTTAAAAGCGATGGAGTAATTCAACTGAGGCCAGTGTCCATGTTGCCATTAAAACGATAAGCAGAACAAAATCTAATCATATTTTACACCAAAATGAGCATGTACATGTTTATGCAGGCTGCTTAAATGCAGGACTACCTGCTTATATTCTATATAATCCTTTCCCATTACCAATAGACAAGTCTACTTTTCTTGTTTTTTTTCAGGAGTTTCATATGTTCTCTTTTTTGGTCATGTTTTGGCTGTTGTATATAATACCATTTTTTTTTTTTTGGGAGGGGAATGCATAAAACATATTTTTCTGTCGTCAGCAGGGTTTTTACTACCTCAGAAAGAGAAGTCATGTGTTTGGATGCAGTTTTTATTAGGTTGTGATCATGTTAATTACATTCATAAATGGTTCTCGCAGAATTCCATCTGTTATTCACACCTTTTACATTCTGTAAAATATCAGAAATGTGGTATATTTTATACTGTGTGTGTGTGTGTGTGTGTGTGTGTGTGTGTGTGTGTGTGTGTGTGTGTGTGTGTGTGTGTGTGTGTGTGTGTGTGTGTGTGTGTGTGTGTGTGTGTGTGTGTCTGTGTGTGTGTGTGTGTGTGTGTGTGTGTGTGTGTGTGTGTGTGTGTGTGTGTGTGTGTGTGTGTGTGTGTGTGTGTGTGTGTGTCTTCTTCTGTTTGTGTGTATGTCCATGTGTGTGTTGAGGTGGTGGCAGTGACAATCCAGGGAGTCCCAGAGGGCGTGCAGCCTCCTGTGGTAACAGCTTTAAGCCCTTCCTCCCTCCATGTAAGCTGGTCTGAAGCGACTCGTCCCAATGGAAAAATACAACGCTCCCATCTGAACCAGACTGGTGTAGGAACCATATTTACACACATCAGTGGGCCCAGAAATTATACTGTGTTTGGTAAGATTCTCAGATCATCAAATGCCTCACTTTTCCTTTACATTTCTCCCACTCATCAAACTCTCTCTCTCTGTCTTTACTCCATTGCCCTTTGTCCTGTCTCTTCTCGACTCCTTCTCATCTTTGTTTCTGCTTACCTGTCCTTTACTCTCCTTCTTCTTTCCTCCTTTGAAATGCATCTATTTGTCTATGCTTGTTTCTGGAAGGCATCTAATGAATACATGTACACCTGCTCTCTCTGGCCCAGCCCTTTAACACAGACACAAATACACTCAAGTGAACACAAAAGAATACAAATAAAAAAGAGGCACACTCTGACACAATTCGGACACAATCTTGGGCTCACATGCCTTGAAGCTCACACGAAAAACTCAAATATTAGTACAAAACAGCAGAACAAAAGCTGTTTTAGACCCAGTGCTCTAACAAAACACTGCAAAAATGTTGTACCCAGTACACACACAGACATACAGAAGCGTTGTCTCAATATTGTACATCTGCACACAAACATGGTGGTGTCAGGACTGCATGATTTGTGGGTTTTGTTTTATCTATCCTGAGGAGGAGCTGTGTTTCTGGCCTTCTGCCATCATTCACAAGAGACACACACACACACACACACACACACCCACACCCACGCACACACACACACACACACACACACACACACACACACACACACACACACACACACACACACACACACACACACACACACACACACACACACACACACACACACACACACACACACACAAACTATATAGAGACACTTACTAAAAAATGCCAAACAACAATAATCAGAATTAAAATACTTACCTTCTTCTGGAATTTGAATAGTTATGTATTTACTGTACACTATTTAAATGTTTAAATGCATAATGTAGTGATGGCATCCTTTGAAGCTGAATTTCAGTGACACGCTCCCTTCACAGCTCTGCTCTCTGCTCTGTCTTGGACTCATACCAGGCCTCGGCTTTGCCAGTAGCCAATAGACTATTCCCATGGTGCCTGTGGTTGGCTTGTATGGTCAGGAGTTGTGTGCGCACAAGCGTGTGTTTGTATGTGTAGGCATGAGGCAAAGCAAACAATGCCAAATAGAGATGGTAATGTGCTGTAATACTGTACCAGCCCCATGTGCCAGTGTAAGCAACCAGCATGCATGTGTGAAATTCCCCTGTCCCCCAGTGAGACACTGGAAAACCCTGCGCATTCAGCCAAAACCACTACTGGGGGACTCTCTCTCTCACCCTTTTGTCTTTCTCCCTCCCTCTCTTCCCGGCTCTTGTTCCCAACATTGCAGCCATCTTTGTAGCAACACATTTATGCTTTAAAAAATAGATTTCTGTGTTTCATTTATTGCAGTCCTGTTTTTTTACAGCGGACAATATTAAATCACAATGTTTTACAAAGGATCAGGAATGGATGAAACTTGTAGGTTCTCTACAGATTCATTCAACAAACCTTAAGTGATAGGCTTCGTTCTCCACTTTAACCTTATTTTATATAGCAAACTTCATTAAATTGAATAAATAAACCTAACAATTATATTCAATTAAAATGTCAAAGTAATGGATTTTTGGTAGATTGTCTTTTTAATGTGTCTTCCTTTGGGACTTCCCCATGTATACACACACTCAAGTGTAGCTCTTCGTACAGTTTGTATGTTCTTGTACTTAGAAACTGCTGTTGCTATGATAGCTTGTAGCACAAAGAAAAGTGAAACGGAGACAAAGGGGGGGGAGGCAGGGAGTGAAAGGTTCACAGGATGACACTTTTTGAAACGGAGTGAAGGAGAAAAGGAAGAAGGAGTAGGACAGATGTAAAGATGGATGGATGTATCTAAGTGTTTTCAGTGAAATATGAACAGAAATAATTGCTGCGCTACTCCCTCGTCCTCAATGTTTAATACGCCATAATTCATCCTCTCTGCATCTCTGCGACGGTTCTCACCGCTGTCAGAGACAGACGCTCAGAGAGCTCACTCACTCACCGCAGAAACTGGAGAAACGTGCTTTTTTTAGCTACTAAAATGTCAATGTTGGATTGAGTCACTTTGCAGTGTTGTAACTTATTTGATCTGATACATGTCTGATGGAGTATTTTCTGTTAAAATCATTTTCCTCAGAGAGCCGTTTATTAAGAACAGTTGTTGTAAATTTACTTTTATAATAATCCTCATCATAATACCACCAGTATTATCTGACATTCTGAAACAATATTTATTTATAATAGTATTTATTTTTACTGAGTACCTGTTTCCTTTTATTAAATATATAAAGAATAGAGTACTATATATATATATATATATATATATATATATTTCTTTTAAATCACCTTTTATTTGTGGTTTGTTTTTGCCCAGAAAGGTTTTTCAGAAGAAGAATTCCCAAATGTAGCAGCTGCCAAAATGATGACTGAATCTAAAAATATAAAACAATGTTGTGTTTTCTACTATTTCCCTTTTATAAGTGATTTGCCTTAGGAAAAGCCAGAAATGGACTCTAACTAATAGCATTTGTAGCAGTTCCGAAAAGTGACACTTCATAGAAAGAATTAAGCACTGCTGTACAGAGACACCCCATGTGAATCGATATTAAGTATTGCTATCATTAGCTCACGATGAATTATTGCCTGCAATTATATAGATTATGGCATTAATCATGTGTTTAATTGGTCTTTTGTAGGCTCATTATTAATTCAGAACAGCAGGGAATAGAGTATGTTCTTTTATTTATTAATGCCTTTCCCCCGTAGTCCATGCTCGGATTGGTCTGTGCTAAAGGTACAGGCATGTAGGCGTAAGAAAGGAGGAGATACACAAGAACTGTTTATCAATCAACCTTTGATCGGTTTATCGTAAGAAGTGTCAACCCTACAGTATGTGGAATGAGTCTTTCATGTAACCAGTTAACAACATTTGCTGTAAGTTTATGATTTCTGTTTAAAACATCTGAGCTAAAACATAAAAAGTTTAAAAGACTGAAATTTGAACTATATAGTCCAGTTAGCAATAAATACAAATGCTCTAGATGTCATCCTTATAACTTCATGCACAATGAGTACAACATTTTTATTTAAGTGAATCTCTATCGGTTGAAAAGTTGGAATGTGAGGGATACGATCATAAACTAACTTTTGAAAATATTTTTCAGTTTCTCTGAAGTCGACATTAATAATACAACAGTAAGCAAGCAAAGTAAGAGCTATCATTGACCGAATATGTCTCAAAACTTGTACACACAAGATATGTAGAGATGTTTTCCAAGTGGACACATTCACACATTTATTCATCCCATATTCCTGGCCATGTCTTCCAAGGTGAAATGTGTGTGTGTCTGTGAGCAAGTTCAGTCTTTATTTAGTTTAGTTAGCGCATGTATATGTATATGTGTGTTTAAATGCATATGTATGGCAAGTACTGCACAATAACTTGTATCTGCTCATATTGATTAGCTTGCTTAAAATATCTCTCTCTCTCTCTGTGTGTGTGTGTGTGTGTGTGTGTGTGTGTGTGTGTGTGTGTGTGTGTGTGTGTGTGTGTGTGTGTGTGTGTGTGTGTGTGTGTGTGTGTGAACCTGATCTCATTGTTCCATCCCAGACGCTCTCTGCATTAGGCAGCCACAGACAGGAAGTCAAACTCTTAATTATTTAGGAGAGGTGTTATCAAAGCTCTCCTCTCCCTCACTCACTCTCTCTCTCTCTGTTTTTTTTTCCGTTAGTTTTCTTGCGTGTTCTCGATGCATCATCTATCATTTCTGTTTCTTATGCAAACTTCACTATAACTTCCTTTTTTCCTCTGCTTCTCAACTCACTCGTCTTACTCTTCATTGTACCAATCATTGGTTCCCTCTCTTTCAATTTCAGCGCCTTACTTTCTCTTCTTTCTCTTTCTAAGATGTCCTCACGTTTCCTTTTCCTCTTATTCTCCTTTCTGGCTTTTCCATTTTTCTCCCATCTTCTTTCATTTTACCATCTTTCGCTCTCTCTTTATTTCCTTTACTATCTGATGTGTCGGGTAACTGGCTTGGTATTACCTCCTGTGCCCATCATCCTATCATATTCTCTAATGCAAACAAGGAATGGCAACCTGTCAATAAAATGCCATTATAAATCAGTAATTTTTTTCCTGAAACACACACACACACACACACACACACACACACACACACACACACACACACACACACACACACACACAGACACACACACACACACATACATATAAGGGAAATCCACAACAACAGTATCACACTCCTTACTTTCTCTTGTTGGTTCTCATTCTCTTTGACTTTTAACTTGAATCTAAGCTTTAACTATTTGCTCTGTCTTACTGCCATATATTCTCTGTCTGTTTCTCCCTGTGCACACACACACACACACACACACACACACACACACACACACACACACACACACACACACACACACACACACACACACACACACACACACACACACACTGATCTCAGTAGTGTCCAGCTATCATGATGACAGTGACAGCCTTGTCTCACTCTGTGTTAGTGAGCCGCTGGCTGCTCACATCAGAACGCCCTCAACCTGTTTTTCACTTCCCGGTGATCACTGTTAAAATGATTGAAGCTGCCTCTGTCTTTCCATAATCTAACACATAAGCACACATATGTATGTACTGGTATGCACACATAGAGACACACACACACACACACACACACACACACACACACACACACACACACGCACATGCACACACACACACACACACACACACACACACACACACACACACACACACACACACGGTAGACACCCAGTAGTTTCTTCAGCAGACCAATACTGCCCTCTTCAGGCTTCAGTTTTAAAGGTTACTTGAAACACCAGGAGACATCAAAGGTGGTTGTATATGTGTGTGTATGTTTTTGTCTAACACACGGGTTGAATGAAAAGTGTTTGTTTTGGTTTCAAATTGAAATAATAAGAGACACAATGGTTGGAGAAGCAGGTAATGTTTGGCTTTTCAGAGTTTTTAGCCTTGTAGTTCTGTAATATTCTGACTGTTTTCCTATCAAAAGGTAGGCCTGATACCGTTTATTCGTTTAGTCCGTGATTAATAAGTACTGGAAACAATTTAAGCATTACTGAATACAATCTGTATGCACCGAAAAACATTTAACACACGTTTCTTATACTCATTACTGTTGGATCACACGCCTTCATTGCCAAATTAGGTTGTCTATGTGGTCTGTGTTGATCATAAAATATGACACAGTTGTCTGTCCGTTTTCGGCCCTTTTCTGACTCCTGTAGAGACGCTCTGTCTGTCTCTATGTAGAAACATGAAGTGAAGGGTTACTGCTTTATTCAGCGTTGCAACAAATGACATCACTTTCGGTGTAGATATCATTTACTATGCTAGAGTGCACACATGCATATACACACGCTTAGTTGCACAGTTAAATAGTGTAACAGAGCCTTACGCTTCAAACCCTAGTACTTTTGTATGGCTGGCAGATTTCCTTTATTTAACCCAAACCCAGGGCAACATAGTGAGAACATTTGCACACACACAGACACACACACACACACACACACACACACACACACACACACACACACACACACACACACACACACACACACACACACACACACACACACACACACACACACACGCACACACGCACACACACACACACACAAACACATTGATCAGAGGTTGGGTTAAGCGTGGCAGGCTGTGAGGCATGTTAAGCAGGCTGAGGAGTAGAAAGACACGAGGAAACCGAGGTGTGTGTGTGTGTGTGTGTGTGTGTGTGTGTTTTCTGTCGTGTGTAGTCAACAAAGGAAGGGTACCTACATGCATAAAGCAGCTGAGACACAGTATGTTGTCCCTTTCTGTCTCCCAGCCTCCAAATAGACACAGTTGGAAACAGTTATAGTTCATTTAGATTATTAACTAAATTAGAATACAAGTATGATAATTAACACAGAGTAATATTATTGTATTTTGTCACCTAAAGTAAAGATTTGATAACTCATTTGTAATATAAGTAACATACGCATGTATTTCAAATCTGCAACTCAACGAGTACTGTCTATTTCCCCTGTGATATTAAACATGAATCAAATAGAATACATTTACATTTCTTTGTTAAAATAAAATCTATAGTTTTAAACACATTTTCAGTCTATTAAATATGATTAGTTTTTAGTATAAATGTAATATGCTAAAGATGAAACATGTTAGTAGGTATGAAAAAAGGTTCTATATAATAAAAGTATTTATCTTGTCCTTAATGTTATCAAATATGTATTGCTTCTCTGAAAGTATTTCAAATGTAGGCAGAAATAAAGAATTCAACACTCTGTTTTATGTAATGCCAAAGCCTGTTTTCACATTCATCCTTTTGAAATATTGTCATTTTTTCGCTCCTTCATTTTCCCTTCAATTTGATTTGTAAGCTGTTGTATGCTGTCAGCTAAGTGAATGACCATAAAACATCCAGTCAACCCCCATGACAACATTAAGGATTTGCATTCATCCATTAATCCTCATCCACCCTCGGTATATCAAGCACCAGGCAGAAAATATATCAAAAGAAGACAAAGCTTTTCAATCACCAGAAAGTGGTTCTAACTCCAGGATAACTTTGTTTAGGTACATCTGGATTTTCTTTAGCAACTTCCAGTTTTTCAATTGTTTAAAATAAGCCAAAAACTGATTTCCTGTGGTTGCAGTTAAAGGACCACTCAGTCGTTATGTGATTTCTTTTAGACTGCGTATAGCGGGCGCATATAAATAAATCATATCTGGACGCTGTAGCCTAAACGTATACCGAGGTATCATAATTATCATAGATCAAAAGCTGATGACATTACAGCGTTGGACCGGTCCTATCCCATGTCAGTTCCGCGGCTGCCCATCTTTACGTTGTTTCATTATTGAGTTATGGCATGCATAATTTAACACCGACAGATATGGATCCATCCGTTGAGAGAGTGTGGAAAGAACAGAGGGAGGGAGAGTGAAATGGATAGAGAGAGAAGACGCTCAGGAAAAGAGCTTGTGATACGGGCCGGAAAGCTTTCCTCTCTCTCTTTTTTACTTTATTCCCCTTATTGTTCTGTATTTGGATATGTGTCTCTCTCCCCCTTTTTGACCCCCTATTCCTATTTTCTTTTGAAAACCATCAGCTTTTTGTGTACGGAATAAAAAAGAAACTGAACGTAGAAATAATATATGCAATTTTCCATCTTTTATGTGCGTAGGATTAATCTTTTGTGATTTATTTTCATCACATATGTCTATTGTTCTGTGTGCCACAGGTCTGCAGCCGTACACAGACTACAGTTTTGTGCTGGTGGGCTGCACAGCTGTGGGATGTGGAGCCAGCTCACCTTCCATAGGACGCACCCTGCAAGCCCCCCCTGCTGGTACACACACACACACACACACACGCACACGCACACGCACACACACACACACACACACACACAGGCACAATTATGCAATTATTGGACATCCTGAAAAATATGAAAACCTTTCTTATAAATCTTAGGAATTCATCTTGTGACATTTAATTCCAAATCATTTGGTCACTCGGATTCTTAAAACTTGTCTGGATTTGTCCGGTGTCTGAACCACGCTAATGTAAGACTGTGAGAATCTGCATTGCATTTTCCACAACAATGTATTACCTGCAGTAAGTAAAGTAAAAACATTTTCCAATAATCATTATTTTTTTCCTTTTATTGTCACGGGGAAAAACATTATGTTAAATTGTTTAAAATATATAAATTACTTTAAATAACCAACAACTAACCATTTTGATAAATACTGAAATAAAGCAATCTATCCAGCATTCGGTAATTTCTACAAGATGCTCCTTAGTCCATGTTCTCATCACTGACTCCCTCTTGCTTCTCTTCTCTCCTCCCACTGCTCTCCTTTTTTAAAATCCTCCCCCTCTCATCTTTCTTTGGTCTCTCTATATCTCGCTCTCCTTCACCTTTAGCTTTGTCTCCTCTTCCTCTCTGGTGACTACAGTGGAAAAAACATTATTTTGTTCCCTAAATAAAATGCCGTCTCAGAATTTGGTTTATTAATGAACTTTCATTAGGACGATTTTTCTCTTTTCATTCCTTTTTATTTTCATGTTCACTTTCACTCCTCTGCCTCCCCTCTTCCTCCCCTTTTCCTCCCCTCTTCCTCCCCTCTGCCTCTCCTTCTCTTGATATTTTATTTCTGTTTTTTTCCACGTCTTTCTCACTCCTCTTCTTTTATGTCTTGTTTCTCCTTCTCTTTAAACAAATTGCACATTGTGCTTTCCTCCGAGTCTTTCACAATAAATATCTAGTTATTTCCCATTTTTGCACCTTTTTTTCGACCCTATGTTTACCTTGCTAAGCCATCATGTGTCTCTCTTTTAACTTGCATAATCTCTTTTTGTACTGTTTTCTATAGACATACATTTCTATTATGTATCATCCTCTCTTCCATCAGTCTCAACACTTATTCTTCGATATAACTCAATTTACAATTCTAGTCTGAAATAATGCATATTTATTTGTAAAAATGTTATTAAATGTTAAACCTTTTAGACCATCTGTGTTCCTTTTAGTTTCAAATAATGAAATAACACTACCATGACATCTTGTCTGCCTGTTCTATGTTTTGTTCCACCTTTGGTTTCTTTAAAACCTCATGAGTTCTTCTCCATCATTGTAATATTTGTGTGCTTACTTCTCTACATTCTTATGCAAATAAATGTCACTATTCTCAGTTACCGTTTAACAAAGTAGTGACTCAACCTGTGCACAGTCAATCAGAAACAAGCTGTTAGATTACCTGTCGTCCCTTTGATATTAGAAAGTTATATTTTAAGGAAAGTTTAGTTCCTGATTAGTTCGTTTGAAACAAAATAAAGTTAACGTGGAAAACACTCCCTCTTCTTTCCGTCTTTGCTCCTCAGGTGTATGGACAAGCCCCAGACATCTGATAATAAACACATCTGCAGTGGAGCTGTACTGGGATCAGCCCCCCCGACCTAATGGACACATCTCCCAGTACAGACTGAACAGAGACGGCCACACTATTTTTACCGGAGACCACCGTGACCAGAATTATACCGACACTGGACTCGTGCCAAACCGCAGGTAGAGAGAAGGCACTCGCATACTTTACACACACATGAATGCAAATGTGTTTGTGTGCACATATGTAGTAGTCAAACATGCATAAACACAATTCACTTGTAGCTTCATAATTAATCATGCCTCTAATTCCTACACTTTCCCGTTTGAGTGTATGCGTGTTTATATGGGGGTCACCCTGTTTTAAAAGCCCTCCTATCTCCTATCCTATCCCATCCATGTCTCTCTGAGGACTGCACTCTGTATATGTCTGTTTGTGCCATTTAATGAGCAAATATTTGACATGCCAATGACAGACGCAAACATCAGTACACACACACACACACACATTAAAACACAAATCAGATTCAGCTTTTGCTTGCAGACAGCAGTGGAGCGGAGATTTTATTTATCTGTTTATTTTCATTTAACCTTTATTAATCCGTGTCTTTTTTCTGAGATGGATTTTCTGTTTTAATTACGGGAGTGTAAAATGATACCCCGCCTACCCTCCTCTTTCTCTCTCTCATGTCTCCTTTTCCCTCTCCTTGGTCTTCTCTCTCCAGAGACAATTTCTCCTTTCCCCAAATAGAATTATTGGGATAACAACCTGCAGTACTCCAATGTGTGCCAATGTGTGTGTGGAAGAGAAAGAAAGGAAGGAAAAAAGAAGATAGGACTGTGTGTGTGTGACGTTTAATTTTCCCTAATTCCAGATAGTCTGCCAGAAGGCATTCCCGTCCCGACCCTTCGCTTCTCATCACTTGTCTCGCCTCCTATTCACTTCTCTCTCCTCTCACCCTCCCCTCCCATCCTTTCCCTCTTACCTCATTCCTTCTTCCCTTCTTTTCCCAATTTAGCTCTGCGCCAAGAATTACACAGGGAGCACCGGCCCCATTATCCAGGCAGTCTTGTGTGGGTTTCTGCCCGCGTGTGTGAGTGTGTACCCACGCATGCCTTTCTGTGTGCGCATGTGTCTGTGCATGAGACTGCTCAAAGTGGCCATTGATTATTTATGACAATGTTGATTAGCTGTCACTTTGCTTCGGCAGCCCAGGAAGTGTCTAAGATGACGAGAGAATTAACCTATTCCCTCTGGCTGGCCCCGCAAGACACACACACACACACACACACAGCCACAACCACAGCCATACAGATGCAAATGGCCCATTCAACGATTACCTACCACACACGCACACCGTTTGACTTTTGATATCCCAAGGCGGTGTTTACATTTAAGTAAATATCTTCCAGTGATGAAGTGTTTGAATTCATTCTCCCTCTGAAACCCTATGCCATGATACACTCCTTCCTCTCCATCACACTCGCTCTCTTCCTCTCATGATTTCTCTCTCTTCCTGTCTCTCCTCTCCACAGTTGGACCGTCTCAATGAGTTGTATTTATGTATGTTTTGCTCTGTGTGTCTCTGTGTGTCTATGAGAGCAACATATGAGTCGTTTTAATACCTTTTCCTGACTGCGTTCTAACCCACTGCACTGGTGCTAATGGCCTCCTGTTGGAAACGCTCTGCGCAGGAACAATAACCCAACAGCACCGCCTATTAATGCATGTGTGCCGGAGTTTATAGCAAATTAAAGGCTTTTAATGTTAAATGGTGGCCCACTTACACAGCTAATGTAGGCTTTAGCACCAGCCAGCCACACGCTCTTAAAAGGGAAATCTATCTTATGATGTCATGGGCGAGAGGCAGAGAGCGGGCCGAGAGGGGCAGCGAGACAGACGTAAGAGAAAGAGAGGTGTATGATGGAGAGGGAGAAAGAGAAAGAAATGGACCTCAAGTGTGGTCAGTGTATGAGCTTAAACACACAGACATGAGCACACTATGTACATTCATTTTTGATCTATTTGTGGAGGGCAGAGCAAGAGGCTGTGAGTCTTTCCTTTGCCTATAATTTGAAGACATTTTTGTAATGTCATGAAATATCTTTGATGGAAACTATGCAACCGAGTTGATCTTAATACCCGCACAATTGCCTTTTTTGCCATGCAAGAAAACTTTTATGACACAAATTCTGTATCAAGTGACAGATTACTTTCCTCCCTGTGCTCATGCTAAGCTGGGACTTCCGTTCTCAGTTTTTGCTCTTATATATTTCATTTCATTTTTATTTGTCCCGCTCATGGTACGCAAAACTCAATGTACAATAATTGCCAACAAAACATGTCTCTACAACACACCATTGAGCGAAAAGGGAGAAGAAAAAAACCTTACATGATCTGCCCCTTTCAAAAAAAATAAAAATAGATGCATATCACATACAGTTTTTCATCCATACCCTGTTTTCCAATTCTAAAAAGTCCCTTGGAGATAATCTACAACAGCACTTCTGCAACTCAGACTCTTAATTACATTAAAACTTGTTTTAAAAAAAGCAACAGATTCCCTGTTGATGCAACTCCTGTGTTTACTTACAGGAATGACCTTCCTTGAAAGTATAATGGGCATTTGAGCTTAGTTTCTTTCTCCGTTTTTGTCCAGCAAAATACACACAGCATTCTCAAGTTAAAAAAATCAAAAAAATAAACCAAACAATATCAAATACATTATCGTATGTACCTGGTAAGTTCTGCTATTTTTATGAATACTCCCTTTGACTTTGGGCCATGATCCTGACCAGGACCGAACATGTTTACTCTATGCTTTGGTACAGTTGTGTTAACAGTCTCTCTGCATGTTCTTTCTTTCTCTCTTCTTTCCTCTTTTCTCTGTGTCCCTCTTCTGCTATCTCTTTTCTGCTTTCCTCTCTTTACCCCACCATCTCCTCAGGTATGTGTATGACCTGCAGGCCAGCACAGGGGGTGGGACCGGTGTGAGTGACAAATATGTTATACAAACACCAGTCTCTTGCCCCACTGGGATCCAACCTCCCCACAATGTGACAGTGTTGGGCCCCCACTCCGTCTCTCTGGCCTGGACCCCTCCTGGTGAGTAGCTGTCTGAAGGGATGGATGGATGCATTTAGTTTGAACCCAATGGCATCACAAATTAGACACTGTGTTTGTAACGATAACTAACTTGTTTATGTGTGTATCAAGGGTCAAATATATGTACACTTTGTGTTGCTCCTTGTAATGCTATTGGTGTTTAGATGTACCATGCCCAATGGTGGCATTGTGGGTAATTGTGTGGTTACTGTGAAGTGCTCACAGAGACAGAGGGGCTCAATTCAATGTTTGTAAGAATTTAAAATGTATTTTCAGCGGTGTCGAGTAACTAAGACGTTCTTTGTTATGCACGTGTCAAATGGCAGCTACAGTTTTTCTATATAAAACAGCATTTAGTCGAATTATTAAAGTCAACATTTTACTTATATTAACTTTGCAAAGTTATTTCCCAGAAACAAATATACATTAATTATTTTTCCAATGATCTAAAAATAAAACTTACCAACAATATAACAATGGTTGTTATATTTATTAGATTTAGCTTTAAAAATGCATAAAAAATAAATCCACAATATTAAACTGAGCATAGAGAAGTTTTTCTTCCGTGTGAGTCCCTTGTTCCTCAGATTGGAGGAGACAAATCGAGGGGCCAGACTGAAACAAAAGCATTGTGTTGTTTTTTTATTCACCTTCTGGCCTCTCAAGTCCTGGACACACACACACACACACACACACACACACACACAAACACACACACACACACACACACACACACACACACACACACACACACACACTCAGGGCTGAGTTTCATGCTTATGGGGCTGTGATTGTCTGCCCTAACCCATCTATCATTGACTATTACTCTCTCATTAGGCTGATTTCCTATTTCAGAAACTGCTTATAGGGCCAACTAGCAAAGACACTTCACTTTGTTGTGTTGTGTGTGTTTTGTGTCTGTGTATTTGTGTCTGTGTTTATGCATGAGTCTTCATACGTGTGTATTTGTTGTGTTTGTGTTTGTGTGCACATCACTGTGGAGACATTTCCATAGGCAGGCCTATTCTATCGTCATTACGGGTTGATTTTAAAGGTGAGGAAATATCGTCTGGGTTTTCTCGCTTGGTTAACTCCCTGAGCCCAGAATCTGGAGTGTTTTCGACTTGTGTGTGTGTGTGTGTGTGTGTGTGTTGTGTGTGTGTGTGTGTGTGTGTGTGTGTGTGTGTGTGTGTGTGTGTGTGTGTGTGTGTGTGTGTGTGTGTGTGTGTGTGTGTGTGTGTGTGTGTGTGTGTGTGTGTGTGTGTGTGTGTGTGTGTGTGTGTGTGTGTGTGTGTGTGTGTGTGTGTGTGTGTGTGTGTGTGTGTGTGTGTGTGTGTGTGTGTGTGCTTGCTTGCCAGACTCTCTGACAGTGTGTATGTCTGTGTGTATATCCATACATATGTGTTTGTGTCTTCATATGCATAGATTGACTGCCAAAGCACTGACGTATGGCTATTAAACAGAGATTTTCTCTAGGATCAATTCCTTCATTGAAGTGTGTGTGTGTGTGTGTGTGTGTGTGTGTGTGTGTGTGTGTGTGTGTGTGTGTGTGTGTGTGTGTGTGTGTGTGTGTGTGTGTGTGTGTGTGTGTGTGTGTGTGTGTGTGTGTGTGTGTGTGTGTGTGTGTGTGTGTGTGTGTGTGTGTGTGTGTGTGTGTGTGTGTGTGTGTGTGTGTGTGTGCGTGTGTGCTTCAGTAATTGTTGGCATCATGTGTGTGAAAAAGAAGATGATAAAGCAGCTGATTGGTTGTAAATAATAGAAATTGAATATCACATTGACAATTAAACCTCTATGGCTGTGCAACAAACTGATCAAAGTAGAAGCATTATGACCCCTGTGCCCATGTGTGCTCACATATAAATATCCAAGTGTATGTGTGTGGACGGTGTGAAAGTGTGTTAATGCAGCTCATAAAAAGCTCCATGTACTGGAGGTGTGTGTGTGTGTGTGTGTGTGTGTGTGTGTGTGTGTGTGTGTGTGTGTGTGTGTGTGTGTGTGTGTGTGTGTGTGTGTGTGTGTGTGTGTGTGTGTGTGTGTGTGTGTGTGTGTGTGTGTGTGTGTGTGTGTGTGTGTGTGTGTGTGTGTGTGTGTGTGTGTGTGTGTGTGTGTGCGTGCATATGTGAGTTGGGGGGGTGAATAATTGAAGTCTTTCATTTGTCTGGTAATCAGTTCATTCTCGAGATATCCAGAGTTCATGAATGTTGAATAACCCATCACAATACAGTTGGCCTGAATTATGGAAAAACCTCCGGTGAGAATATTAACAGAGTCAAAGTGTGTGTGTGTGTGTGTGTGTGTGTGTGTGTGTGTGTGTGTGTGTGTGTGTGTGTGTGTGTGTGTGTGTGTGTGTGTGTGTGTGTGTGTGTGTGTGTGTGTGTGTGTGTGTGTGTGTGTGTGTGTGTGTGTGTGTGTGTGTGTGTGTGTGTGTGTGTGTGTGTGTGTGTGTGTTTCTTTATGTATACATGTGTGTGTTTTTATCTGGTTGTGTGACGAAGATGCTAGGATTGTGAGGGCATAATAAGTCGGTTTTAAAACTCCAATATAGGCAAATAAGTATGCTTCTATGTATTCATATTTGAATAGAGACTATAGCTTAAAATCTGAAGTTCACTATTTTCTAAACTAGAAACCACATAATTATGTCGAAGTATGCAACACAGAGAAATACGAGCGATACTTGGGTAACAAGTGGGGGCCTAAATTCTGTTACATGGCGGTATTTAGGTATCACAGTTAGCATGGGTTTGAATAATTTCCTGTCTCTCCTTTTCCACAGCTCAGCTCCACAGCAGTCAGCCTATAAACTACAACATCCTGTTAAATCCAGGAAGTGACAATGCCTTAATGCATCATGCTGGCCCAGACCTTCACCTCACTGTGACGGGTCTACAGCCATTCACCACCTTCTACATCAGAGTGCAGGCCTGTCAGAGTGGTTAGTATTTGATAACACTGATTTTGGAATAAAACATGAAATATTATCATTAGTTGTGCACTATAAAGAGACAATTTGGCAAAACTAAATACAAAAATGTTACACTTTTACTCTTGTGTGATGTGCTTCAAAGTTGAAACAGTGAAAACAGTCCATTAATATACTTATTTCATGAATTTAGAAGACAACGGTTGACTATTTTTGCCTAGAAATGTCTGCTTTGTGACTAATTGTTCATGTTTTGCACCTTGTAGATGGGTGTGGAGTTGGAGGGGAAGTGTATATTCGTACCTTAGAGACCGCCCCAGAAGGTCTGCTGCCCCCCACTGTGAGGGCAGCTGCAGCCAGGGTCCTGGAGATCCACTGGTCACCCCCACAACAACCCAATGGAGTCATCACATCCTACCATATATACAGGTAACCCATGACAAAAAAAACATATACATAGATATGCATGTGAAGTACACTGAGACCAATGACCAGTATCTGCCTCATTTTGTATTTACTCTTACAAATCAATGTGGAAATGTGATCACATAATTTACTCAGTTTATCACTAATGAACTAGAAGTACCACACAAATGAAATTCACATACTATGCAAACATATAATTAGCTTTATAGAAAAAAAAACGGATGATATGTGATCTATCTACGATTCTTCTTACTTTGTGTGTGTGCGTTTGCATCTGCGTGCATGTATTAATGCATGCTGAAGGTCGTGGTCTGCTTGTTGACCAAAGAGTGTGTGATCTGTATGCAGGGTCAGACCAGACTAAGCCCTTTAAGTCCTCCGGAAACACACATTAGCATAGAAGTTCCCACACACACACTGACACACCTGGCATGATCAGACTCAGGCAGACAGGGACTTGGATAAAATAGGAAAATCTCTCTCACACCTGAAACTCTAAATAATCACAGACAAAGGGTCTTACCAAGACGTCAGGATGCTTGCATCAGCCAGGGACTTAAACATGATGTTTAAGGCGTGATGATCCATTTTTATTTCTAATTCCACACAAACTAAGTGAGCTTAATTTTAGTACAATGAAGAATAATAAGATATACTAAAATAGCTATCAATAATATACTTGAAAATATACTTTGGCAAAAATCTCTAAAGCCTATATCTCCAAAAGTTAACAACTCTAGATTGATAAATGGGATTAAAATATGGGGTGTTCTGTCCCTTTAAGTGTAACTTTTCAAATACTAATTACAATTTAGGAATTTCTAATCTAAGATAAGTTTTAGTATATTTATTTATATAAACAAAACATTTTAAGTTTATTAAATTATATTGGACACATTTTGATGATGGCTAATCCAAGTCTTTATTCTGTTAAAGGCGACCTGTAGGAACAGAGGAGGAGCTGCTGGTGTTCATCTGGTCCAGTGGGCCACTTGAATTTGTTGATGCCAGCCCCGCCCTGCACCCCTTCAGCTTCCTCCAGTACAGTGTCCGCTCCTACAACTCCAAAGGCTCCGTGGTGAGCCCATGGGCTTTAGCTCAAACTCTACAGGCCGAACCACAAGATATGGCCCCTCCCACTGTCACGCCCACTGGTAAATTCACAGAGTCACATGCAATCTGCTGTTGTTAAAATGTTCCTGTATTGAATTACTGTAAAACTCCACACATTCTGTGCACTTTGACAGGCGCATACTCAGCCCATCTGAAATGGAGTGAACCGGGACAGCCCAACGGTCTCATTTCCCATTATAGACTGGTTTACAAGAAGCACCAACAGGACCCAACGCTCAACTCAACTGCTGTTACTGCTCTCACTGTGGAGGTAAATGCACACTTACACAGAAAAGCACACACACAGTGAACGCTCGATGATGGGAGAATGGATGCATTTAACTGTGAGTATCCTCCTTGATTAATGTTGTCATTTGGCCCTAGCTGCACATTCCCGCAGGATGTGCTATATGATAACATTTCTCACACAAGCAAACACTTATGACCACAAACCAAAACATGCCTTTACATGTATAATTTCATAACATGTAAACAAATGTGTATCGCAGATATTTCCATATGGTATATGCAGTATACTATACATTATACATATGAGGGATTGTGTATGTGTGTGTCTATTGTCATTTGTGATGCATGTGAAGAAATGTGGACTCTACCTGTGGTGCCGGTGCCATCTGTTTACCAGTGAGGGGCCTGAAAACACGCGCACACACACACACTTAGAGACACTTACGAACACACACACCCACTCACTGCCCATTGCCTGCTATTCTCTAGGGCCCTTCCTACAAGTTTGTGCCATTCTTTAGAACAGGAAATAACCCTGAGTCTCAAACCAAACAAACACACTAACTGTAAGTGCAGACACAATCCTACTGTTAACGGATGTTAACTTTTATAAATGTATGTTGAGTTCACCCAAAGCTACAATGGGGTATTCTGCAACAGTGGCGAGCATCCTCTCTGCACACCACCCCACACCTATCACTGAAAACAGATCAAAAGAGAAGGGAAGAAACAAAAACATCCAAAGAGATTAATAGAGATCCACAGATAAAAAGATCAAGGAAAAACAGGAAGGACGATAAAAAGAACATTGAAATTCTCACACTTCGAAAAAGAAAGAGAAAAGAAAAAAGGCCAGGAATAAGTGAGAACAAAAAAAGAGCATGGAGGGGGGACAAAAGATAATTGAAGGAAACAAGAGGGGGGTGAGACAGAGTGATAGATAGGGGAAAAAGGGAGACGAGAGAAGAGGTAGATCTATATTCTGTCCATACCAGTGGCCTCTTCTCCCTCAGTGACCTTTGGCTTGTCACTCATAATTAATACAAGATGTAAATGGAGACCTTTCACCTTCTCATTGATATGGAGTGTGTGTGTGTGTGTGTGTGTGTGTGTGTGTGTGTGTGTGTGTGTGTGTGTGTGTGTGTGTGTGTGTGTGTGTGTGTGTGTGTGTGTGTGTGTGTGTGTGTGTGTGTGTGTGTGTGTGTGTGTGTGTGTGTGTGTGTGTGTGTGTGTGTGTGTGTGTGTGTGTGTCTCATTGACATGGCAAACACTTATTTTGGTGGCGGTCATTTGTCACGCAGGTGCCTTCACCACATGCACTCCGTTGTTTAGGAATACACAACGAAAGTGAAAATGAGAAACAAAGTTCTGACCAAACTTTCAAAGAGCAGCTCACATAGGATTCTGTGTATGGACTTCGTGCTGAAAATAATTACATAATAAAATACTTTACATAATAGATGTGTGACACCTAAAACTCTTATTAATTTGAGATTCAAGAGATGGGAAACAAGTAATTAAAATATATAATTTGATATTATATCTAGCTGGAAAGGAACATTGTGAGTACAATGTTTATAATAATAACAATTTATAATATCAAATACAATCGTAGATTCCTACTTTTCATAGATAAGGATAGTTTATCACAGGAACATATTTCTTTTTTCACCGTAAGGAGGGATTATGATAAGTTACATTAGGACCTCAACTTCCGATCTAAATGACTCTTTATCAATATGTAGTTAACTTACAATTATTGTATCCATTCATTCTTTATTGCTCATCATTTGTTAGTTTGTGGATGCATTGTTAGGTGTGTGTGTTTCTTGTGTGTGTGTGTGTGTGTGTGTGTGTGTGTGTGTGTGTGTGTGTGTGTGTGTGTGTGTGTGTGTGTGTGTGTGTGTGTGTGTGTGTGTGTGTGTGTGTGTGTGTGTGTGTGTGTGTGTGTGTGTGTGTGTGTGTGTGTGTGTGTGTGTGTGTGTGTGTGTGTGTGTGTGTGTGTGTGTGTATATTGATCTCAGGCTGGGCTGGGAACCCTGCTCTGTGCCAGCTTGGCTGATTAATGGGGTCGTCATGGCAATCGGACGGAATGAGGGTACGAAGCGCAGGCGGCCTGCCTCACTAGACCCCTACACGCTGCCTGGCACACACGCACTCACACACACACACACACACACACACACACTCTCACACGCACACACATTCACTCTCCATGCTTTACACCTTTCTGACAGACATGTTAGTCCCTCACACAACCCTGTCAAGTTGTCTTTATTACATCATGGTTCCTTTACTTTTCCTTTGCTTTACATTTATCTTCATACTTTCCATCCCCCCTGGTTTCTGTATCATTTTTCATTTCTTCGTCTTGATAACACAACATCCCTCGATCCAACTTTTTTCCCTGCACTGTTAACATTTCTGGATTTAGATGGTTTTACTCTCACCAAATTCTGGACAAGGGCTTCAGTGGGCATCTAAACGTCCACCTTTGTTTTGTGCTCCTATCCTCCCTTTGTGCCTCGTAACAATCCTCTCCTCTCAATCTTTTATAATTTATTTCTATTTACCTTGTTTTGTTCTGCTTACACCTTTCACTGTACAACTATTGCCTGTCCTCTCATTTTCTCCCTCCTTTTATGGTTTTCCTAATTCCTTCACTTACATCTCCTTTCACCCCAGCCTTAATTGCCTAAGCTTCTTTCCATCTGCTCTCTTCTCTCATCATTTCCCTTCCCTTACTTCCAAATGCAACCCTTCACTACACTTCCTATATTTTCCCTTACTCCATTCCCTCCTCCACTCACTCTCCTCCTCTGTGTCTATAACTGATCTTCTCTCCCTCCATCCACATTTAAAACCCTCCTGCCTCCCTTGTTTCCCTGCCTACCACCTCCCTCGTTCTCCTCCTTTACTCTTCTGTCGTCTCTTCCCTCCCTTGACTCTTCCAGATGTTACACTGTGGCCCAGGGGATCACTGGTGAAGTTAGACCACGTGAATACATATGTGTGCGTGTGTCTGTGTTACTCTATCTGGATACATATGTCTGAATATGGGTGTGTGTGTGTGTGTGTGTGTGTGTGTGTGTGTGTGTGTGTGTGTGTGTGTGTGTGTGTGTGTGTGTGTGTGTGTGTGTGTGTGTGTGTGTGTGTGTGTGTGTGTGTGTGTGTGTGTGTGTGTGTGTGTGTGTGTGTGTGTGTGTGTGTGTGTGTGTGTGTGTGTGTGTGTGTGTGTGTGTGTGTGTGTGTGTGTGTGTGTGTGTGTGTGTGTGTGTGTTTGTCAGAGTGTGCACGTGTGCTGTATTAATACATCCCATTGATCAGAGCAGGACCCCTGACAGTCATCATCCCTGAGAACCATCTGGCCGACGCCTGACGCTCCCTCACCCAAACACAAGCTGACACCCTATTAATCTGCTACCGCCATGCATACATACGTGTGTGTGTGTGTGTGTGTGTGTGTGTGTGTGTGTGTGTGTGTGTGTGTGTGTGTGTGTGTGTGTGTGTGTGTGTGTGTGTGTGTGTGTGTGTGTGTGTGTGTGTGTGTGTGTGTGTGTGTGTGTGTGTGTGTGTGTGTGTGTGTGTGTGTGTGTGTGTGTGTGTGTGTGTGTGTGTGTGTGTGTATGGTTTAGTGTGTGTGAATGAATGAATCAGGGAGAGTGTGTAATGTCTATGTAAGAAGTTATGTGTAGAGTATGCGTTTACATTTTTGCCCTGTCCATGTTTCTGTGTATGTGTATGCGCCCGTGTGTGTGTGTGTGTGTGTGTGTGTGTGTGTGTGTGTGTGTGTGTGCTTCAACCACAATCTGTGCACGCATATACGAGTGTGTACACACACTACTCCGCCATCCGCCAACAACAGCCGGCGCTGAAGGGAGCTGAAGGGTGCTTGGAAATTAAGGTTATTACACAAATTGAGCCATATGGTCTAAATATTTCAGAGCTGAAATTTACTAGGCAATAAAAATGGCCCCTACCTCGGTAATGGTGTAAATTACAGCTTAACCACCAGCGCTAATGATGTCCTTCTGTACACCCCGTAACCAACCGTACATGAAGGACACATTGTTTAAAAAAGACCCCAGGAAAAGCAAGAGAGAGAGGGAGAGGGAGAGAGGGAGGAAAAGGAAAGAAGGAGTAGGAAGGATGAAGTGAACATAGGTAAGATGAAAGTAAAAGAGGGGAAAAAGGAGGAGAACAAGGTTCGAGGAGAGATAGATGGAGAGAAGGAAATGGAGAGAAAGAGAGTGATTAATAAAGAGAGTGGAGAAAGAGAGAGAGCTAGCAGCATGTTTACAATCTGTTAGTTTAGCATTAAGAGCCCGTCAGAGAGCGCGGGACAGCGAGGGCCAGCCGGCGAACTGTGTCTCAAAGCCGACCTGTGTGTGTGTGTGTGTGTGTGTGTGTGTGTGTGTGTGTGTGTGTGTGTGTGTGTGTGTGTGTGTGTGTGTGTGTGTGTGTGTGTGTGTGTGTGTGTGTGTGTGTGTGTGTGTGTGTGTGTGTGTGTGTGTGTGTGTGTCGCATGCACAGTGAGAATGTGTGTATTCAGGCATGCGCAGTTAAGAGACATATAAAAGTATGGACATGTTATCAGACTTTGTGTTGTGTACTTAGACATGATGGTCTGCAGGTGTGTGGATAAACATGTAATAGTGCTAAACACATTTTGGGGGCACATTGTAGGAATATACGTAGATGCCTTGTTTGTAAATATGTGTGTGACACATAGGTTTTCTTGGATACGAGGATGTGAGGATACAGTACTATTTAATACGTGACACAAAAGCATCACTAAAAGGACTGAAAAAACCTAAGCTGGTATGTGTCCTGGTTGAGCCAACCTGAAGTAAAGAAGTTGTTTAACTGTTTGGGAAATGTACATAATTCAGTTCCTTGCTTGGATTAAGAAAAATAAAATGTATACCACTTTTCTATCTGTTGGACAGATATCTGGAGAGATATAGATATCTGGAGCCAGCAGCGATTTAGTTACAGTGACTTCATGCAGGGGGAAACTGCAAGCTTAGCTCCTACCAAAGGTGACAACATCCTTTATACATTCTTTGTATGATCCATACAAAACCAGAAGTATAAAGACGATGAAGATGTTGTTTTAGGCCTATTTCTACATCACTACTTCTTTGCCTGGAGAAATTACTTTTTTGAGTCTACACTGATGCCTGAAATCCTCACGCTGGCAACAAGACAGCAAACAAGCATGTTTCTTAAAACACCTTTAATATGTATCCCAGGATCAGGAGTCACAAACTACATTTGTCCAAGGGCCAAAATTAATCCAAGAGACACTTTCGGGGCCAGACATTTTGATATATATATATTTATATATAAATCATAATAAATTATTTATATTTATATATATATAATTGATTAATATGTTCACTTTATTAAAGAAATAATATTTTTCTTTTTATAAGCCTGTATCCGGGGTAATAAAACTGAAAGCAGTCCTGATTGACAGGGAAAGGAATCAACTTTTTTATTAATACAGTGTCCTGATTGGTGAGAAACGGTAGCGGGATATACGAAAATTGTTTGCGAGGCACGCATATCTCAAATAATGTATGCGCTGCCATTTCCCCACAGAAACATAACAGTCTGCAATGAAACGGTTGTCTCCTGTGTGCTTCACTTCCTCCTTGGCGAACCGGTAACTTTCTTGTTAACCCGTTTTGGTTTAAAAACAGAATAAGGTTGGTTTTCTGTTTTTCCGTTTTCTTTTTACAACAGAAAAACAAAAAAACAACACCGGTTTTTAGTTTTTCCTATTCGGTTTTGAAACGGAAAAAGCAAAGACCGAACATAAACTTCTCCTCATATTTTTATAAATATTTTTTTTATAAAAGTAATCATCATCTCTATATATATATATATCATTTATCACCTATAGAGTACCTTTGGGAATGTAGTGTCTTAATCAAGGACACAACAGCGTTTTTTGACGAGCGTGGGGCTTGAACCCGTGTAACTCGCACTAACCACTCCGCCACAGTCACCCCCGTCGTGTGGGCCAGATGAGAATGTCTGGGGCACCACATGTTGATGGTCACTGCCCTGCGCCTGGTCTGCCTAGATCTAAGGACCCAGTATTAATGTGTGCATTTTATATTTGCAGCATCACATCACATTTTCCCAAATGGTGAAGATTTAATTTTAATTTTAAATTTAAATTTATTTTGTTTAAATATAGGTTGGAGTTCATTGAGCTCTCTAATGCTGCGTTCACAACGGACGCGATGCGATGTTTGGAGGCGGCGCGATTACACGTAAAGTCAAAGCAGAGACGCGGACAGACGCAAATTACGCGGCGCTATTGAGGCGATTGAAGGGGTCCGCGACATACGCTCAAGTTCAATTTTTTCAACTCGAGCATCATATTCGCGTGACGGGATCTCGCGGTAGCCAATCAGCGGTGAGGATCTCAGCCTGCCGTCACTGACGTTCAACTAGAAAAAAATCGGCCGTTAGCTGTTAGCAGTTAGATAGATACAACGTTAGCTTAGCCCAGGGGTTCTCAAACTTTTTGTTTATGCGGACCACTATTTATTATCAAGGATTTTCGCGGACAACCTCATATGCAAACCGTAAAAATAAGTACATATATAAACGTAGTGTTAAAACGCCAATATTTTTTTATAGTTAATTATAGACAATCAAAAGTAAATTGAAGCCTATCTGATACTTTTATGACCGGTGTCTGTCTGCGTTGTGTATGTTTCTCAAAGAGGACGGCGGACGCTATTTTAATTAGGTCATCCCAAACAATGCAACAAGTGCGCACGCGCTCGCAGTGCACTCACAAAACGGGCAGACAAAAAAACTACCGCTATGCTTAGTCCTACTTTAGTTACTGTACTGCAAAAAGCAGACGGCGCTGCGCTCAACACACACAGACTCAAAACCATGGACACACCGGCATATAAGTTACATAAACAATGTATAGGCCTAAGTTGCATAAAGGCTTGAGCTACAGTATTGCAACTAAGCAGACAGTGCCGCCTCTGTCTCTCCCTCTCTCTCTCTCTCTCTCTCTCTCTCTCTCTCTCTCTCTCTCTCTCTCTATCTATCTCCACTTTCAAAATCTATTTAAATCTCAAAACAAACAAATTCCCAAAGTTGTTCTGAAATTAACTTATTAAATAAACGTAACGAAAAATATAGCCTACTCAGGGGTGGATCTAGAAAAATATTCATGGGGTGGCATGAGATGTTGAGGGGTGGCATCCCCTGACAGAAGTATATGCTGATTTAATCGCAGTCATATCAATCAATGTTAACTTGGAAAGCCACAATATTGATATTTTAACTGAATAACATAGGTGACATTATTTTGGCACATCAGTAAAGCCTTAACTATAAATATATAAGATGGCAGACATCATTGAATGCATTTTAACTGAACAACAACTGAATTAGTTTGTTTCACTCTTAGACCAGGGGTACCAAATCTATGCAGACTGAAGCAATAAATACATTAATTAACTGTCTCATCGATGTTTGTCTGAATTAATATGTAATATTAACAATAATATTATTCCTATCAGCTGTCAATCACTGTTATCATGTGGCGATTACCATTCTGTTCAGACGCCTCACAAACTGATTAAGATCCAAAGCTTTAGTGCGTTTTGATTCACTGCTGAGTACAGCCAAACTTGACAGTCTCTTCTCTGTCATTTTAGACCGCAAATACCTCATTCCTTCCGTCTACAGCAGCGTTTCTCAAAGTGTGGAGCGCGCCCCACTGGTGGGGCGCAGAGATGTGATAGGTGGGTCAGGAATGGATGCGATGAACGGGAGTTTTTTTTAAAATTAATTTTGTTTCCTTGCGGGCGTTTGTGGACTATTACGGCCGGAGACTCGCAACGGCGGGTGTTTGCGGCGGCGGGTGCAGTACCGGAAGGTGCGGTACCGGCGCAGCGGCGCTGTGAAAGTCCACGGCCCACCTATGTCAGAGCCAGCGGCCCACCAAAGGCAGCGGCCCACCGGGAAAAGTCCCGAATCTCCCGATGGCCAATCCAAGCCTGCTCACACACACACAACTGAAACCAAAATCATTTACAGCGTTGCAGTCAATGTGGAGCGGCACCTCACCACTTCACAAGGAGTTTAACCGTGACACTTTTCGAAATCCCGTTTGTGTCCCCCCACTTTACAAATAGGCCTATGTTTATTATAATTTTTTAATATAGTAAGAAATCATTCCAATGTGTGCTATAGGACAGTAAAAAAAAAAAAAACTGTTTAAAAGGGTAGTGATTAGTAAAATATGCATAAATAAAAAATAAAGAATGCTAACTAGGTAACATAAGATAAGAATAAACCAGTTTAAATGATTTGTTATTGGTTTTGATCATATTCTAAAGATGTTTGGATTATTGAAAAGTATACAGCTCCCTTTCAGTGTGTTGAGAGCTGTATCCATAAATTCATTTTTTGCTCAAAGTGCACCAGATTGAGGCATTTCACTTCAACATTAAAAAAAAATCTTCCTGGGGTGCATGCCCCCGGAGCCCCCTAGGGGAGGTGAGGTCCACCCCCAGATAAAGCAGGTTAAAATAATTAAATTGCATACATTTTCTTTTAGTAAACATTGAAAACGGGTCCCACAGACCCAAACAGCACACAAAGGTTAAAGGTAAGCATATAATAATGTTCAAATGTGCTAAATATATACATGTTGTGGCCGAATCAACATAATAAGCCCACAATTAGTATTGTAGCGTCTCGCTGCGGGAAACACACTTTGTCAGCGCTGTCATCTCCGTGTGCGTTAAGACCACCTCAGTGTCGGATTTTGGAAACTTGATTTTGAGTTGTCTCATGGCAGTTGTCTCATGGACAAACCAGGGGACTTTACTTCCTCTTGATACCGTCGGTTATTTACAAAAAAACACCTAAATATAGCCTACTTGTTGTTATTGTGCTTCTGTCTTTCCATCTGTAAACTCCCTCAACGGGGCCGCTCGCTATCTTTTCTTGATTGCCCTCTCACGGGTGAACAGTTCAATGTCCCGCTTCATTGTAGGATTTCTGCCATGTCTCTACCACTTTAGTTTGACCATCTCTGTTACTAAGTTATGGAAAACTAAATAAATAAGTAATTAGATACCTTACCGTTACTGCGCTCATAAAGAATGATAAGAATAAGAATAATGCGTCTTGAACTGGTTTCATTAATTAGTGTCCTTACGTTTCACAAACTGTTAGCTTGTTGTGGTAGGCTGGTAGCCTATTTTAGAGCATATAAAAAGTAAGACTTGTGTTATGCTATGTCTTCCTTAATGCAATAGTAATTGGGGGTGCAAGTGGAGTCTCGCAGAGGCAAAACTGTGGCGCGTGATCTGCCTGTAGGGAGGGGCGGGCCGGCCCTGCGAGTAAAGTAACGAGTTACTTTATGTAGAGAGTAACGAAGTAGTGTAATATATATATTTTTTTAAGTAATATGTAATATATCACTTTTTTTTAGTAACTACCCCATCTCTGTCCATCCTTCAGTTGGCAGAGTGCTCTCGCTTAGGCTAACTCGCTACGGCGCTAGTGGAGAGAGTATTCCCGCTCTCCTCTCACAGCATAAAACCATTAACTGACTTCATTGTTCTTACCCCAGTTAGCAGAGTGCTCACGCTCAAGCTAACTACTATTGTGCTCACTCCCCTCCACTGCATATTTGTTTCCTGGCCCAGTTATTTACAGTCAGCTGAGTGCTCTAGCTATCGCTAGGTCTAACGGCTCTAACACCTTTATGGCTCCTCTTTAACCAGAGGATGGCCATGACCTTTGCCCCTCTTGTCTTGGCCTCGAGTATCTGAGGGAGGGCCTTTCGGAGGACCCGTGCATGAATTGCACCATCATGCCTCGTGCGGTAGGAGCTGCTAGACTAGCCGAGTTTGAACCACTGACTGAGGGTAGCCTTCCCCCTGCACAGTCGACTCTGCACAGCCCAACCTACCATCCTAGGCGTTGGGCCGCAGAGGCTGCGGGTGCACCGCCCAAGAAGAGGACTAAGCCTGATAGGCTGTCCTCCAGGGTGGACCTACTCACTACTGAGCTAGCCCGGATGAAGTCACTCCTCTTGGCTCTCCATTCTGGTGCCCGTACAGAGCACGCCGCTGCACCCGATCCACCCGTGGCTGAGCTGTTTCTAGATGACGATGTGTTCTCGATGGCAGCTTCAGCCACTCAATTTAATGAGTATGACGGGGAGAGCCCATCCCATGCTTCTGGGCCTGGCTCCTGTACCTCAGCTCATGGTCCCTCGGAGGAGGCAGATGACGGCTCAATGGGTACCGTCATTCGCATGGCACTGGCTCACCAGCAGCTGGATGCACAGCAGCCCGAAACAGCGCCTGCCAGTGTGTTCTTAGGTGCACTCCGGCCCCCGCCACCCGCCACCTTTACTATTCCTCCCTCTTGTGAGTATCTGAGGGAGTTACATGCATGCTGGAGGGACACTAAGGCTCTTTACAGTCTTACCTCCGATGGCCGAGCCTTGGCAGCCATGCAGGATGCAGCAAAAGTTGGCCTTGACCACACGCCGGCTGTTGAGCCTACCATTGCTTCCCTCATAGTTTCCCCTGACGAAGCTCTGAGGTTGGAGGCCAGGTGCCCTCGACTCAAATGTCGGGTCACTGATAACCTGCTCACTAAGGCTTACAATGCAGCGGCGCGCATGGGCCGTATAGGCAATTCCTTCTCTCACCTCATGCTCGCCTCTCAGCTTCCCCGCAGCAGGATGCTCTTAGCGCTTCCTCTACCAGCCTCAGTGACACCTCATTACAGGCGTTCGCTCTGATGTCTAGAGAGCTTGGGCGCCTGATGTCCACTCTCGTCCAGACTCGTCGCAAGGTTTGGCTGGCACAGTAACCCTTATCTGAGACATGTAGGAGGACTCTCCGTGCTGTCCCAGTGGAGCCGGGGGAGCTGTTCGGTTCAGCTGGCAGACCAGGCACCAGTTCTCAGCAATTCGCAGAGACATGCCCTCCCGCCAGTAGGCCTAGAGGTTTCGCGTCTGCCTCCCGAGGCCGCTCCCATGGGCCTTAGCGCCCCACGAGGGGGCCGGCCCGCTACGGTCCTGTTAACTCGCCCCCAAGGCAGCCTCGGTATCCGGTGCCTAACCGCCACCCCCCCAGAGCCAGAGGCCGGGGGGCAGGGTACTAAGGGTCTGGGGCCGGCTGTTGGTTATTTATCCCAGCAGCACCTCAACTACTGGGTAGCTCAAGCTTCAGACCCCTGGGTGGTTTCCACCTTAACCCAAGGGTACAAGCTTCGGTTCCGACGATGGCCCCCAGTCTTCAGCCGGGTCAAGATGACCACCATAAGCGACCCGGCAAAAGAAATCGCCCTAAACCAGGAGCTTTCAGTCCTCCTTGCCAAGGGTGCAATCGAGCCTGTGGACCCTATCTCACAGCCCGGGGGCTTCTACTCGACCTACTTCCTGGTAAGGAAGAAAGGCGGTGGACTTCGCCCAATCCTCGATCTGAGGGGACTCAACAAGTTCCTAAAGATGTTACCTTTCCATGCGCTGAGAACAGCGACTTTAAGGACGCTTATTTTCATGTGCCTATTGTGCCTCATCACAGGCAGTTTCTTCGCTTTACCTTCAGAGGCCGTCATTTCCAGTTCGGGGTGCTCCCATTCGGACTCTCCCTCTCCTTAGACGACTGGTTAATCTGTGCACCATCCCGGTTACAGACGATCCAGGACACGGCTCCCCTTCTCTCTCACTTCGCCCGGCTAGGCCTCAGGGTGAACATGGAGAAGAGTTGTCTGAACCCCTCTCAGAGCCTAACCTTCATTGGGGTGGCTCTGGACACAGTCACTCAACCAGCGAAAGCAGTGTTCTCGCCCCCACTCCTGGTAGATGTGATGCTTTATTCTAGGCTGTCCTGATGAACCTTATTTTTTTTCCCAGCTAGGTGAAGGCAGTGCTCCCGCTCCCTCTGCTGGTAACATGGGTGTAGTTACGTCCCTTTTGTGTTTGGCGAGTAGGAGCGTTGCTCTACTTTTTCTGTTCAGCAGGTAGCTGGTGAAGGCTGTGTTCTCACACCCCGCTCCCGCCTACGCTGCATCTGGCATTCGTTATTAACTCAATCAGTGAGGGTGGTGTTCTCGCCCCCGCTCCTGGTAGACGTGCCGCTTCATTCTAGCAGCAGCTGCCTGGCTAAACTGCCCCTGTTAAATTTCCTTATCTAATCCACCTAGGTGAAGGCAGTGCTCTCGCTCCCGCTCTCTCTGCTGGTAACGTGGGTGTAGGACATTTACATCCCTCTCTGTGTTCGGCGAATAGGAGCATTGCTCTACTCTTTACGTTCAGCAGGTAGCTAGTGGAGGCTGTGTTCTTTTACCCGCTCCCGGTTACGCTGCATCTGGAATTCGTTATCAACTGAACCAGTGAAGGCAGTGTTCTCGCCCCCGCTCCTGGTAGGCGTGTTGCTTGATTCTAGCAGGAGCCGCCTGGCTAGGCTGTCCTGTTAAACTTCCTTGTTTAACCCAGCTAGGTACGGGCCTGTCCATCTGCTGCAAAGACTCTGTGTGGGACGCCTTGGCGTCTCCCCAACAGGAAGGACCTCTTGTCTCAATTGGAGGGTCAGATGTGGCACCCCGACCACTGCCGCCTCCAGCTTTGGGTCTGGCCACTGGAGGGCCCGACCCACTGCTGAGTGACTGCATAGAGTCTGTCAAGAAGACTATTCTCAAATGCTAGGGCACCATCTACTCGTAGGCAGTACGCAAACAGGTGGAAACTTTTTTTTCTACTGGTGCCAAGGGCGAAATGAGGACCCAGTATATTGCTCGGTGCCTACGACCCTTGAGTTCCTGCAGTCCCTCCTGGACGACGGCCGGTGTCCCGCTACCGTCAGGGTGTATGTGGCTGCTATATCAGCTCAACACGCAAGGGCTGACAACAGCACTGTGGGAGCCATAGGCTGGTATCTCTCTTTTTAAGGGGAGCTATGAGGCTTCGCCCCCCGAATATCCCAAGGGCCCCTACATGGGACCTGCCCTTGGTGCTGGATGCCCTATGCTCGCCTCCTGTTGAACCTTTGTTTCAGGCAGAACTGAAGTGGCTCTCAGCTAAGACTGCTTTCCTTCTTGCCATCACCTCAGCAAAGCGTGTAAGGAAGCTTCAGGCCTTGTCCGTGAACAGCTTGTGTCTGAGGTGGAACTGAGATGGCTCAGGTGTCACCTTGTGGCCGAACAAAGCGTTCCTCCCTAAAGTGCAAGAACATATATGCTGCGGCCACATGGGCATCCCGAGCACATTCACCAGATACTACAGGTTGAATGTTGCCGCCCCTCGCCCGCTTTGTGTGGTCCTCCGGCAGAGTCAGCCTAGGCCATCCTTATAGGGGGAGTATTCAGACTTCCTCGTGACTCTGTTGGTATAGGTCATCCAGTGCTAAAGCACCGCCTCTGGCGGTCAGTAAGGATGAAATAGAACGATAGTTACGTATGTAACTACGGTTCTATGAATACTGGATGACCGCCAGAGTTTCTTGGTCACTCGGATTCTCGTGTTTCCGCGAGAAGATTCCATAGAACTGAACTCGTTGACAACACCGGAACTTATGCCTTCCGGGGTCATACGAGGTCACACGTGACTTTGTTGATATACATATTTGACCTACGCATGTGCGAGACAGAAGATATCCAGTGCTAAAGCACCGCCTCTGACGGTCATCCAGTATTCATAGAACCGTAGTTACATACGTAACTATCGTTTTCAAAGCCTTAAAAATCCACACATACTAAAAGGTTGTAATGATTCAGATGTCAGTGCTTTACATGGTGTATTTTAATTAAATGTTTGGCCAGGTTAACTCCCTAGAGACAACAAGTGATTGTGTTGTGGCAGAGAAATATGGGCAACAGCTTCACTCCTGCACTTGTAGCTTTGCACACTCCCTTTCTTTCTGTTCAGCTATCCTCTTTCTGTTCAGCTATCCTCTTTGCGTCGCTTCCAGCAAAGAGTGGAGGACAGAGGGTGGTCAAAGAAAAAGGGATAACAAGGCTTTGCCCTTGCACCCAGTGACACCCTTTAACAAATGAGGGAGACAAAACAGCGGAGGCAAGAGAGCAATGCAGAGCTGAGTGCAAGGAGGGTGAGGAAAGAGGGTTGAGAGGGGGGGAGGAGACAGGTGAAGAGAGGAAGGAAGGATTAGAGGAGAGAATAAGGAGACTGCTGCAGAGTTCGTTTGGCCCTCGGCCTATCAGACCCCTTAGTTTGAGGTTTCCATCTCTGATTGGAGGGCTCTCAGCATTCTGCATAAACAGCCAAATAATCAGGCTGCAACACTCCCTCCTCTCCTCGCTGCCATCTTTCTCTCTGTCTCCTCATCTTTGTCACAACTCCTTCTCACGCTCCATACTGCTCAGTCCTCCATCACTACTTTTCCATCTGGCTTTTCTCTACCTCACAAATTATAGTTGTTATGTTATTCTTATCCTCCATCTTTACCCCCCTTCATTCCCTCTTCTTTACTCTCACTCTCACTCTCTCAAGTGATTTTTTTTTTCAAGTGAGTTTACATTCTTCTACTTCCTCTTCCTCCTTCTCGT